>NW_026974968.1:0-344151 GCF_030014295.1 Loxodonta africana
CAAAGGAGGAAATTCACTTGGTATTCAACATATCAATGCCACGAAAAAATTAACTTGAAGATTCTTTGTTTACAAATATGAAACCCCACAATACTATTTTCAAAGGGCATGAACTTTTGTTACAAGGCACTACTATCACTAGGAGGGGACCTTTGGTGGCACAAACCGTTTGCTCTCTACAGATAAATGAAGGGTTAGTGGTTCCAACTCACACAGGTGCGTCCTGAAAGAGAGGCCTTGCTTCTGCTTTCATAATGATTACAGCCAAGAATACTCTATGGAGTGCAGCTTTCCTCTGTAACACATGGTGTAGCCATGAGTCAGAATCCACTGCTTGGAAATGGCTATTATCATTGGTACCATTTTGCAGAGATTTTATTGCTCACAGCAATGCCCCCAAAAATATGGTAGCTTCTGTGGAAAGAGAGAAGGGACGAGGTCTGCAGAGGTGGGGCATGCTGGTGATGGAGAGGCCTCCAGGGATTCCTGAGACCAGAGCCTTCGGCTCCTATCTGAAGATCAGGGCCATGAGAGCTCATATAAATTAACTATTCTCAGAGGTCTCTATCCAAAAGGAAAATGCCCAAGAATCCACAACATCTCAAGCAAAAAAACCCAAGCTCTAGGGCCGGGAAGACTCCACTACCATCAGAGAGGCCTTTTCCCTCAGCTTCCGCTGAGCAGACATCTCATTCATCCAGCTAAGGGGCTACCCCAGAGAAGCGATGGGTAAGGTGTGCATATTTCACCCAGGTGCGCACGGTCAAGTGGGTGGCTGTGGCCTGGCAGACCAAAACCTCCTTTGCCCCCGTGGAACAGATGCCCCAAGTCTTTGAGGCCGAGCTCTCTGAGTAGAGCACCGTCGCCGTGCCCCCAGTCTGGCCAACACTGAGTCCCTGGTAAGCACCCTGGGGCCTTGGAAGGAGGGGCCCCAGGCCCGCACCACCGAGCCCAGCGTCTGAGGAGAGGAGCATGGGGAAAGCCCCCACGCAGCCACCCCGGAGTGGCTAGTGACCCATGAGCACAGCTTCCGCTGCTTGGCCTGCTGCCTTGTGTTCAAGTCCCAGTAGGCCCTGGTGGCTCACGTGGAGCATGGAGTGCGCCAGGACTTCAGCTGCCAGGTCCTGTGTGAAGAGCTGCTGGAAAAGGAACTGCCACCCTCACCCCCACGCGAGCCCAGAGGCGGCCACCAGCTGGCCAAGGCCACTTGATGGCCTCCAAGAAGAGGAAGGTGTGGGAGAGGAGTGCCATCTGCAGGAGTTGGAGGGGCAGCTGGAGAAGCAGAGAGAGCAGCTGAGGAGGTTGAGGCACCAGCTGGTGAGGTTGCAGAGGGAGGAGGCCAGGCTACAGAGGGTGGGGGCACAGCAGAAGAGGAAGAGCCTGAAGACCTGCTAGCAACTTGGGACTGGGAGGAGCAGGGCATTTGTGCCGGGAAATGTGGGTTGTCTCATCAGCTGCTACCCAAAAGATATGTGGCCCACGGAAGAAAGGCCTGGCAATCTACTTCTGTACTATCACAGTCGTTGAAAACTCTGTGCAGTGCAGTTCTACTCTGAAACACCTGGGTTCACCATGCATTGAAATCAACAAGACAGTAGGTTTTTGTTCTGTTAAGGCCTCTGTTCAGGCTCCTTTAACCCACCTGCCCTGTAAGAACCTCTCCTCCCAGCCTGTGCCCCAACCCAACTACTCCAAGTGCATGGAGAGCTGCAATCCTAGGGGGACCTGGATGGAAGGAGCCCCAGGACACCTGACTGCAGACACCAGGTCTGCTCAGAGGTTCCCCTAGCCTAGGAGAGGAGAGGACAGGCCTGATCTGGATGGTGAGGTCTCAGAACCCTGAGAATGAGCACAGCATAAGGAGGGGGAGGAGAAATGGGATTTCAGTGGGACTTGGGAGGCTGAGGGGGACCCTGGAAAGACAGCTCCAAGGGAAGTGTGCTGGTGAACGGGGTGTCACTGAGTTTTTTGCATAGAAGGAACCAGAGAGAGAGTAGGCTGTGGGGAGACCTGCCTGTAGGTGAGCAGTGGGCATAAGGCCCTAACCAAGGACTCTGGGTCACTTCTCATCATCCTCCAAGCATAGAAAGGAAGAGGTCCTGGTTGGGCAAAGAGGAGGAGGTGGTGAAATAAAGAGCTCACCGCATTCAAGTCTACTGCCCTCGCTGGGGGGATTTGGGTTTATTGCTGTGATTTAGTGTTGCCTCTTTGGAGGAAACCCTCATGGTGTATTGGTTAAGTGCCAGGGCTGCTAACCAAAGCGTCGGCAGTTCGAATCCACCAGGTACTCATTGGAAACTCTATGGGGCAGTTCTACTCTGTCCTATAGGGTCACTATGAGTCGGAATCGACTTGGCGGCACTGGGTACTGGGCCTCTTTGGACTGGACTGGGAGATGGTTTAGAAAAACTCTCCTGGGTGTCACCCTTTTCTGCGTAACAGTTGATCTAGTAGTGTCTGCATAACTCATGCAAAGGATGAGTTCCTAGGATGTAAGGGAACTTTTTTTTTTCTTTTAAAAAAGATTTTTCTGTTTGATTTTGCACATATCAATGACACTAGCTTGTTCTTTCTTTTTTTCTGTGGTATAATTTGGCCAATCCTGAGGTCAGAGAACCGGAAGAAAAAGACTGGGCTGGAAGTATAGGAACAAAGGCAGACGAGGCCTCTTAACCCTGGGAGAACACAGATGGTTAGAGGTGAGGCCAGCAAGGGGCAGATTCAGGCCCAGACTGTATAATGAACAAAAAAGCCCAAGTCTTAGACACATCATCATGTCCCACGCCCTGGGAAGCCCTGCAGGTGCCAGGGGCATGTTGACCCTCCTGGGAGATAAGACCCCAAATGGCACAGGGAAGCCTTCAGGAGCAAGGAAGGGAGGGCAGGGCCTCCAGGACGGGCATCTCCATCCACAGGCTGCCCTGTGTATATTTCTCAGTGACAGTAATGGCTCCTGCGAGGGACGGGGTCAGAGGCAGACAGAAGCGAGAGCTTTGAGACAGGATTAATTCTGCCAGTACCAGAGGATGAAAAAGGAAAGCCTACGGTTCTCAGAGGTACAGAACTGCCAGGGGCCTGATGTTTACAAGGTGGGCAGAGGTGTCTGAAGAGGTCCACCTGTCTAAAGACTTATGGCCATAGTCTTCATTATCCTAAAGCAGCAATTTCCCAGTTAACTTCCTCTAAGTTTAAACCAAAGCCAAACCCATTGCCACTGAGTCCTGATAAAAGGCCTGGAGTGCTCAAGGGTGGGTTTTCCAGTAGAGCAATGAGGGGAGGAAGATGGTAATAGCATACCTGACAAGAAGACTCTTCTTTGTGCCTTGCGTTACCTACTCAATTGCACATGGTATTCAGCCCTCATCTTTGCGTATACATGTCTACATGCATTAAGAGTTACTGTATTGAGCCTCGCAGAATTCTTTTTGGTCCTTTCTAGGGATAGAGATCAGAAGAGGTCACTGGCTCCATATACCAAACATGAAATCTGCAGAGTCTGACTTTTGTACAGTCTGTGTTTGTGTTCTCTATCCAGGGATTAAAATCTCTGATCTGACATTAAAGATTGTTTTTTTTCCTACAAGAAAAAGAGGAAGACCCTCAACAAGATGGATTAACACAGTGGCTGCAACAATGGGATCAAACAGCAACAGGTGTGAGGATGGTGCAGGATGGGCTAGTATTTCCTACTGTTGTACATAAGGTCATTATGAGTCGGAACCAACTTGATGGCACCTAACAACAACAACAACATAAAAAAATAGTTTTAAAAACATATATGTCATATTTTACGACTTGCAAATATCTTATAATCTTATTATGACATACGTAACAGTACAAATTTGTAAAGAAGTTATAATACAAGCCATCCCTACATATGTATGATGCTCCTGCTCTCCCAAGGTGTCCAGTGTTCAAAGACACATGTGTGTCCTTCCTTACATTTCTCTTTTCTGGGACACATGTTACAGTTGTACGTATCCATGTAGATCTATTTGCATGTTTGCTGTTACAGAACCTTCAACACAGTCTACCCACATTGCTCCTTGCCCCTTTTTTCACTTGACATTTGATCATGGCTCCCCTGTAAGTCAGTAGATATGGAACTAATGCTGTTTGGTTCTTCTAATTTTTTAACTCGTATTTATACACAAAGAATGTAAATAAATGGGAACAATGACAATGTGCAACCTATACACTTTCATATAACTCTACAGAAATGAAAACACATAGCAGCTATGATCTTTAAAAAAATCTGCTGCCATTGAGTCGATTAAGCATAGTCTTTTCAGTATGTTCTAGCTCCCCACCCCTTGTCCCTTCCCATAACTGAATCTAAGATAGTTCATATCAACAATCAGGTAAGTGTTCTATCTTATTATTCTTGCTTAACTATCATACTCATACATGCAAATAACCACATCTACTCATTTATGGACATATATATATATACATATAAAAAAATTTTTTTATATGCTTATATAAATACATTTGGTTATTTGTTATTGTTTTACCCATAGGGGCTCACTTTATATATATACTTCTCTCTGTCTTGCTTTTTTTTCTTCAATGATACTTCACAGTGATTTCACTTACTAATCTTCTATAGCTCTGTTTCATTCTAATGACTACCATATATTATTATATGATATGGTTATTATATTATTATTCTAATATTACTGGAATATTTGAATATTATGTATTAAAATTTTATCATAATATCACATCATCAATGGGCAATAATTTTATTTTTCCTTTTTTGTCTTTAACAATAACCATCCTTTGCATATACTACATGGAGCCTTGGTGGCACAGTGGTTAAGAGCCCAGCTGCTAACCAAAAGGTTGGCAGTTCAAATCCACCAGCTGCTCCCTGGAAACTGTATGAGGCAGTTCTACTGTGTCCTGTAGGGTTACTATATACTCTAGGATTGTATCTGTGGGGTAGATTCTAATGAGTGACATTTCCAGTTCAAAGAATGTTTTAAAAAGTATAGAGCCATGTCTATGTCTTTCCCCTATGAGCCTGTAGTAACGCACCTGTCTTTGTCATCTAGTGCTGCTTTAACAAAAATACCACAAGTGGATAGCTTTAACAAAGAGAAATTTATTCTCTCACTGTCTAGTAGGCTGCAAATCCAAATGCAGGGTGCCTTTCTATCTCTGCTAGCTCTGGAGAAAGGTCCTTGTCATCACTCTTTCCTTGGTCTGGGAGCTTCTCAGTGTGGGAATCTCAGGTCAATTGCTTCCCTTTCCTTTTATCTCTTGTAAGGTAAAAGGTGGAGCAGGCCACACCCCAGGGAAACTCCATTTACACTGGATCATAGTAAGGGTGTTAAAATCCCACCCTAATCCTCTTTAACGTAAAATTACAATCAAAAGTGGAGGACAATTACACAATACTGGGAATCATGGCCCAGACAAATTGATATATACCTTTTGGAGGGGACATAATTCCATCCATGACAGCACCTTTCCAGCCATGTCTGAGGGCATCCTTCTTCCCACAGCCCACCCAGCCATAAGTGGTGTTGATTTTTAAATTGTGCCAGTTTCACTGGGATTTTGATTGACATTTTCTTAACTATCAGTGTTTTTGAAACTTTGATTATTTTTATTGGGGATTTGGATATTTTCTGAATGGTCGGTAATTGCTCATTACCAACAGTTCTGATGAGGGCCACGATACATAGATGCTGAAAAAGTGGGAGAAAAATGAAGAACAGAACTCAGGTTATTAAAAAGTCCAGACTTACTGGACCAGTTGAGACTAGAGGACTCCCTGAGATTATCACCCTGAGATACTCTTTAAACCTTGTACTGAAACTATTCCCTGAGTTCATCTTTTAGCGAAATAGCAGACTGGCACACAAAATAAAGGGTATTATCCATCAGTACGGCACTCCATTAAAAAGCCATTATATGCAGCCAAAATGTCAACCATTACTCTAAAGCAAAGACGAGATGATAAGGGGGCAGAGAAACTAGAGTACTGGAAATGGAACAACCAGAACACAATTAAAGACACTGTTGACACGCTGTGAAAGATCTGAATGATTTTTGTAGAAATTGTCAGACAGGAACCTAATTTGCTGCGTAAAGTTTCACCAAAAACATAATAAAATATTATTAAAAAAAAATCATTGCTCATTTTCCAAATGCCAAATTTTTGTGTCTCCTTCATCTAAAGTAGGAATAGTTATTAGTCCTTTGTCATCTACGTTTCAAATTTTTAAATCTTTTGCTTGTTTATCTTTTCTTTTTTCTTTTTTTTTTGCGAGTGATATTTTCCTCTCTTCAATAATTGAAATGTTTTATGCTCAATTACATCTACCTTTTCTCTTAGAATTTCTGGATTTCCTATATAGGTTAAGAAAATCTTACATGTAACTTCGTAATTTTCTGTTAGGATTGTTGTTGATTTATACATTAAATTTGTAAATCCATGTGGTATTTTGGCACACTTTTCTATAAGGACAATCAGTTGAGTCAGCACCATTTATTATGTAAATCATAATTTTGCCTAGTTGAAATATCAACTCTGTCTTCGTGGTTATTAGGATCTCCTTATGAATTTTCTATTTTGTTCCATTGGTGTATTTCTCAGTTCCTAGTATAAACCCTGGTGGCGCAGTGGTTAAGAGCTATGGCTGCTAACCAAAAGGTTGGCAGTTCAAGTCCACCAGGCGCTCCTTGGAAACTATGGGGCAGTTCTACCCTGTCCTATAGGGTCACTATGAGTCAGAATCGACTCGACAGCATGGGTTTGGTTTTTTGGTTTATTATAATGTATTAATATGTTCTATTATTCAATGAAACAAGGCTGCACTTACTATCCTTTTTCATATTTCAATTGTCTGTTCTTTGGTATAAGGAGCCCTGGCGGTGCAATGGTTAAGCACTTGGCTGCTAACCGAGAGGTTGGCGGGTCGAACGCACCCAGCAGCTCTACAGGAGAAAGACCTGGGAATCTGCTTCTGGAAAAATTACAGCCCCCTTCCTTCCCCCTCAGAAAAAAACCCTAAGTGGCAGTTCTACTCTGTATTCAGTTCAACAGACAACTATTTTGATATTCCAATGGGAATCACATTATATATATATCTTAGTTTTGAAACACTTGACTTATTTTACAAGTCTTCACGTTTGGGAGAACAGGCATATTTTTTTGCGTTCATTCGGGTTTTGTTTTATTTACTTCAGTAGATTATTTTCTTCATATAGGTTCCTTACCGTTTCTATCAAAACATTTCCCTAAGTATCTTATTGTTTTTGACACTATTTGGTACAATCAAATAGCAGAGAAAAAAGAATGGTCTATCCTTCCCATTTCCATTTTTTCGCGTGCTTATTTCTGGTCGAAAATATAGCATTGATTTTGGTATATATGTCCTATATCCTGCCACTTTATCAGCAATTTTATATTCGTCCTCTAGGTTTGCAATTATATCAGCATTAAAAAAGTTTTAAAATCTTTTAATAGTTACCCTCGTTATTTAAAATTTCTGGCTTATTCATTCACCGTCAAAACTATATTCTGGGATAGAAGTAATTATAGCTATCTTTGTTTAGTTGTGAATTTTATCAAAATGAATGGACTGTTTTGTAGTCTATCCCACATCTGTTAAGTTTTGGGATAATTCGTTGCGCACCAGTAGATAACAAACACATTGACCTTGCCGACCATGATTGCATTTAGCTTCGTGGGCAAGTTGGGGAGAGTTTCATCTTCATCTATTCTTTGATGGATCCTGTCTAAGACCAAAATTAACTGTTTGCATGCTTCATGAAATCTGAGAGCCAACCAGGCCTGTAATTTTCTTTGCAGAAAGATTTTTAACTCTAATCCATTTTCGACTCAACGGCAAGTAGCGACAACAACAATCCATTTTGCTTCATGGAATCTTCTGGCAATAATTTATTAGAGAAGTTTCCAATGTGTGCTCTAGGCTGCTAGAAACCCATCTTTAAAGATTATGTGGATATTCACTCTTTTCAGCCTTATCCAAACCCATTGATCAATCCCAGATTCTCCCCATTTCCACAAAGGTCCTTTCCTGCATCCACTCCTGGTACCAGTTCCCTCCTCTCAGACTTTGTATTTTCTGAAAAGAAATGAACAGTGTGCCACCCAAGCAGTGTCGTGCCCACAGGCTCCTGAGTCCAAAATAGGGAGGATACTGTCTTCAAATATTCTTTTATTTTCTATTTTTGTCTTTACTTAATTTCTTTTTCATACCGTATCGTAATTGTTTTAAAGTTGTGCTTTTATGTCTGGGTCTGAAACCCAGCTGAGATTCCCTTTGTGTGTGGTATGTTGTGGTGTCCAGCTGCATGTGGGCATCAAAAGGACACATTTTTCAGGAGGGTGGGGATGGGGAGGGTGCTGACACATTGCCGGGATTGCAACCAATGTCAGGGAACAATTTGTGTATGAATTGCTGAATGGCAAACTAATTTACTATGTAAATTTTCACCTAAAACACAAAAATGTTATACACACACACACACACACACACACACACACGCACATTGTGAAACTAAAAGGCAGGGAGAGGCAGTTGGGGCGGTTGGGCCAACCACAGTGGGTGCTGCGCGCGGGGAGAGGAGCACTCCAGGGCGTCACGGAGTCCTGCGCCCAGCAGGGCTGGCAGAGGACCTGAGCCTGGGTCCGGTGCCTCTGGCGAAGGGCCAGCTCCTCTCATACCTGCCTGCCAGCCAGGCTTCAGCCCCTGCCCTCATCCCTCTGGGTCTCCCCCACCAGTCTCCTCATTGCTACCACTAAAATTTAGGGGGAGGCCAATGCCACGGAGGGGGTGGCCCAGAACCTGGACTTCAGGAGCTCCGCGTGCACCGCCGGGCCCGCAGCACTTCCGCTGCGAATCAGTCAGCTGTTGGGTATCCCTAGGACGCTAGGCACGGGTGAGTGAGTTGCGATCACACATGGGCTTCTAAATCCATCCATAGGAAACCCCGGGGGGTGCACTTCCAGGAGGAAAAGGCCAGGCCAAAGAGGCCACACTGTCAGGTGGACCCTCTCTCCAGTCAGGACTCACCGCCTGCACCGCACTGGGAAGAGTCCTCCCAAGGGATCACCCCTAGATTGAAGGCCACGATCAGACTGTGGGGATCCCCAGGCTCCCAGAGCTGCAGCACCGCACGGGGAGGGTGAAGTGGTGCTTACAGGCCAAGCCCTGGCAGCAGTTCCTCTTGCATGTGACCCCTTTGTCAGCCTGAATTTCTTGCACTGTTTTTCCACCAGCCTGGCATTCCGCAACAGAAGCTGCAGGGAGAGTTGCCTCATGAAGCTGCTTTGCACTGAGGTCCTGAGCCTGTGCACTCCCAGGACGAGGTCCCATGATTTTAGTTGGGTGGTTTCTTTCCAATGACATGTTTTCCTAGATTTTCTTCTCAGCCCTATCTAGTTCTTTCTTCTTTTCCTCCCACCTCCATTTTGTTGGCTCCTGTGACATCTATCAGTTCTTTTGCCCCCACCCTCCCATGACTCTGCCACTGTAGACCCCACCCTGGAAGACCCCCATGGAAGGTGCTAGAGAGTGGTTCATGGGCCCCTAGCTGCTCAGCAATTTGGGGAGGGGGTATCTAGGGATCTACACTTCTAAGAAGCTCTTCAGGCAATTCTGGTCCTGATACAATGGAAGGCTTTATTTTAGAGGTCAGCTGTGAGCAGGCCCCTACTGAGAATGGCTGTGGCAGGTTTCCCGCACACCCCTCTGCTTTGCTCAGTCTAGGGGAGACAGAAGAAGATAGCAGAGCTAAGCTGCAAGGATTTCCTGCAGCAAAGCCTGCCCTGGAGTGGGCTAGGGTATTTGTTTCCCCCATTCTCATCACTAGCTGTGAGCAGACTGTTCTCTGCTCAGACAGAGTTAACAAAATGAGCTCGAAACAATAAATGCCTGTTTGGAGCCCTAGTTGCTAAAAAAAAGGCGGGAGGGGGGGAATGAAACAAGAATCCAAAGGACGTGAAATGAGCCTCCTCTTTTGACACTCTGCCTGGTCCCTAACTTTCTCATCTTCCACCTCCCAAGACTGTACAAACTGAGTTCAGATCCTGGAATAAAGATCCCCAGGAATATTGCTGCTTTCGTCGCCCCGTGAGGGTTTCCCCAGTGCTGGCCAGAATAAGGTCTGAGAATCCTCCAGGGACTGCCCAGGCCTGTGTACTAGACATTCAACACACTGAGGTTCAGAACCACTTCAGTTTTCCAACACTCGGGCTTGATCCCAGGGACCTGACCCTGAGGAAGCTGAGATTTTCTGAAGTCAATACTCCCACCCACTCCTCGGGTTCTCCCCATCTGAGCCTCAGGATCAGTCAGGCCTCATGTCCTCTCAGCAGTGTTTCTGCTAAAGGACAACAAAGGGTACTGTAAGGAGCCCTGGTGGCACAGTGGTTAAAGTGCTCAGCGGCTAGCCAAAAGTTTGGTGGTTCAAACCTGCCAGCCACTCCACAGGAGAAGAGGTGGCAGTCTGCTTCTGTGAAGATTTACAGCCTTGGAAACCCTGTGGGGCAGTTCTACTGTGTTGTACAGGGTCTCTATGAGTTGGAATCGACTTGATGGCAGTAGGTTTGGGTTTTGAAGGACACTGTGGGTTTGTGCTCTATACCCTGAGCACCTGCCCACTCTGAAAGGTGCAAGGAGCTACTGAAAGGACACCATCATAACTGGCAGAAGCCACCGCCCATGGTGCTGAGGGAAAGCTGGGAGGGAGAGAGAGGTGGATGAGTTAGAAAGGCCCGGTTCTGCAGGCAGCCAGGGGCCAGGGTGACCTGAAGCCAGAAAGCTGACTGAAGACGAAAAGCTTCAAACCTGCCCCTCCTGAGTCCGTTTCTTCTTTCAAAGTCTTTTCAAAGTCTTTCGCTGCTCTTATTGGCTAGGCCTGAAAGGCCTTTGCTTTAACACGAAGGAGCCTCCAAAGCCTCTTGGGGCAAAGAATAGCCCAGGAGGCCCTGTCAACCACACTCCGTCCTTCCCGCAAGTCCGAGGGCCAGTAGTTTCAGCCTTCCAGCTCCTCCACCGATCTAATGACTTGAAACAGGGTTTCACTGAAGCTCAAACATGACATAGACTGGAAATACTCCTGGGTTCTCTTCTCACAGCAGCTGATCGCTTGGTTCCTAGTTTTATTAGAAAACTTAGATACGGGACGAGAAGAGGAGATTGTGGAATGCCTGACATCTTAGCGCCAGTTTTTTTTTTTTTCTTGAGGAGAAAAGAAGGCGGCATTTACTGTGTCCTTTTCCGTGAGTCTCACGAAATTCTCACAAAGACCCTCTCAGTTAAGGACTGGTGGGAAGTGCCTTGCTTTTCTTTTAAACTTTGTCCTGAGGTGCTTTGATTATGGAGCACATATGAAGAATTTTCCCCTCAGGGAAGCATTCTAATTCTTACCTAGACTGTAAGCAGAATGATGACATTTTAAGCACTAAGCTTGGTACATAAGTGAGTGGGGACCCCTCAAAGCAGGCCTGTGGAGAGGTTCATTCACGATTCCCTGGGAGGCACACCCATTGCTCCAGACATCTTTGAAATGCCTCCCTGGGGAAGGCCTTCAGGCCTGGTTCCTGGCCACATGGGAATTCAGTCCCGTTTTTCTGTTAACACTGCTCATTTGGGGTCCAGAATGATATTGCCCAATGTCTCATTGCCAAGGCCTCTGCTGTGAGTGTGACTAAGAGACAATATGGGAATTCTTAGAAAATCCTGCAAGAAAGGCACTTTTTAAATTCAGTATTTTTCAAACCAATGAAGTTTTCATTCTTACTGAAAAAGGGGAAAAAATGCCACAAACTCGGGGGGGGGGGTGGGTGGGGATATTTGCAATGAACATAACTACCTAAGGATAGGCATTCAGAATATGTTAAGATCTCTCTCAGTGAATAGAGAAAAAGCAAAAACCCAATGGAGAAGAGTCACCAGAAGGCAGATTATAGCAGAGGCACCTAAAATGGCCTATAAACCCGAGCTCCTCAGAAGTAATCAGGGATCATCACAGAGACCACACAGAATAGTCCTTCCCACACAGGGAGCAGTCCAGGGCCAGGCCCCTGAATGAACGTGTTATGAAGCTATCACTGAGAAAAGAGGATCAGTCCGTCTATACCACCACTGGGGCCCACTCGGCATCCTACATGCCTTTGACCAGAATACCTAGGTTCTGCTTCTGGTTAAGTAAAAAAACCAGGTGACCTTATAGAGGGGTTTGGAGAGCATTTCCCTTAGCCCAGCTTCTCAAAACGGGTGTCTGCTGCCCAAGAGGAGAAAATCAGAGGGAAAACCCATGCAGTGCGCAGATGGGGAGATGACCTATTTTCCTGGGGCCAGCCCTGAAATCCTATAGCCTATTTCAAGGTGGCACAGCATAGCCATATCGAGAGGGAAATCTCCATGGTTCCCTGAGATGAGCTCACAGCTCTGCCCATGTCCTGGCCCATTCCAGCACCACCTCTGGCCCCCAGAATCTAGGATTTAGATGTGACTAATTAGCTCACCATTTAAAATTCATTGCTCAAAATCCATTTCCTCATTAAGGGTTACCCTGACCACCCATTTAAAATTGCAACCAGGGAAACTCTTCCCTCCCATTCACACTCACATGCTCCCTAGCCCTGCCCTTTTTTATTACTAGCACTTATCACCTTTAACTGTCTTAGTCATCTAGTGCTGCTGTAACAGAAATACCACAAGCTGATGGCTTTAACAAAGAGAAATTTATTTTCTCATACCCTAGTAGGCTAAAAGTCCAAAATCAGAGCACCAGCTCCAGTGGAAGTCTTTCTCTCTCTGTCATCTCTGGAGGAAGGTCCTTGTTACCAATCTACCCCTGGACTAGGAGCTTCTCTGTGCAGGAACCCCAGCACTGCTTTCTTGGTGTTATGAGATCTCCAACTCTCTGCTTACTTCTCTTTCATTTTATCTCTTGAAAAGAAAAGGTGGTGTAGGCCATACCCCGGAGAAACTCCCTTTACATTGGATCAGGGATGTGACCTTAGTAAGGGGGTTACAATCCCACCCTAATCCTCTTTAACATAAAATTACAATCACAAAATGAAGGGCAAGCACACAATACTAGGAATTATGGCCTAACCAAGTTGACTCATATTTTGGGAAGACACAGTTTGATCCATGACATTCCACCCTTTGCCCCCCAACCAAAGTCTTAAATCAACTCCTAGTCTAAAATCCAAACATTCCTCTTCATCTGTGAAATCTAGAATATAAGTTTTCTGTTTTCAAATGCAGTGGCAGGACAAGTGCAAGCTGTACGTTTCCATTACAAATGGAGAAACTAGAAGAATAGAAGGGATAACAAGCACCAAGCAAGTTAACAGAACACATTACATTATCCCTAAAGGCTTTGCAAATAATCCTCTGTTCTCTGAGACCATTTACACAATGGCCCAGCCCTCTAGACTCTAGGTATTGGCCACACTCTCCAGATTCTGAGCGGAGGCCCCAGAGCCCTGGGGTTCAGCTCTGCCTTCCTGACCCACTTTGATGGCAACTCTGCTCCCTCGACTTTAGTCATACCATTCTCCTGGTCCATCTGAGTGGCGACTCCACCCTTAGAAACACCAGAAGTCATGGCTCCACTTTGAAATCCCAGAGGTCAAGGCTATACCTTTTGAGACTAAGGCAGCTCAGCTTACAGTGTTCCTTGTCTCTTTTAACCTCTGCTTTTTGGCTTCTTGGCCCTCTGGCCTTATGCCCACATCTGTCCTATTGGGGCAAGTGTTCCAAAGCTCAGTAGCTCCCCCGATAAGTGCCTGGAGGCACTCCACTCTGCCAGGAATCCTCCAGCACACAGGCACTCAGCTCTCTCGCTTCTTGGGTTGACTTCAGCACTGCCTGGCCCTGGTTTCCTGGGTGTGCTGCTCCTGGCTCCCTGCTGCTGCTGGTCCTCTGCTGCTGTTTCTCACCATCGGTACCTTCTCCGGTGTTACCAGTTCTCCTCACTTCCTTCTGAGTCTGTCCATTTACAGTTTCAAAACCACTTCCACATTTTAAGTATCTGTTAGAGCAGCACCCCATTCTCTCGGTACCAAATTCTGTCTTAGTCATCTAGTGCTGCTACAACAGAAATACCACAAGAGGATGGCTTTAACAAAGACAAATTTATTTTCTCACAGTCTAATAGGCTGGTGATCCAAATTCACGATGTCAGCTCCAGGGGAAGGCTTTCTCTATCAGTTTTGGAGGAAGTCTTTGTCACCTTCACTAATTGTGCCCTATTTTATTACTAGCACTTATCACCTCTAACATAATAAATATTTCCTAGTTTATTACATTTATTATCTATTGTCTCTCCACTGGACTATAAGCTTAGTGAGGACAGGAATTTTTGTGTGCTTTATGCATTGATATATCCCCCGATCATAGATAGAACACTTCCTAGTGTAGTATGTTTTAGGTAGTTCAATATTTGTGGAATGGATGCATGAATCCAAAGAAAGACAGCTCGAATAGGGAAACTCTCTGCTATCTCTTCTCCCAATAATGGAGGCACAACTGTCATATCTCTGGTGATTCCAGGGCTTTCCATGCCTCTCATTTGCAGCCAAAGCTGTAGACTGGGATTTCCTAACTACTCTTTATGCTGGAGACATGCACGTGAAATGCTCCATGTCCCCCTCCCACCACTGAGATTCAAGTTGACACCCCTCACCCAGGCCCAACCAACATCCCCTCTTTTTTGCTCTTTTGGGCACTCGCTGCATCTGATCTTGCGATGTCAGCAAGGGTCAGAAAGCCCCATGGAAAGAAAGAAAGGCCCCCCCGTGTCAAATCTGCGCCCCAAAACAGACACCAACCCCATCAGAAAATCCCAAGGCCACAGATCTTCTCATCAAATTTGTCTCAGAGGTGTCTCCTATGGAAGAATTCTGAGCTGACCATAGGGTCATGGAGCCTCACCAGGTCTAGAAGGAGGGAGTCACAAGTTGGGCCTGCGTGTATTGAGGTCAACACTCACACCCGTGCTTATGATAGAAGTAGACTCGGCCACTTCTGACTTCACCAATCCGTATTACTCTCCTTTGTACCTTGGTGGGCTGAGCACAGGAAGGAGCTTTTGGGAACCCAGCCATGGCTCTGGCTACTGCTCTGATATCCCGGTTGGGTTTGGGAATGAAGGATGGTTGCTCTAGGCACTTTTGATCCCCACCCCTCTCAGAGGTATGGCCAGTTGAATTGATGTAGATGTTTCTTCTTTATTCCCTGAATCTTCTTGAATCTGAATTCTTCATTTGGATATTCTAGGACCTCTCTCCTCAGGCTGGGATCCAGGGACCAGCAGCACTGGTAGCACCTGGAACCTTGATGGAAATGTAGACTCTTGGGCCTCAACCCAGACCTCCTGACTCAGACTCATCATTTTAACACGATCCTTAGGTGATCTGGGTGCACAGTGAAGTTTGGGAAGCACCATGACTGACCTGGATCTCAGAGAAATCAAATATAATGCATGTGAGTTCTTGGGCCCATTACAAAAGGGATTGTCATCCCTGAGATCTGGTTTGGCCCCATCTTTCTGTCAGTAAGTGAGATCTCTTCGGTTCCTTCTCAGGAGATAAGCCTTCCCAGCTTCTAGTTGAGGTCTTAAAGAGAAGTACTTAGTACCAAAGGACATGAAAAATAAACTTGAAAGAAAAATGTGTTCATTTCGAGGAGAAAACCCAGTGCAAAGTGTTGCATTTATACTTGGTATATTTTCAATCTCAGAGGAATTCACAGTTTAAATAATTCTGTTAAAACATTTTTTGTTAATTGACTGCTGAATTAATGTCTACCACTGGGACATGGAAACAACACTGATTTCCTCAACCTTGATAATGTGAATTTATCGTATTATTTCAGGAAGAAAATGCACGTTTCTTCATGAACGTGTAATTTAAATAGGGAATCTGCAGAGTTTTATAACTGTTTAACGGTTTAAGCAAGGATAATGAGATAAACTTAACAGATTCTTAGTGTGAATTCCCTTGGATTCACTTGTCGGAAAAGACAGGCAGAGGAGAGTTAAAACATATAGAAACAGTATGTTTCAAAAGCATTGATGATATGTCTTTTCATTTCTGTAGAGTTGTATGTGACTGTTGACAGTGTGTACTGCCCTGGTGGCACAGTGGCTAAAAGCTCACTTGCTAACCAAAAGATTGGTGGTTCAAATCCACCAGCTGCTCCTTAGAAATCCCATGGGCAGCTCTACTCTGTTCTATAGGGTTACTATGAGTCGGAATCAACTTGCTGGCAGTGAGTTCGGGTTTTTTGTTTTTTTGGTATGTTCCCGTTTATATATGAGTTAAAAATTAGAAGAACCAAAAAGATAGCGTTACTGCCATGGCTACTGACTTATGGGAACCAAGATAAATTGTCAAGTGAAGAATGGTGCAGAGAAACATGTGGGTAGAGTGTGACCTAATCTCCAGAAAAGCAAACAAACCATAAAGCTACGTGTGTACCTGTGACTATGCATATGTGTTCCAGCAAACAGGAATGTGTGAAGAGGTACACATGTGTCTTTGAACATGGACACCTTGGAGAAGCAGGTAAAATTTACACATGTGGGGATAGCTCTTATTATAATTCTTATAAAGATCTGTGTTGTTAAATGTGTTATAATAAGAATACAAGAGTTTTCAAAGTAAAAAAAAATCATAGAAATATATATATGTATATATTTAAAACAGTTTTATTGGCTGTTATTTTATATAGGCAAAACACTGTCATCAATACTGGATTCAGAGACTTTCACCACTGGGTGAAGAGCAAACTCAGAGATGGAACAAAGGTCTCAGCAAATTTCTTGCTTGTTCTTGGAGCTAATGACCTCTTCTGGTCTCTATACCTGGAAATGGCCAAAAAGAGTTCTGTCAGGATTAATGCAGTCATTGTTCAAACATCTACTGCATGTACATGTCTTCGGGGTAAGGAAGAATGCTGGACACCATGTGCAATTCATTAAGTAACAAGTGGACCATTAGACAGTTCTTTCTCTGATGTCCCACTACCACGTTCCTCCCCTTGTTGCTCTACTGGAAAACCCACGGTATACATTGTAGGCCTTTTTTCAGGACTCAACATAGAGGAAGTTAACTGGAAAGATACATCTTTTAAAGATAAAGAAGATTTTGTCCACAAGGTCTTTAGACAGGTGGACCTCCCAGGCAGCCTCTGCATAGGATGGGAATGCAAGACCCCTCTCACTCAGTATCTCTGAGCATTTCAGTCTTTCTGTTTCTTTATCAGGAGACTGCAGAATTTACCCACTTCAGAACCCTTGCTGCCATCAACCCCAACCAGTCCCATATAGGACCCCTCACTTCCACTCTGAGAAATAAAAGTAGGACAGCCTGCAGGTGGAGGTGCCTGACCTGGAGTCCCTGTCTATCCTTCCTTACCCCTGAGGGCTTCCCTGTGCCAACTGGGGTTTCATTTCCCAGGGTGGACATACCTCTGGCACTTCCAGGGCTTCCCAGGCCCTGGAGCTTGATATTGAGGATGGGACTTGGGCTTTTCTGGGCCTGCAGAGCCTGGGCCTCAAGCTGCCCCTTCCTACCCTCAACCTTTGGTTATCTGTACTCTGGCTGTCTTTACCAGGTTTAGGAGGCCTTGCCTTCTCTTTTGCTCCTTTCATCTCAGTCAGGCTTTTCTCTTCCAGTTCTCTGATCTCGGGGCAGTTCAGGCTAGACCATAGAAAAGAGAAAGACGAAACAAGTGTCACTGATTATGTGTGAAGACTGCTGGGAAAGGAATTGACTGTCATTGGCTTAGGGCTTTATGCCCACTGCTCACCTGCAGGCAGGTTTCCCCACAGCCTACTGTCTCATTGGCTCCTTCTGCCACAAAGAACTTGGTGATGCCCCCTTCACCATCACACTTCCCTTAGACCTGTCATTACAGAGGCTCCCTCTCAGTCTCCCAAGTCCCACTGAAATCCCATTTCACTTTCCCTACTAATGCTGTGCTCATCCTCAAGGCCTCAAGAGCTCACCATCCAGATGAGGCCTGTCCTTTCCTCTCCAAGAGAGCCTCTGAGCAGACCTGGTGTCTATGGTCAGCTGTCCTGAGGTTTCTTCCATCCAGTTCCCCCTCGGGCTGGAGCTCTCCATGCAGTTAAGGGGGTGGAGTGGGGTGGGGAGGAAGGCACATGTGAGGGTTTTACAGGTGCAGTGGGTGAAAGGAGCCTGAAAGGACGTCTTTCCAGAAGGGCCCACATTTTGAGGCCATGCCTGTACCCTCTGTAGCCAGGTCTCCCACATCTGCAGCAGCACCAGTAGGTGCTGTAGTCTCTCCAGCCCCTGTCTCTGCTCCTCTAGATGCTCCTGAAGGTGCCCGGCTCTTCTTGCCAGGACTCCAGGATGCTGACCGAGGCTTAGGTATTGTGTAGACTGGAAGCAGAGCCGATGGGGCTGTCTTTGAGAACTTGGCCTCAAGACTGGGGGCATCTTGCCTACGGAGGCAGGGGATGTTTTGGTCTGCCGGACCACGGCTACCCCCTTAACTGTACACACTTGGGTGAAGTACACATACTTGACTCATGGCTTCTCTGGAGTAGCTTGATGAGTGAGATATCTGTTCAGAGGAAGCTGAGAAAGAAGACCTCTCTGATTCTTAAGGAGTCTTCCTGGACCTGAAGCTTACGTTTTTTGCTTCCGATATTCTAGCTTGAGTGGCACTTTCCTCTTGGGTTGAGACTTCTGATAATAAAGAGTTAACTTACATGAACCCTCTGGGCACTGAGTTCTCAACTGTGACCCAAGACCCTGGTTTCAGGTGTCCCTGGGAGCCTCTCCATCATCACTGTCCTCCACCTCTGCAGGACCTGTGGTTTCTTCCTTTTTCCCTGGGGACCTTCCATCTTTGGGGAACATCACTGTGGGAGACCAAGTCTCCTCTGGGAAATCTTTTGTGATATTAGCACTTCATAACAGAAGTCTATAGTCTTTCAAAGGACTATAATACACTGATAATTTCTATTGCAAAGAGAGGGTCTCCACATTAATTTTTTTGGCATTTGTTGAATGCCAAATGAAATTGTTCCTTTGGAACTTGAAAATGACCTCATTTGCCTGATCTTTCATAATCACACATGACTTCTCTGAGAGACATTTTCTATGAAAGTGATTTTCATAACAGATTTAGAGTGTAAACAGTGAAACAGGAGAAATTGTCATCACTTTTTAAACTTTTTTCAGCCTTCTTTTAAGGGAAGGGTATTTATAGGAGGAAGCATACTTAGAAAAATTTGTATTTTATATGCATATAAAGCTTCTCCTTGTATCCTTAACCAACCCAGGGTAGAAGGTTAAAATTGCCCTTTTCTGAACAGAAGGTCCTTACCATGCTGCTATGAGAAGCACTCCTTCAGGGTGATGCAGAAACAGATGTCCATTTCTGAGAGTTTTGATGCCACAAACCTCAGGTGGGCAACATACAAGAACCTCACCTGAGTGTGTCTGGGTGTGCTGTAATGTCAGCCTAACGGTCTGTGCACATTTCTGAATATGAAGGAAGGATTGGTGAGTTAACGAAGAAATGAATGGAAGCAGTTTGGGAGGGGAGTGAAAGCTCCAGGGACAGACAGAAGATGGGATGGGGGACTTGTCAAGAGGGTGTCAGAAAACCAGGAAGGAGCAGGAAGCACGGCCAGGGGAGGGCAGCATAGGCTAGGGGGCAGCAGAGATAATGGTAGTGGGGAGAGCAACAAAACTGGCCTATGATACAGTGGGAAATTAGTAATCCTAGATGAAGCTCAGGTTAAGTCAAGTAGGAATGTAAAAAATTCTATCCTGTAGCTATCTTTGCTGTGAGGGATTTAGGTCCTTGGGGAGAGGTGGGGAGGAGACATAGGAGGAAAAGGCGCGTTCCTGGGTCTAGGGAAGGAGTGTGAAAGACCTTCTTCTGCCCTAACAGGCTGGGGCTGCATGGTTCACAATGATGTGGGCCCTGTGCTTCTTCACACCACCCACTCCTAGAACCTCCTGAAAATTTTCTTAGTTCTTCACATAGTATGTTCATTCCATTTCATTAGAAAATATAATAATGCAATACACTTTTCCCTCACCACCCTTTCCTCAGTCCTACATTCTCTGTCCCAGTTGTACACTGGCTTCCTTCCTTTCCATCAGGTTTAAAGGCCAGAACAATTGAGTATTATTTCTGCACTTATTCCAGAAATTTCTCAGAATCCTAAGTTTGATCATTGATTTATTCCTGCATTTCCCATGGACATTACAAACTTTGGTGAATTATCTACTAAATGACAGGAAATGCTTTCTTAGGTCAATCCTCCTTATGACCCTATCTGTTCACCTCAAATCCTTCATCTTCTCCTGTCATAGCTCTGATTTCTGTGGAAATCAGATCCCCTAGTTCCCTAGCTCTCACCCATCTGGGAGATTTTTCCTCTCACCCTTATTTAGAGTCTTAGAGAAAGGCCTCTTCTTTGTTTATCACTGATTCATCCTGTCTGGGTGAAGACATCCAAAAAATAATGGTACTCTGAAGGATCTCTATCCCTCCTCCCAGTTACTGATGATATCTGAATCTTTCATGACTTGGAGACTCTGATGTAGCCCTGAATTTCCTGGATTTGCTATCTAAAGACACTCTCCTGCAGGAGACCTCAGATCGACACCCTCTCCAAAGAGCAGTTGACATCTGAGCGAGCACCAAGACTTCCATAGCCCTTGTGTGACATCATTGTTGACACTGCTCGGTTCTATGGGCCCAGTTTGAAGCAAAGCTGGGCAGCAAGGAAAATATGGCAACTGTTGAAGTAGGGGCTTGGGGGCTGGGAGGAGGGAGATTATATATTAAAAATAAATTAAAACTTCTCTCTGCACTCAAAGAGGTTACCATCCCTTGGGAGGGAGAGAGAGCATACAGGGAATGAAAATAGTGTGAAGGGCAGTTGCTTCCACCAAATCCTCTCATTTAACTCAGTTTGAATCGTCTCTCCAGCCCTGGTCATACAACATCCACTCTGCACCCTTTTCAGGTCTCCTTAGCCTCTGAGGCTTCACACAGGCTCTTCACTCTGACTAGGAGATGTTGTCCCCCTTCCCATCTCCTGGCCTACTCTCCCTGGTGAAGTATGTGGTGAAGAGAACTGACCCTGTTGGAACAGGTTAGGCTTATGGCCTCACCAAAAAGCCCTAAGACTCAGGACTTTTATGCAGCCAGAATAGGAGGTTTAGGAGTTGACTTGGGAAAGCCCATGACCTCTGCTTCTTCCAGACTCTATTTTTGTTTTGGATGCCATTTAGAAAAAGATCCTGGAAATGGGGAGATCTATTATGGAAGAAATTAGGAAAGTTGGGGAGGTGACGAGAGAGGTGCTGACTTCTCGGTAGAAAATAGAAATTACAACACGAAGATGCTAGGGGCTCGTTTTTTGTGACTCCCAACTGTATAGGAGGGAGGACTGGTTGGAAAACAGAACAAAAGACGATCTGTGCCTGTTGACAAATGCTCCAGTGGCTTCACTCTGTCTCCTCAGAATGTTCTCATCAAGCCATCCCTCACCTTGTACTGAAGCCTCTAGAGAATTCTTGGGGTTTCCTGGATTCTGGGCCTTTGTCATCCCTTAACTATCCAACCATATTCCCAACTTGGTTCAGGCATCACTTCCTAGTTGAGATCTTCCCTGACCCTTTTCCTGGTAAATTTGTCCACTTCTTCCTCTGTACACCTTTGTATTTAAGATGCCCTTTACCACCACATAAAACACAATTACATTTACTTGCCACAGATGATTTTAGGAAGGTCGACACATTCTCCCTCTCTCTGTGTCCATGCCTTCTGTGAGACTCTGGAGCGCCTTTCCTCAGCAGCAGGAGTCTTTCTGCACCCTCATTTGAGGCTGACCTTACGGTTGCTTTGGCCATTAAGATAGTAGTGAACCGGATACAAGGTGAGAGTTGAAAGGACTTTGCATTGAGACTTGCCCTTTTGTTGCTCTTAAACCCTGAGAACCCATGGGAACGGACCCAGGCCAGCCTGCTGGATGGTGGGAGACCATTGGAGAGAGGATCCAGCAGTTTCACTGAGTTGATTTTAGACGAAATGGCTCCTAGCTGACCTGGAAGCGAACTGTAGACACATGAGGAAGGCCTGCTGCGAGTCACTGTGCTTGGCCCAGATAGGAAGATCCCCAAATTGACAACCAGAATAACTCTGAGCTTAGTAAGTGGTTGTTCTTTTAAGTGCTACATTTTGGGGTCATTTGTTACACAGCAATACACAACTGATACAACGGTTAACTTGGCTCTTTCTCTGATCAGGCAATGAGGGACCTTCTCTGAGTTATCTTATCATCAAGAGTACATGGCATAGGGTCTGACATGTAGTCAGTATACAGTAAATCTTTGTTGACTTAATGGATAAATGAATAATATGAATCATAAGTGTGAATCTGCATAAAATCCTGTGTGAAAAAAAGCATGATATTTCTTTAAATAAACTGAATTCCAGCTCAGAGCAGCCTGCTTACAAAATTGGGGGGCGGGGGGGGGGACGGGGTGGTGGATTTTCACCTTACTTATTTTTAGGTTTCCTCCTCATCCAGATATGCAATAATTCCTGGGGTCTAATGAAGGACCAAGGTTTGGAGACAGGCTTCAAAACACCCATTGCCCCAGCCTACGTGGGTGATTTCTCTAGAAGTATTGGCTCTGCTCCTTCCATTCCTAGCTGGAGCAGGAGAACCTTGGCAGGGCTGCGAACACCATGATGGGGTTTGTGTACCTATGCGCCTGCATTATCCTTTGAGGTGCTGCCGTCTACCCCAGGGCACTGTCAAGAAGCAGGGCCAACCCCTTTCCTATTTCTAGGACTCTGCTATCCGACTCTCACTCCTCCCCTGGGCTTCAGTTCACGCAGTGTGATTACTCCAGTGAGCTGAGGCTTTTACAACAGGCTCTTCAGAGTCTCAAAGTTTCAGAGGTTCAACCCTGTGAGTCCAACTACCTCCTTGAAATGAGACAGGGAAGGAAGAAAAATATAGGAAAATTTTATTTTGAATTTAATGTTTCAATAAATTTTCTTGCCATGTGTTTTGAAAGCGTCCTGCCTAAAAATTCCCCCTGTTCTCTTGCAATTTGCAAGACAGTGAAAAGGGAATGTTTGATTGTGTCATAATCTGCAGAGGATGTAAAGCACACATGGGGTCCATTCCTCCCGATGCTCACACTAGAGCACCCCACCCACTTGGAAATTTCTGCAAGTATTTCGGAGTCCCTCACACGTCCACAATGAACAGCTTTCAAATTCTCCTAAGCAGGAATTATTACTGTCACAGCCTGTGACCCAATAAGCAAGGTTATGCATGGGTCCAGTTGTGCCTTCCCACTAATCTACAGTGCACCATTTCACCTGTCAACCACCACATCAAAGACGTAGTGAAACCCATGTGAAATTGCTCGCCGTACATTGTTGCTGTTGTGTTGTTGTTGTTAGGTGGGTCTAATCAGTTCCAGCTCATACTGACCTTATGGACCACAGATGGAAACACTGCCCAGTCCTGCACCATCCTCACAGTTGTCACCATGTTGGAGACCACTGTTGCAGTCACTGTGTTAATCCATCTCATTGAGGAACTTCCTCTTTTTTGCTGAGCTTCTACTTTAACAAGCACGATGTCTTTGTCCAGGGACTGGTTCCTCCTGATAACATGTCCAAAGTACGTGAGACAGAGCCTCATCATCCTCGCTTCTAAGGAGCACTGTGGTCATACTTCTTCCAAAACAGATTTGTTTCTACTTCTGGTAACCCATGGTATATTCAATATTTTTTTGCCAACACCATAATTCGAAGGTGTCAGTACTTCTTCGGCCTTCCTTATTTATTGTCCCAGCTTTTGCATGCATGTAAAAAAAAAAAAATGCATATAAGGCGATGGAAAATACCATGGCTTGGGTCAGGCCCACCTTAGACCTCAGAGTGTCATCTTTGCTTTTGAACACTTTAAAGAACTCTTTTGCAGCTCAATCTGCCCAATACAATAAGACATTTGATTTTTTTGACAGCTGCTTTCCTGGGTGTTGATTGTGGATCCAAGCAAAATGAAATCCTCTACAACTTCAGTCTTTTCTCTGTTTATCATGATGCTGCTTATTGGTTCAGTTTTGATGATTTTTGTTTTCTCTGTTTTCACCATACTTATTCAATCTGTACGCTGACCAAGTAACCTGAGAAGCCAGACTGTATAGAAGAATTTGGCATCAGGATTAGAGGAAGACTCATTAACAACCTGTGATATGCAGATGACAAGACGATGCTTACTGAAAGTGAAGAGGACTTGAAGCACTTAGTGATAAAGATCAAAAACCACAGCCTTCATTATAGATTACACCTCAACATAAAGAGAACAGAAATCCTCACAACCAGACCACTAAGAAACGTCATGATAAAAGGAGAAAATATTGAACTTGTCAAGGATTTCATTTTACTTGGAGAGACAATCAAAGCAGCACTCAAGAAATCAAATGACGTGTTACTTTAGGCAAATCTGCTGCAAAAGACTTCCTTAAAGTGTTAAAAAGCAAAGATGTCACTTTAAGGACTACGGAGTGCCTGATCCAAGCCATGGTGTTCTCAACTGCCTTATATGTGTGTGAAAGCTGGACAAGGAGTAAGGAAGACCAAAGAAGAGTTGGTGCTTTTGAATAATGGTTTTAGTGAAGAATATTTAATGTACTGTGGACTGCCAAAAGGAGAAAAAAATCTGTCTTGGAAGAAGTACAGCAAGAATGTCCTACTGAGCAGTTACATCACTCTTATAGGGTTGCTGTAAGTTGGAATCAACTCAATAACAATGGGTTTCATTTGGTTTAAGTGGCGTTCAAGGCAAAAATGTTTTATATAAATATCGCCAAATACATTTCCTAAATATAAATTGATAATTTATATTTAGGAAATGTATAAATTTTGTTGCATTTTTGATTTTATAAGAAAATAAAATTTATAACTCTTCAGGGTTATACTTTATCTATATTAATGGGGTGCCAATTATACTTTCTGAGCATTCTTTTTAGTTTATATGATTTTTCAGTTGAGTCTAATAGTGTTTCAGGATGATTATATCATACATAAATACCATTCGTTTTTGCTAGCTTTTCAAAGGTAAGATATTTTTGGTTCCAGTGTTGATATCCAGATCTACGATTTCCAAGAAAAGTGTTGAGTATTTGATCCTTAATGTTTGATTCTAACATTGATGGAAAACATTAACAGTGTTTTATTTTCCATTTAAAATATGTATGCATTTTATCATATTACAGATTTTTTTCTGCCTCTTCTAGACTATTAAAAAAAATTAGTATGTTTGTATTTAGTGTTCTATGGGAATTTGTATTATTTTTTACCAAAAATGTTTCTCCTCCACTGATGTGATGTTGGGGTTTTTCTCTAATTTGGAGTATTCATTGACTTCTCTCTTTCTCTAACATCTTATATACAACACTTTCTGTTGGTTGTATCTTCAGAATAGATTCCATATCTGCCCACTTCTAAATTACTCCCTTGCCAACACCCTGGGCCTGGCTGCCATTACAGCTTGCTCAGACACTGTAAGGGCCTCCTAACTGCTCTCCCAACTTTCAATTTTTCCCTCTAGAGTCTAATCAGACAACAACCAGGGAGAAGTTCTTAAAACATTACTCAGGTGACATGTCTCTCTGATCAAATCTTTTCAAAGATTTTAGATAAATCCAAGTCCTTTAGGCTGCCATGATAATCTTTTGGACATATCTCTCACCTCACTACAGAGCACCCCTCTCTCCCTTGATTTCTGCTGTGCATCCTCCTTGTTTTGTTTCATTGCCTCCAGGCCTTTGTACTGGGGTTGGTTCTCTCTCCTAGTATTTTTTTTTTTGTTTTTTTTTTGCATATTTTCCTGTTGGTTGTCTCTCCCCTTTCATTCAGATCTCTGCTCAGATACCACTCTTAAGAAAGGACTTTGCTGACCAACTAATTTAACCTATAAATTAACATTCTACTTCAATGCCTTGCTCATTTTGTAAGCATTAGCATTACTTTGAGTTTTACTGTATCTCTATTTGTATATGCATTTTTGTGTATTTCTACATTGGAATGTAAGTTTCTGATGGGTAGAGAATTTGTCTGATGGTTTACTTCCATTTCTATGGGACCTGAAACAGCAGTTGACAAACAATATGCACTTACTTAATATTTTTTAATGAATGGATGACTGTACTGGTCCTATTGTAGGACCATCTTAGGAATTTTGTAATTACAAATATATGTTTAAAATACAGTATCTTTTTATCTACTGATAGCACACATTTTCTGGGATTTTATTTATGGTGTTAAATAATATGCATAAGTGAGACTTGTCCAACTTTATATTTTTGTTCTCTTTGTTATCAAATGTTTCAGTGATAATGCCATAAATATTCATGATATATTGATAACAATTAAGTAGCAACTACAATATACCAAGCAGTGTTCTACACATTTTGTTTACAATAAGTCACTTAACTTTCACAGGGAGTCCCTAGTTGCACGAATTATTAAGCTCTCTTTGCTGTTAACCAAAATATTTGTGGTTTCAATCTGCCCAGAGGCACCTCAGAAGAAAGACCTAGTGATCTACCTCCAAAAGGTCACAGCAATTGAAAGCCCTACAGAGTACAGTTCTGCTCTGACACACATGGGTTTGCCATGAGATGAAATCAGTTGGATGGCAACTAGTTAATCCTCACAACGTCAAGACCTATTACTTCTATTGAATCTGTTACTGTTATTACTGCCATTGTACAGATGACAAAGTTGAGGCTCAGAGAGGTTAAGTAACTTGTTCTTGGTCATGCAACTAGAATTTGTATGATTATTATTAATCTCACGGTTTTGTTCTATTTTGTATTCTCCATTGTCTAAACAGAAGCATCGCAAAAGGGGGGCAGAGGAGGGCACGTGCGCCAGGGTCCAAGTCCAAGGGTGCAGCAGACAAGGTACAGAATGCTTTCAGGCGCCGCAAATATGAAAGCCAGACAAGAGGGGGAGACATTTCTGCTGACTCATCAACATCTATTCGTCTTGAAATTTGGGATAGGGAAAGGCTGAACTTAGAGATTGCCCCTGGAAATGCCTTACCCTCACTAGGCCCTGTGTCTGAAATATATTACAAAGTATAAGAATTGCAAGTTTCTTGATATTTTGATAAAAGTAACATAAAAATTATATGACAGTGATTTGCTTTGGATTTTACTAGTTCAGTAGCTTTCTAGTTTAGGTATTTTCTATTCAGTATTTTTTTGGTATTTTATTGATTATATTTTGTTAATGTATATCTGTGAACAGACTTACACGCGTGTATATGAACGCACACATGCATGCACACACTCCTACACTCGTGAACACACATATCCACTCAAGGATTTCATGGATAAAATTATAATATTGACATGAAGGTAGATCTCAATAATTCTTGAGATATAGAAAGTTAATGGTTAAGAAGACTAAATTCCACCAATACTGTTTATATATTCTATGCAAATCTAATAAAAATCACAACAAAATTTGTAAAGAAAATGACAAACTAATTCTAAAACTTACGTAGGTATGTAAAGGCCCAATAGTAGCTAGAGTAGTACTAAAAAATAAGTAACAGCCCCTACCAGATACCTGACATTTTGTAAGAAATGAACAGTGCTGTGTCCTTACTTAAATAAACAGACTTCTCATTTGACTAAATCTAGTTTATGTCATTGTTTAATTTCTATCTCTATGCTTACAACTACCAAATTTATATCTCCAAATAGAATCTCTTCCCTGAAATCTATGGTTGAATATCAACTTCCAAGTTAATATCTCCATGAGGATATATATTAAGTATTCAAAATTGACTTATTTGAAGTTTAAAGGTTGATTAGGCTCTCCAAGATATTTTCCTGCTCAATCTTCATCCTATCAATAAATGATGCCTTTATTCAACCAAAGCTTTAGTAGCATCCCTGACTCCACTGTTCTCTCAAAGAATGCATTATTCAGCATTTGCTCATTGTCTTCAGGATTTTGCTACTTTTGCTATTTTCCATACTTGATGGTTCAAGTCATCATACTTACTCACCTGTACTTTTGTAATATCTATCTAAATGGTCTTACTGTGCCCATCTTTGTACCATAAAGCACATGGAATAATCCATTTAAAGTATGTTAGATTTTATTAAGGTTCTATTCAATTTTACAAAAACCTGAGTTGAATGGAAAGCTTTTAAAACTAAACTCAAGGCCCAACTCCACCTGGCCTCCATTATTGTATGCTCCTCAATTCCTATTACATCACTGGGCTCTTTCATTGTATTACAGCTATATTTTGCTGAGGTTTCTTCTATTTTAGGGCTTTAGCCAGTTCATTTGCTTTGAGCAGTCTGCTTCTAGAAATGATAGAGAGACTTCATCCCTGAACCAGTTACTATCTTGTCCTTTTACCCTACTTTTTAAATTTTTCTTCAGATAGCAAGGCACCATCTAACTATATATATGTAATTATGTGTATCTATTTCTGTCTATCTACTACTAGAAAAAGAATTGATGCATGCAAACTCCAGCGTTGATGAAGAATGTTGAATATACCATAGACTCCCAATAGAATGAATGTTAACTCATTCAGTCGTAGAAGAAATACAACCAAAATGTACCTTAGAAATTAGGATGGTGTCTTAGTCATCTAATGCTGCTATATCAGAAATACCACAGGAGGATGGCTTTAACAAAGAAAAATTTATTCTGTCACTGTCTAGTAGGCTACAAGTCCAAATTCAGTCGTCAGCTCCAGGGGAAGGCTTTCTCTCTCTGTCTGCTCTGGAGGAATGCCCTTGTCATCAATCTTCCCTTGGTCTGGGAGCATCTCAGTGCAGGAATCTCAGACCCAAAGGACATGCTCTGCTCCAGCACTCCTTTCTTGGTGGTATGAGGCCCCCATGTCTCTCTTCTCACTTCTCTCTTTTGTATCTCAAAAGAGATTCACTTAAGACACTACCTGATCTTATACATTTCATCAACATAACTTCTGCTAATCCATCTTATTACATCATAGTGATAGGGTGTACAACACTTAGCGAAACCACATCAGATCGTAAAATGATAGGCAATCATAGAATCACACAAGGTAATCATGACCTAGGCAAGTTGACAGATATTTTGGGGGAGGGACACAATTCAATCCATGACAGATGGTGAGACTTCAAATTGCTTACTTTGAACATGTCATCAGGAAAAACCAATTGCTAGAAAAAGGTACCATGTTTGGTAAAGTAGAGAGCCAACCAAAATGGGGGAAACCCTCAGTGAGACGGATTAACCCAATAGCTGCAACAATGGACTCAAAATACCAAAGATCATGAAGATGTTACAGGACATGGAAATCTTTCATTTTATGATGCATAAAGTCACCGTAACTCGGAACCAACTTGATGGCAGCTAACAACAACTAGAATGCATATACTTTGACATCCTGCTTTGGTATCTGAAAAAAATATTTGTGTCCAGAAAGTATTTCTTGGATGAGTGAATGCAACTTGTGTAGATTAGATTATTAGTCACCAAATATTGACATTATTCCCCTGCTTGCCCCCCCCCACAGACCTACACTGTCTCCATGGGAGGAGTATATTTCCTGACCCATTGACACTAGTCTTGGCCATGTTACTTGGTTAATGGAATGTGGATATGAGTGTGAGTGTGGTGTTTCCCAGCCTAGTCTGTAAGAGACTTCTCCTCTGAAAGCTTGAAGTTCTACCATGAGATGAACTTGCCTCAAGTGTCTGCCGCCCCTTCAACTTGTCCAAGGAAATTAAGAGATGCATGGAAACAACCTGAACTCAAAACCTAGCTGATCTGTAGAGTTGCATGAAATACTTTTTATTACTTGTCACTAAGATTTTGTGGTTGTCTTTTATGCATCATTATTGTAGTAAAATTCTGACTAATATCCCAACCCAGTGCCTTCGAGTCGATTCCATGACTAATATAGGAACATGATATGGAAGCCAAATACAGACCTAATGGTATATGAAGTATATGATTAATTCACTATACCTAGAAACAAGGGAAAGGGTTATCCTTGGTGCATCCTGAGTAGCGGGGTATTTCTCATCTCTTTCACGTCAGGATTTGCCATATGACTTGCTGGGCAAATGGAATATGAATGAAGTGAAAGATTCCACATTCAAACAGAAGAATTAAGTGCCATTTACCTGGTTCCATCCATATTCCTATGCATTTGCCATGATAGTGGCTAACATAAGAGCTGCTAACCAGAAATGAAATTAGAAAAGATGATAATACAGAGCAGATTTGCACTTGACTCACACCCAAGAGGTATTATAAATGAGAAATATCCCCACATTTTAAGTCAATGAAACTTGTGGATTGTCAATCAACTAGGATAGAGTTCAAGCCCAGTTCTAAGGATATAACCTAACCATTTCACCAATAACAGTAATCCCATTTGTCGTGGTTATTTCTGGAGCATGAATTAAACCAGATGTTGTCTAATTAGGTCAATTGTTTATTTATTCTAGAAGGGGTTCATGCACCTGTAATTATTATACAAGTTTGAACTCAGGTTTTTTTTTTTTTTTAACCCAGTTAACACAAATTTTAACTGATTTAGTGATAATGCAAAAAAAGTGCTTTTGCTGATGATAATGGTGATGATATACACCCGTCCCAACCCATATGTATTTTATATAATTAATACTGACAGAAGCTTGGGTGAAACTTTGACTTGCTCTACAAACATGACTAGAAACCAGTGAGATATCACAGGTGTCTCCTATGAACAATAGGCATATTGGTTTTGACAGACCCTAAACCAAAGATGTCTCTATAATAGCTGACTTGAATATCATATTTTTAATACCATTAGGTGACCATTAATATATATATATTTTTATTAACTTTTATTGAGCTTCAAGTGAACGTTTACAAATCAAGTCAGTCTGTCACATATAAGTTTACATACATCTTACTCCGTACTCCCACTTGCTCTCCCCCTAATGAGTCAGTCCTTCCAGTCTCTCCTTTCGTGACAATTTTGCCAGCTTCCCTCTCTCTCTATCCTCCCATCTCCCCTCCAGACATGAGATGCCAACACAATCTCAAGTGTCCACCTGATATAATTAGCTCACTCTTCATCAGCATCTCTCTCCCCCTCACTGTCCAGTTCCTTTCATGTCTGATGAGTTGTCTTCGGGGATGGTTCCTGTCCTGTGCCAACAGAAGGTTTGGGGACCATGGCCGCCAGGATTCCTCTAGTCTCAATCAGACCATTAAGTATGGTCTTTTTATGAGAATTTGGGGTCTGCATCCCACTGATCTCCTGCTCCCTCAGGGGTTCTCTGTTGTGCTCCCTGTCAGGGCAGTCATCTATTGTGGCTGGGCACCAACTAATTCTTCTGGTCTCAGGATGATGTAGGTCTCTAGTTCATGTGGCCCTTTCTGTCTCTTGGGCTCTTAGTTGTCGTGTGACCTTGGTGTTCTTCATTTTCCTTTGCTCCAGGTGGGTTGAGACCAATTGATGCATCTTAGATGGCCGCTTGTTAGCATTTAAGTCCCCAGACGCCACATTTCAAAGTGGGATGCAGAATGTTTTCATAATAGAATTATTTTGCCTATTGACTTAGAAGTCCCCTTAAACCATGGTCCCCAAGCCCCCGCCCTTGCTCCGCTGACCTTTGAAGCATTCATTTTATCCCAGAAACTTCTTTGCTTTTGGTCCAGTCCAATTGAGCTGACCTTGCATGTATTGAGTGTTGTCATTCCCTTCACCTAAAGCAGTTCTTACCTACTAATTAATCAGTAAAAAAACACTCTCCCTCCCTCCCCCCCCCCGTGAAATATTTCATAGTTTGGAGGAATCTGGAGGGCATTATGTTGAGTGAAATTAGTCAGTTGCAAAAGGACAAATATTGTATGAGACCACTATTATAAGAACTCAAGAAATAGTTTAAACAGGGAAGAAAATATTCTTTGATGGTTATGAGGGTGGGGAGAAAGGGAGGGAGAAGGATATTCGCAAATTTAGATAGTAGACAAGAACTATTTTAGGTGAAGGGAAAGACAACATACAATAAAGGAGAGGTCAGCATAACTGGACTAAATGAAAGGCAGTTTCCTGAATAAACCAAATGCTCCAAAGGTCAGAGTAGCAGGGGCAGCAGTTGGGGGACCATGTTTTCAGAGGACATCTAGGTCAATTGACATAATAAAATCTATTAAGAAAACATTCTGCATCCCACTTTGGTGAGTGGCGTCTGCAGTCTTAAAAACACTATCAAGCGGCCATCTAAGATGCATCAATTGGTCTCAACCCACCTGGAGCAAAGGAGAATGAAGAACACCAAAGATACAAGGTAATTATGAGTCCAAAAGACAGAAATGGCCACGTAAATCCAAGACTACATCAGCCTGAGACCGGAAGAACTAGATGGTGCCCATCTACAACCGAAGACTGCCCCGACAGGGAATGAAACAGAGTATCCCTGACGGAGCACGAGAGCAGTGAGATGCAGACCTCAAAGTCCCATAAAAAAATCAGACTTAATGATCTGACTGAGACTAGAGGAACCCTGGAGGTCATGGTCCCCAGACCTTCTGTTGGCCCAAGACTGGAACCATTCCCAAAGCCAACTCTTCAGACAGGGATTGGACTGGATTATAGGATAGAAAAAATAGTGGTGAGGAGTGAGTTTCTGGTCTCAAGTGGACACATGAGACTATGTGGGCAGCTCCCGTTTGGAGGGGAGATGAGAAGGCAGAGGGGGACAGAAAGTGGCTGACTGGACACGGGGAATACAGCGTTGAGAGGAGTGTGCTGTCTCATTGGTGGGAGAGGAACTAGGAGTACATAGCAAGCTGTATACTAATTTTTGTATGAGAGACTGACTTGATTTGTAAAATTTCACTTAAAGCACACACACAAAAGATGGAAAGAATACACAGAGTCACAGTACCAAAAGAAATGGTCAATTTTCAGTCGTTTCATGAGGTGGCATATGATCAAGAACTGGTAGTAGTGAAGCAAGAAGTCCAAGCTACACTGAAGACACTGGCGAAAAACAAGGCTCCAGGAGCTGACAGAATACCCACTGAGTTGGTTCAACAAACAGATGCAGCACTGTAGATGCTCACTCCACTATGCAAAGAAATTTGGAAGCTAGCTACCTGGCCAACAGACTGCAGGAGACGCACGTTTGTGTCCATTCCAAAGAAAAGCGATCCAACAGAATGTGGAAGTTATCAAATGTAAATCATAGTATTAGTAAATATGGTAAACAAAGAAACTCTATCTATTCTACACTGAATATGACATTCTATCCCCAGGAGATCTAGTGAGTTTATGATGTTGTTGTTAGGTGCTGTTGGGTCAGTTCCAACTCATAGCAGCCCTATGTACAACAGAACGAAACAGTGCCCAGCCCTGGGCCTTTCTCATTGCTATGTCTGAGCCCACTGTTGCAGCCACCGTCTCAATCTGTCTCATTGAGGATCTTTGTCTTTTTCACTGACCCTCTACTTTACCAAGCACGATGTCTTTTTCCAGGGACTGATTCCTCCTGATAATATGTCCAGAGGACGTGAGACCAAGTCTTGCCACCCACCTTTCTAAGGAGCATTCTGGCTGTACTTCTTCCAAGACAGGTGTGTTCATTCTTCTAGCAGTCCATGGTATATTCATTATTCTTCACCAACAACATAATTCAAGTTTCAGTTCTTTTGTCTTCCTTATTCATTGTCCAGCTTTAGCATGCATATGAGGCGATTGAAAATATCATGGCTTGGTTCAGGCACACCTTAGTCCTCAAAGTGACATCTTCAATTTTTAACACTTTAAAGAGGTCTTTTGTAGCAGATTTGTCCAATAAAATATGTCATTTGATTTCTTGATGGCTGCTTCCATGGGTGTTGATTGTGGATCCAAGTAAAATGAAATCCTTGACAACTTCAGTATTTTCTGTTTATTGTTCCAGTTGTGAGGATTTTTGTTTTCTTTATGTTGAAGTGTAATCCATACTGAAGGCTGAAGTCTTTGATCCTCATCAGCAAGCGCTTCAAGTCTTCTTCATTTTCAGTAAGCAAGGTTGTGTCATCTGCATGTCTAGGCTGTTAATGAGTCTTCCTCTAATCCTGATGCCCCTTCTTCTTCATATAATCCAGCTTCTTGGACTGTATGGATTATATGTTTTTTTAAAGACACTGAGTTTTTGGTAATTTACTATGGCAGCCCTAGAAAATGAATACAGAGCCCTTCACCAAGAACAAGTCAAGTTAGCACCAAAAATGCTCCTGTAAGGGTAGCCACGTAACATGAGACATGGCAGTTTTAAAAAGTATGAAGTAAAACTCTCAGCTTTGACAGACAAAGAGCTCCTCTAAGACTAAGTTCACTGCTGTTGAGTCGATTCTATCTCATAGCGACCCTAAAGGACAGAGTAGAATTGACCCACAGGGCTTCCAAGGAGTGGCTGGTAGATTCGAACTGCTTGAATAAGTATTGTGAAAAAATACAACCCTGACACACAACTTTTCTGAGCTTAGTATTAAAACAAAACAAAACAAAGTCGCTATCGAGTGGATTCTGACTCATAGGGACCCTATAGGACAGAGTAGAGCTTCCCCACAGGGTTTCCAAGGAGCGACTGGTAGATTCAAACTGCAGACCTTTTGGTAGCACCCAAATGCATAATCATCGCACCACCAGTGGCTTTCAAATCAGCTATAGGCTGATGATCTCCAAATTCTTAGAACCTGGAAAACTACTCTACCTCAGAGTGGTATCCACAGCTGGGAACTGTTCTCCACACTTGGATGACCTCAGACATCCAAATCTAACATGTCCAGAAAAAATCTTTTGGTCATTTTCTCAAGTTTGTTCCTCCATGGTTTTCCACATGGTAGAGAATGGCTCTGGTGACCATGCTCTCATGGTAGCCTGAATTCTAGAAGTCACCTTTGATTCTCCATTCCCCTCATCCCGTACGTCTGATCCACCAGCAATTCTTGGCAGCTCAAGCTCCAAAGTACACCTCAAGCCTGCCCACTGTTCCCACCTGCACTACCACCATCACTCCTCACCCTGACCACTGCAGAAGCATCCTGACTGGTCCTCTGTATTTGCTGTCTTCAAGTTCTCCTGGGCTACAGTTAATTCCTGGGACACATTCTTTCTCAAGACCATTGAACAATAGAAGGAGAAGGGCATTTAGTTGTATGCTACCTCCTCCGCTTGAGCTGCACGCCCCTCAGAAATCACTTTTCACTGTCCACTCTATAATGTCTCTATTCCAATTTCCTGTCTTTGGCCGCACTGCTTTGATAGCGTGCATGGATGTGTGCTTCAGGGGTCATGTAGACAGCTGCTTGGAGGAATTTTTCTTAGTACAATCATGGTTGTGTGCCATCAAGAGATTCTGACTCATATCAACCCTGTACGACAGCTTAGAACTGCCTCACAAGGTTTCCTAGGTTGCAGTCTTTATGGCGCAGCCCTGGTGGCACCGTGGTTAAGAGCTCGGCTGCTAACCAAAGGGTGGGCAGTTCGAATCCACCAGTTGGTTCTTTGCAGAAAGACATGGCAGTCTGCTTCTGTAAAGACTTACAGTCTTAGAAACCCTATGGGGCAGTTCTGCTCTGCCCTATAGGGTCACTATGAGTCGGAATTGATTCAACAGCAACTGGTTTGGATTTTGTTTGGTTAGAATCTTTATGGGAGCCCATCTCCAGATCTTTTCAACTCCTGAGCTGGTGGGTTCCAACGGCCCACCTTTCAGTTAGCCAAGCACTTAACCGTTGCACCTCCAATACTTAACTCTGCGCCGGAGAGGGCCCTCTCCTGACGTCTCCTGTCTCCTCACCCCGTACACCTAGGCCTTGTCCTTGCTTCTAGACCCCACCCTCCCCTCTGGAGGCCCAACCCCCCCACGCCCGCCCCACACCCGGGCCGCTGGGCGGGGCCGGCAGCCATGTTCCTCGCCGTCCAGCCAGTTACTCCCGGAAGTGCTGGGACGGGTGGTGAGGGGCCCGGGCAGGTGGCGCGCCTTACAGCGGACGGTGTTCGTGCTGCTTTCTGTGCTGTATTTTCTGAAAGGTATGAAACTCCGGCAGCTGGGTGGAGGGACCCGCTCCCAGACTGAACAAGCCCGGCCCCTCGAAGGTGTGGAGGGAAGGCGCCAGGAGGGCGGGTCCCAGTCCCAGCAGTCCGTGGGCTCCAGAGGTTGGGGAGTCCGGACGTTGGGTTAGCAGCTGGCATCGCCCCCTCCGGGGTACCCCGTCCCGAGTGATCCCCAGGGGCGGATGCGGCGCGGGGGCGGGCGGACGCAGCCACTCTAGGGGCTGCGAGAGGGAGCCTCTGGCCCGGGAGACTCAGCTGGTCTGCGAATTTGCATCCCCGTGGATTTGCGGGGGGGGGGGGTCTAGCCGCGGGATCCAGCTGCGGAGTGCCCTCGGGCCTGGGGGCTTGAAGGGCTTGGGGAGAAAGGCTGTGTCCAGGGCTGCGCCAAGGTCCCTACTCTGCCCGGGGAGGGTTTGCGGGCCAAGCTGGGGGATGGGCGCCTGTCCCCCCGCCCCCCACCTGCTCCCTGTGCCAGGGGGGAAACCAAGGCCCAGAGTTCGCCCGGGGGGGTGAGATTCCAGACTGAGGGCGGGGCACTCGCCCCCATTCGTCCTCCCACCCCCACCAGACTCCGTAGGGTGCCAGGGACAGGGGAGAGAGGGATCCCCCGCCCAAGGCCATGCTGCCCCTTATTGTTTTGGGTGCTGTGCCTGGGAGGCTGAGGCACCCCGCGCCCGCGCCCGCGCCGGCTGGTCTACTCTCCGGGCTGGGTCGTCGGCTTGGCCCCGGCCCCACCTGGAAAGGAAGGGGTCCTGGGAATCTGTGGAGCAGCGTGGGGATCCTACTCCTTGTGGATGCAGCAGCGATTCAGTGTCTGTTAACAGTGTGGATGCCGGGTCCCGCTCCCCCTCTGGGTGCCGGGGGTGGGGGTAGCAGGAAGGGGTCCTGAGCAACCAGGTCGTTTGTTAACTTAAACATTTGTGCGGCGCTGTGTACCGGTCGCTGTGGACGCGATCTCTGGTGCTGAGGGGATTTGAGGGTTCCTCACACTGGCGGGATTTGGAGCCTCTACCCTGGTGGCAGTGGGTTCAGTGGGTTACCCTGGTGGCGTAGTGGTTAAGTGCTAAGGCTGCTAGCCAAACGATTGGCAGTTCGAATCCACCAGGCGCTCCTTGGAAACTCTGTGGGGCAGTTCTACTCTGTCCTATAGGGTCGCTGTGAGTCAGAATTGACTCCACGGCAGCTTGTTTTTTGTTTTTTTTTTTTTTTTTTACGTTGGAGGAGATTAGGTGTCTCTCGGGCTGACTTTTGAAGGTCTGGAGCTGGCCGTTTATGAGGGTTTATAAGGGTTTTAAGCGCTCCGGCCATGGGCACCAACCCGATCTTCCAGCCCCTGCGGACGGACTGCCCCCCCCCGCCCCGGGGGGATTGGCTGCTCTGGGACCCCGAGCCCAGAGGGCAGTGAGAAGCTGACAAACGTGAGTGATGCCCTGCAGGCTCCAGTCGGCGGGGCAGCCCTGCTCACACGGTCTCAATACGGGCAGTCGGCTTCGTGCTTGGGGGGTGGTTTCCGGATGTTCACTCGTGTCCCCCCACCCCGTGCAGGGCGACAACTCTGCTCTGGACGGGGACCTAGTAGAGGCCTGCAGGGCATCAGGGTGTGGAGGGGCAGAGCTTGGGCGGGGAGGGCGCGGCCCTGCAGGTTCCTGTACGTGACCACGGCAGGGGGATGCGGGTCCTGAAGGCTGGGCCTGGTCGAGGACCCACTAGGTCTCGCAGAAGGAGTGGGTTAGGATAATAACAGCATTAATGGGAGTATTGAGAGAGCGCCCTGGGGCGTTGGGTCCCTCGGGAAGAAAAGCTTCTGCTATCGCCACTGGAGCGGTACCCAGGTCGGTCCCGGCTTAGGTCCAGGAGGTTCCCATACTCAGAGGGCCTGGTGGGCAGAACAGAACCGGCGGTGCGCACGCCCTCTCGCGGCCTTGCACCGAATCGCTGAAGTTTAGTGACAGGCGATTCTAAGCCATGGTTTTGGAACTGAATAGTGAAGCAGAGCAAAGAAATGATGCAGTGCCTTGATGGAACCGGTGGAGACAACAAGAAGCAAAGCACAGCTCAAACTTCAAAATTCCACTGAGTGTTAGTACGATTTGGAGGGAGAAAATAGACGGAGAGTCGAGAGGCCCAGAGATGCAGAAGGGTTGGAGGATTAGGGTTAGGGGTTAGGGTTTGGTGCTAGGGGTCCAGGTTTGGGGGTTAGAGGTTTGGGAGTCAGGTTTAGGGGTATAGGTTTTAGGTGGTTGGGGGTTGGGGTTAGGGCTGGGGTTACTAGGCTAGGGCACAAGTGGTTTAGGGTTAGGGTTAGAGTGAGGCTGAGGTTGATTCCCAGTCTTGTGTACCGTCTCTTCCTTCACCAGAGTTACCACATATGTGTCGTTTAGTTGGAAACCCTGATGGCGTAGTGGTTAAGAGCCACCGGTGCTAACCAAAGGCCTGCAGTTCAAATCCACCAGGCGCTCCTTGGAAACTCTATGGGGCAGTTCTAATCTGTCCTATAGGGTCGCTATGAGCTGGAATCAACTCGACGGCGGTGGGTTTGGTTTTTTTGGTTATTGTTTAGTTGGCTTTTCTCTACCCACTCTTCGTCTCCCTGGTGAACATCAAAGATTGTTTCTGTGCGTAAATGTTTTCATGATAGTGGTCACTTACTGTATATGTCGTTTTGTGATTGACTTAGTGTGATGCGCTCCAGATTCATCCATGGTGTGAGATGTTTCGGAGATTCATCATTGGTCTTTACTGTCGTGTAGTGTTCCACTGTGTGTATGTACCGTAGTTTGTTTATCCGTTCCTCTGTGGATGAGCACTTAGGTTGTTCCCATCTTTTTGCTACTGTGAATAATGTTGCAGTGAACACGGGTGTGCATATGTCTATTCCTGTGACTGCTCATGGTAACCCTGGTGGCTAGTGGTTAAGTGCTATGGCTGCTAACAAAAAGGGTTAGGGTTTGGGCTTAGGGATGTTAGGGTTAGGGTTGTTAGAGTTAGAGTCCTTAGGGTTTGGTTTAGGGGTTGGGGTTTGGGGGTTAGAGTTTAGGGTTGGGTTTTTTGGTTAGGGTTTTTGGGTTGGGGTTAGGTGTTAGGTTTAGGGTTTGAGGTTAGAGTTTGGAGTTACAGGTTAGGTGTTAGGGGTTGCAGTTTGGGGTTTAGGGTTTTGGGGGTTTAGGGTTTTGTGGTTTAGTCATTAGGGTTTGGGTTAGGTTTTAGGGATTTAGGTTTAGGCTTGGGGTTGGGTTTGTTTGGGATTTGTGGGTTGGGGTTAGAGGGTGGGTGTTAGAGGGTTGGGGTTTAGAGTTTGGGGGTTAGAGATTGAGGGAGTCAGGGTGAGGGGTTAGAGGGTGAGGGGGTTAGAGGTTGAGAAGATTATAGAGTGAGGGAGTGAGAAGGTGAGGGTGTGAGGGGGTGAAGGTTAGGGTTTAGGGTTAGAGGGTTTAGGCTTAGGGTTCAGAGGCTTAGGGTTGGGGGTTAGGGTTTGGGGGTTCAGAGGTTGGGGTTGGTGTTGTGGTTAGGGTTAGAGGGTTAGGGTTAGAGGGTTAGGGGTATAGTTTAGAGGTTTAGGGTTACTGGTTAGGGCTAGGGTTTAGGGGTTCAGGTTTAGGGGTTTGGGATGGGTTTGGGGTAAAGTTTTAGGGTTTAGGGTTAGAGGGTTAGGTTTAGGGCTTAGGGCTTAGAGTTTAGGGTTTTAGGACTTAGGGTTTAGGGCTTAGGGCTTAGAGCCTAGGGTTTAGGCCTTAGGGTTTAGGGTTTAAGGCTTAGAGTGAGGGTTAGGGCTGGGGGCTGGGGTTAGGGTGTAGGTTTTAGGGTTTAGAGTTAGGGTATTAGGGTTAGATGACTTAGGCTTTAAGTTAGGGTTTAGGGGTTAGTGGTTGGGGTTAAGGGTGTTAGTGTTTAGGGTTTTGGCATTTAGGATGTTAGGGTTAAATGTGTTAGGGCTAAGGGTGTTAGGGTTTCGCGTGTTAGGGTTTTAAGTGTTATGGTTTAGGGTTTAGGGTTGTGTTAGGGTTAGGCTTAGGCTCATTCTTAGGTTTAGGGCTAGGGATTTGAGGTTTAGTGTTTGGGGTTGGGTTTGGGGGTTGGGGTTAGAGGGTTAGGGTTAGAGGGTTAGAGTTAGAGGGTTAGGGTTTTGGGTTAGGGTTTCAGGTTAGCATTAGAGGGTTAGGGTTCGAGGGTTAGGGCTAGAGTAGTTAGGGTTAGGGTCGTTAGGGTTAGGGTTGTTAGGGTTAGGGTGGTTAGGGTTTAGGGTTAGGTGTTAGGGTTTAGGGCTTACGGTTAGGTTTTGGGTTTCGGCTTTGGGGCTTGAGGTTTGGGTTTAGGGTTTCGGGCTTAGAGTATAGGGTTTAGTGTGTATGGTTTTTGTGTGTAGTGTTTTGGGGTGTAGGTGTTTAGATTGTAGGGTTTAGGGTATATGGTTACGGTTTGGGTTAGGGCTAGAGTTCAGGGTCTTGGTGGTTAGGACCTAAGGGCTTAGGGTCTTAGGGGCTTTGGGGCTCAGGGCTTAGGGGCTAGAGTTAGAGGGCTAAGGCCAGAGGGCCAGAGGGCCAGAGGGCCAGGGTTATGGTTTGATTCCTGGCTGGCAATTTTTTTCCTTCAATATTTTATATAAGTCATCCCATTGCCTTCTTGCCTCCATGATTTCTGCTGAGTAGTCCAAGTTTATTATTATTTACTTTCCTTTGTTGGTGACTTCTTTTATCCCTAGCCTCTCTTAAAATTCTCTTTATATTTGATTTTGGCAAGTTTGATTGTTATATGTCTTGGTCACTTTCTTTTGAGATCTACTGTATGTGGAATTCGATGAGCATCTTTCATGATATCAGGGAAGTTTTCTGCCAACAAATCTTCAACAGTTCCCTCTGTATTTTCTGTTAGCCCTCCCTGTTCTGGTACTCCAATCACTCATAGTTATTTCTCTTGATAAAGTCCCACATGATTCTTTGGATTTCTTCATTTTTTAATTTCTTTTCTCTGGTTTCTCTTCAAATATATTGGTCCCAAGTGCTTTATCTTCAATCTCAGTTATTCTGCCTTCCAGTTCTTCAATTGTGCTCTTCTTACTTTCTGCTGAGTTTTCTATCTCTGTAATTTTATTGTTTATCTTCTGAATCTCTGATTGCAGTCTCTGTATGGTTTCTTGCAGCCTATTAAATTTTTAATTATATTCTTGAGTAACCTTTTTAATTTCTTCAGCTGCTTTATCTGTGTGTTCCATGGCTTGTTCTGCATTTTGCCTCATTTCCTTCCTGATGTCTTTAAGAGTTCTGTATATTAATCTTTTGTATTCTGCATCTGGTAATTCCAGGATTGCACCTTCATCCAGAAGATTCCTTGAGTCTTTGTTCTGAGAGCTTGTTGAAGCAATCATGGGTCAGCTTTTTTTTTATTTCAATAATTTTTGTTGTGTTTTACGTGAAAGTTTACAAATCAAGCCAGTCTCTCACATGAAAACTTATACACAACTTCTTACATATTCCCAATTACTTTCCCCCCAATGGGAGAGCCCACTCCCTCCTTCCACTCTTTCTTTTTGTGGCCGTTTTGCCAGTTTCTAAGCCCCTCTATCCACCCATCTCCCTTCCAGGCAGGAGATACCAACATTGTCTCAAGTGTCCACCCAAACCAAGTAGCTCACGCCTCACCAGCATCCCTCTCCAACCCATTGTCTAGTCCAATCCATGTCTGATGAACTGGCTTTGGGGATGGTTCCCGTACTGGGTAAACGGAAGGTGTGGGGGCCATGATCACTAGAGTCCTTCCAGTCTCAGTCAGACCATTAAGTCTGGTCTTTTTATGAGAATTTGGGGTCTGCATCCCACTGTTCTCCTGGTCCCTCAAGGGATCTCTGTTATGTTCCCTGTCAGGGCAGTCATTGGTTGTGGCCCGGCACTATCTAGTTCTTCTGGTCTCAGGATGATGTAGTCTCTAGTTCATGTAGTCCTTTCTGTCTCTTGGGCTCGTTATTATCTTATGTTCTTGGTGTTCTGCATTCTCCCTTGATCCAGGTGGGTTGAGAATCATTGATGCATCTGAGATGGCCGCTTGTTAGCATTTAAGACCCGAGACGCCACATTTCAAAGTGGGATGCAGAATGTTTTCTTAGTAGATTTTATTATGCCAGTTGACTTAGATGTCCCCTGAAAACATGGTTCCCAAACATGTGCCCTTGCTTTGCTGACCTTTGAAGCGTTCAGTTTATTTAGGAAACTGCTTTGGTTTAGTCCAGTTGTGCTGACCTCCACTGTGTTGAGTGTTGTCCTTCCATTCACGCATAGTAGTTCTTGTCTATCTCTTTAGTAAATACCCCTCTCCTACTCCCCCTCCCTCCCCCCTCTCATAACAACAAAGGAATATGTTCTTCTCAGTTTAAACTATTTCTCAAGATCTTATAATAGTGGTCTTATACACTATTTGACCTTTTGCAACTAATTTCACTCAGCATAATGCCTTCCAGGTTTCTCCATGTTATGAAGTATTTCACAGATTCGTCACTGTTCTTTACCGATGTGTAGTATTCCATTGTGTGAATATACCATAATTTATTTATCCATTCATCCATTGATGGGCACCTTGGTTGGTTCCATCTTTTTGCTGTTGTAAACAGTGCTGCAGTAAACATAGATGTGCATATATCTATTTGTGTAAAGGCTCTTATTTCTCTAGGATATATTCCGAGGAGTGGGATTGCTGGGTTGTATGGTAGTTCTATTTCTAGCTTTTTAAGGAAGCACCAAATTGATTTCCAAAGTGGTTGTATACCATTTTACATTCCCACCAGCAGTGTATAAGTGTTCCAGTCTCTCCACAGCCTCTCCAACATTTATTATTTTCTGTGTTTTGGATTAATGCCAGCCTTGTTGGAGTGAGATGGAATCTCATTGTAGTTTTGATTTGCATTTCTCTAATGGCTAATGATTGAGAGCATTTCCTCATGTATCTGTTAGCTGCCTGAATGTCTTCTTTAGTGAAGTGCCTGTTCATATCCTTTGCCCATTTTTTAATTGGGTTGTTTGTCTTTTTGTGGTTGAGTTTTAGCAGAGTCATGTAGATTTTAGAGATCAGGTGCCGGGCGGAGATGTCTTAGCTGAAAACTTTTTCCCGGTCTGTAGGTGGTCTTTTTACTCTTTTGGTGAAGTCTTTAGATGAGCATAGGTGTTTGATTTTTAGGAGCTCCCAGTTATCTGGTTTCTCTTCGTCATTTTTAGTAATGTTTTGTATTCTGTTTATGCCATGTATTAGGTCTCCTAATGTTGTCCCTATTTTTTCTTCCATGATCTTTATCGTTTTAGATTTTATGTTTAGGTCTTTGATCCATTTGGAGTTAGTTTTTGTGCATGGTGTGTGGTATGGGTCCTGTTTCATTTTTTGCAGATGGATATACAGGTACGCCAGCACCTTTTGTTAAAAAGACTGTCTTCTCCCCAATTAACTGACACTGGGCCTTTGTCAAATATCAGCTGCTCATATGTGGATGGATTTATATCTGAATTCTCAATTCTGTTCCATTGGTCTATGTGTCTGTTGTTGTACCAGTATCAGGCTGTTTTGACTACTGTGGTGGTATAATTGGTTCTAATATCAGGCAGAGTGAGTCCTCTCACTTTGTTCTTTTTTAGTAATGCTTTACTTATCCACGACTTTTTTCCCTTCCATATGAAGTTGGTGATTTGTTTCTCCATCTTTTTAAAAAATGTCATTGGAATTTGGATCGGAAGTGCATTGTATCTATAGATGGCTTTTAGTAGAATGGACAATTTTACAATGTTGTCTTCCTATCCATGAGCAAGGTATGTTTTTCCAATTACGTAGGTTCCTTTTGTTTTTTTGCAGTAGTACCTTGCAGTTTTCTTGGTATAGCGGTTTTAGTTTTTGGTGAGGTTTATTCCTAAGTATTTTATCTTCTTGGGGGCTGCTCTGAATGGTATTCATTTGATGATTTCCTCTTCAATGTTCTTTTTGTTGATATAGAGGAATCAACTGATTTTGTACGTTTATACTGTAACCTGAAACTCTGCTGAACCCTTCTATTTTAATAATTTTCTTGAGGATTCCTTAGGATTTTCTGTGTATAAGATAATGTCGTTGGAAAATAGAAATAATTTTACTTTTTCCTTACCAATCTGGATGCCCTTTATTTCTTTGTCTAGCCCAGTTGCTCTGGCTAGGACCTCTAGCACAATGTTGAATAAGAGCGGTGATAAAGGGGATTCTGGTCTGTTTCCCCTTCTCAAGGGAAATGCTTTCAGGCTCTCCATTTAGGATGATGTTGGGTATTGGCTTTGTACTAATACCCTTTATTATGTTGAGGAATTTTCCTTCTATTCCTATTTTGCTGAGAGTTTTTATCATGAGTGGGTGTTGGACTTTGTCAAATGCCTTTTCTGTATCAATTGATAAAATTATTTGGTTCTTGTCTTTTTTTATGTGGTGGATTACATTAATTGTTTTTCTAATATTGAACCAACCTTGCATACCTGGTATAAATCCCACTTGGTAATGGTGGATTATTTTTTTGATACGTTGTTGAATTCTATTGGCTAGAATTTTGTTGAGGATTTTTGCATCTATGTTCATGAGGGATATAGGTCTGTAATTTTCTTTTTTTGTGTTGTCTTTAGCTGGTTTTGGTATCAGGGTTATGCTGGCTTCATAGAAGGAGTTAGGTAGTATTCCGTCCTTTTCCATGCTTTGAAATACCTTCAGTAGTAGTGGTAAGTCTTCCCTGAAAGTTTGGTAGAACTTTGCAGTGAAGCCGTCAGGTCCAGGGCTTTTTTTTGTTGGGAGTGTTTTGATTACCTTTTCAATCTCTTTTTTTGTTATGGGTCTATTTAGTTGTTGTACTTCAGTGTGTGTTAGTTTAGGTAGGCAGTGTGTTTCTAGGAATTCATCCATTTTTTCTAGGTTTTCAAATTTGTTAGAGTACAATTTTTTGTAGTAATTTGATATGATTGTTTTAATTTCAGTTGCATGTGTTGTGATATGGCCCATCCCATTTCTTATTCGGGTTATTGGTTTCTTTTCCTGTATTTCTTTAGTCAGTCTGGCCAGTGTTTTATCAATTTTGTTAATTTTTTTCAAAGAAGCAGTTTTTGGCCTTGTTAACTCTTTCAATTGTTTTTCTGTTCTCTAATTCATTTAATTTTGCTGTACTTTTTATTTTTTGCTTTCTTCTGGTGCCTGACAGTTTCTTTTGTTGCTCTCTTTCTCTTTGTTCAAGTTGTAGGAACGGTTCTTTCATTTTGGCTCTTCTTTAATATGTGTGCCTTTATTGATATAAATTGACCTCTGAGCACTGCTTTCACCGTGTCCCAAAGGTTTTCATAGGAAGCGTTTTCAGTCTCGTTGAATTCTGTGAATTTCTTTATTCCCTCCTTAAGGTCTTCCATAACCCAGTCTTTTTTGAGCAGGGTATTGTGCAGTTTCCAAGCATTTGATTTCTTTTCCCTGGTTTTTCTGTTATTGATTTTTACTTTTACGGTCTTTTGTTCAGAGAAGATGTTTTGTAATATTTCAGTGTTTTGCATTCTGCAAAGGCTTGTTTTATGACCTAATATGTGATCTATTCTAGAGAATGTTTCATGTGCACTAAAAAAAAAATTATACTTTGCAGCTGTTGGGTGGAGTGTTCTGTATAAGTCTATGAAGTGAAGTTGTTTAATTGTAACAATTAGATCTTCTGTGTCTCTATTGAGCTTCTGACTGCATTTCCTACCCTTCACCGAGAGTGTTGTGTTGAAGTCTCCTACCATAATTGTGGAGGTGTCTATCTCACTTTTTAATTCTGTTAACGTTTGTTTTATGAATGTTGCGGCTCTATCATTGGGTGCATAAATATTTAATATGGTTGTATCTTCCTGGTAAATTGTCCCTTTAATCATTACGTAGTGTCCTTCTTTATCCTTTGTGGTGGATTTAACTTTAAAGTCTGTTTTGTTGGAAATTAATATTGCCTCTCCTGCTCTTTTTTGATTGTTGTTTGCTTGATATATTTTTATCCGTCCTTTCAGTTTTAGTTTATTTGTGTCTCTAAGTCTAAGGTGTGTCTCTTTTATGCAGCATACAGACTGATCGTGTTTTTTTATCCAGTCTGCAACTTTCTGTCTCTTTATTGGTGAATTTAGTCCATTTACATTAAGTGTAATTATAGATAAGTATGAGTTTAGTGCTGTCATTTTGTTGCCTGTTTTTGACAATTTCATTTTTCCATTTACTTTTTTGTGTTGAGTTTTCTTTGTAGAATGTGTGTTACTCCCTTTTATAGTAGTTGAATTTATTTTGGTGAGTCGTTATGTTTATCTTGGTTTTTATTTTGAAGTATGGAATTGTTAGACCTCATTGTGGTTACCTTAATATTTACCCCAGTTTGACTAAGTAAAAACCTAACTTGTTTCACCCTATATCACCTTGGTTTCCTCTGCATATGTAAGATCTATGCCTCCTGTATTTAGTCCCTCTTTTTTGACTGTTGTAATCTTTTACGTAATGACATCAATGATTCCCTGTTTTGAGTAATTTTTTTTTAATTAATCTTATTTTGTTTTTGTGATTTCCCTATCTGAGTTGATATTAGGATGTTTTGTTCTGTGACCTTGTATTGGTATCTGATATTATTGATTTTCTGACCAAAGAATTTCCTTTAGTAATTCTTGCAGTTTTGGTTTGGTTTTTGCAAATTCTCTAAGCTTGCGTTTATCTGTAAATATCTTAATTTCACCTTCATGTTTTAGAGTTTTGCTGGATGTATGATTCTTGGCTGACAGTTTTTCCTCTTTGAGTGCTCTATATATGTTATCCCATTGCCTTCTTGGCTGCATGGTTTCTGCCGAGTAGTGCAAACTTATTGATTCTCCTTTGTAGGTAACTTTTCGTTTATCCTTGGGTGCTTTTAAAATTTTCTCTTTATCTTTGGCTTTGGCAGGTTTGATGATATGTCTTGGTGATTTTCTTTTGGGATCTATCTTGTATGAGGTTCGATGAGCATCTTGGGTAGATAGCTTTTCATCTTTCACGATGCCAGGGAATTTTTCTGCCATCAGATCTTCCACTATTCGCTCTGTATTTTCTGTTACCCCTCCCTGTCTGGAACTCCAGTCACACGCAAATTATTCTTGATAGAGTCCCCCGTGATTCTTAGGGTTTCTTCATAGTTTTAAATTCTATTATCTGATTTTTCTTCAACTATATTTGTGTCAATTGTCTTATCTTCCAGCTCCCCCACTCTGCATTCCAGTTCCTCGAGTCTGCTCCTCTGACTTCCTATTGAGTTGTCTGATTCTGTGACTTTATTGTTAATCTTTTGGATTTCTGAATGCTATCTCTCTATGGATTCTTACAGCTTATTAATTTTTTCACTATGTTCTTGAATGATCTTTTGGATTTCTTCAACTGCTTTATCCGTGTATACCTTGGTTTTTTTGTAGATTGCCTTATTTCATTTGTGAGGTCATTCCTGATGTCTTGAAGCATTCTGTATACAATTTTTTTTTTATTCTACATTTGGCAATTCTAGGAATGTATCTACATCCGGGAATGATTTTGATTCTTTGATTTGGGGCTTTGTAGAAGCAATCATGGTCAGCTTCTTCATGTGATTTGATGTCGACTGCTGTCTCTGAGCCATCTATAAGATTTTGTAATATTTTCTTTTATATTTGCTCACTGAGTCTTGTTGTTTTGTTTTGTTACAATACACCCACATGGGCTACTAGATTGTGGTATCGTGATTGCTGTAGCTTTTGAATCACTTACGTCCTATTACCAGCTTGCCTGAGCTGTTACCAGGTATATAAGTGTATGAGTCCATTCACTATTCTTGAATAGAATCAGCTCAGGTGTCCTGATAGCTGATCACCTAGTGTGTGGTGTAGGCTCTCACCTATTATCTTAGAGGAGTAGTGGTGATGGTTGTATGTGCCAGTTTCTATTAGTGGCAGGGGGTCACATTTCGAGGAGGGCAGGATGCTGACAGCCTTCCTTCAAGTGTCAGTGAGGTAGGTGTGGCTCTATTCTCTAGAGTGCTCTGGTGGGTGAGCTCTGCAGCTGTATCTTAGGCACCCAATACTTGGGTAGACGTCACTATTCTCAGACCCCTCTAGCAGGTGGCTAGGTGGTGTGGGTGGAGTTTCAGCCTTCTTTTCGCTGGTGTGGACCAGTGAGGGCTCTGTTTAATAGGTACAGAGGTATCTGACCTCCAAAACTTGCCTTTCCATTGCTGAGCTAAAACAATTATGGTCAGATCTCTATCAGAATTGCCTCTGCATTATAATAGCCACCTAGTTACCTGTAGGGTGAAAGCCAAAGACTATGGGTCTCTTAATGCCTGGATGGAGCTGATTCTGTATTGTTAATTGCAGCTTAGGGAAGTCAGGGAAGGATTTTTTCTTTGATTGTTAAATGGTACTTTTCTCAGGCCAGGAGAATGGGTTAGAAAAGAAAGAAGAAAAAAAAAATCGAGCAGTGCACTTCACTCTCTGGCACAGGGAATTCCAGTCTTAATGAAGCTGGCTGGGGCAATGAGGGGTGGAATCAGATATATAGAAGAGAGTAGCCTGGCAAAATATACAAAGTTACTTATGTTGTTTGGTGAGGACTGTTTTTTCTGAGATTCCAGAGCGTTGTGTAGCTTGCGTGTGCTGGCTGTATCCCTGCTGAGACTGTCCCAGAGGGTTAGGGTTAGCGTCCATGCTCACACCATCTCAGGAAGCCACAATCAGCTCCCCTACACTTAGTCCAACACCCAGCACCAAGGTTTCCTTTCTGGGGCGCTGCACTCCAGGCTCCAAAACCAGTTGCTGCTTCCCCGTGGTTTTTCATTTCCCTGCCAGCCGCGTCTGTGTGGAGCCTGCGTGTGCTGCCTGGGTCCCCTCTGAGGTTGGTCCTGAGGTTAGGCCTACATCCGTGCTTCCCTGTCTCAGTAAGCCACAATCAGCCCCACCACTCTGACACCAGGAAACCGCGAGGGCTCAATGCTGTGGCGTGGGACTCTGGCTCCGGAAGCGGTCGCTGCTGCAGTGTGGCTTTTCACTCCCCTGTCACTCAGGTCAACTCCTTAGCTCTGTGTTTGATGGTCAGGGTTTGTAGATTGTCCTTTATGTAATTAATTCACTTGTTTTTTCAAGTCTTTGTTTCAAGAGGGATAAGCGGAAGCTTCTACCTAGTCAGCCATCTTGGTCCTGCCCCCGTGTCTGCCTCTTTATGTGATTTGATATTGACTGTTGTCTCTGAGCCATCTATAAGTTATTGTATTAGTTTGTTTTATGCTTGCTTTTTGTATCCTAGCTTCTTCCTTTGTTTAGTTTTGGTATACCCAGATAAGCTGCTTGAGTGCGTTAGGTTGATTATTTTCACCTTTGAAGCTCTAATGTACTATCACCAGATGGCTAGCACTGTTACCAGGTATAGGAGCCTAGGAGTTCATTTATTTTTCTTGTATGGATTCAACTCAGGTGCCCAGGTAGTTGGTCATAAAGTGTGTGGTACAGGCTCTGTCCTACAGTCTTAGAGGGGCAGGGGTTATTGGTGTAGGCAGAAGTATCTGGCTGCAGTAGGGGGTCAGGCTCTGATCAAGGCAGGGGTCTGACAGCTGTGCTCTGAGTGTCTGTGAGGAAAGTGCATCCCTGTTCTGTAGAGCACACGGGTGGGTTCTGCAGAAGGGCGGTGGGTACCCAATGCTTTTGGTTGTAAGTTCTGGGCGGTACTACTTACCCTTGGAGCCCTGTCACAGGTGGCCAGGTATTGTGGGTGGAGCCACCAGTCCTTAGGCCCCTGATGTGGGTAGGTGAAGACCCTGTTTAATAGGCAAAGCAGTGTCAAACATCAAACACCCATCTTTCCACCGTCCAGCTGAAACCATTGCAGTCTGGCAACAAGGGCCTATTCTCCTGAAATGGGCCCACGCAGGTCCATGCTGGGGTGAAAAATATTCAAAGCCCATGGACCGTTTGTGCCTGAACAAGAGCTACTTCTGTCCTGAGCTCCCCAGCTTAATTGAGCTGGCAGATTATCTTTCCCCCAGTTGTGAACTTATACCTTCTTCAAGGACGGAAGAATGGCTCAGAGTGCTACCGGGGCCTATCTCAGGCCCAGGGAAGTTGACGGCCACTGAAACCGGCTTGGGAGTTTGAGGAGTGGTAAAATAAACACAAGTAATTAGCTTTTGCCGAGAGTGCCATTCTTCTCTTGTTCTGGAGGTGTGAGTAGTCTGTGCAACTAGCTGTCTTTCCCTGAGTGAAGCGCCTCTGGAACGCTACTGCCAGCCTCACTGCAGTCGCTCCAGGGAATGGTGCCTGAGGGTTCCTGGCAATTCAGGTCCAGTAACTCCTCTCCCCTTCCAAATAGTCTCTCCCTCCCCCTGCCGTTGAGTCCATTTTCTAACTTTGCCTTTGATGTTCAGGGTTCCTAGCTTGTCATAAATATAATCGCTTCACTTGTTTTTTCGGGTCTTTTTTGTAAGAGGGATCACTGGCAGCATCTCCCTACTCTGCCATCTTGGCCTCGCCTCTCTAATATAATCAACAATTTTTTTTAAAAAGAAAGAAAAGAGTGAAACCTGTAGAAACAACAAATAACAGAATGAGATCCACAGAAAAACTAGATATTTGAACTATCAGACAAAGACAGTGAAATAACTCTATTATGTTCAAAGAAATAAAGGCAAGACTTAGAAATTTGGCAAAAAACTAGAAACTACGAAAAAGATCAACTTAGAAAGTCAACTGAAAACTATAGCTGAAGTTAAAATCTTAATGTATGTATATAACAGCAGATTACAAATGCTGAAGAGAGATTTAGTGAACTGGAAGACATGTTGGAAGAAAATACAGGCAAAGACAAAAGGAAAAATATATATAATATAAAAAGGAATAAGATACAGAGAATACAATGAGAATATCTAGCATAAAATACTTTAAGAAGGAAGAAAAAGAATGAGGCAGAAAAACTGAGATCATGGCTGAGAATTTTCCTCAAATGATTAAAGATATCAAGTCACAGATTCTAGAAGACTTACAAAACCCAAACCAAAAAAAAAAAAAAAAAAAAGAACAAAGCCACTGCTGTCAAGTTGATTCTGACTCAAAGCGACCCTACAGGACAGAGTAGAACTGCCCCGTAGAGTTTCCAAGGAGCGCCTGGTGGATTCGAACTGCTGACCTTTTGCTTAGCAGCCGTAACGCTTAACCCCTACGCCACCAGGGTTTCCTCATAAGACCCATGTAGGGTAAATACAAAGAAATTCATAGTAGGACTGCTGAAGCTAAAGACAAAAAACCCCACAAAAAGCAAATAATTGAACACTACTAAAAGATTATCTTTAAAGGACAAACAAAGAAACTGACCGATGACTTCTGTACAGAAATAGTGAAAACCGTAAGACAATAAGATGGTATATTTAAATTACAGAGAGAAAATCCATGGCAACCCAGAACTCTATGCTGAGGAAAAACATCCTTCATGAACGAGCAAAGACCTTTTGTTTTCAGACAAACAAAACCTAGATAAGTTAACATCAGCATGCCCACATTAAAGAAAATTCCAAAGGTATTCTTCAAGCAGAAAGAAAATAGGGTAAAAGGCTTAAGATGCAAGAAGGAATGAAAGTTAATGAAATGGGTAAAAATAGAGGATTACTGACTGCATAACATAATAAGAATAGACTTTATTGGGTTTAAAATATGTAAGAAATTAAAATGTATGATAACGACAGCATTTTGACTTTTATGGCTTTATGGTCAGGAAACATGCTGTGTAATATTTTGATGTCTTGGATTCTGTTAATGCTTGCTTTGTGGCCTAATACGTGGTCTATTCTCAAGAATGCTCCATGAGCGTTAGAAAAGAAAGTTTACTTGACTACCGTTGGGTGAAGTGTTATGTTTAAGTCTATGAGATCAAGTTGGCTGATTGTGGTATTTAGGTCTTCCGTGTCTTTATTGAGCTTGTTTATGGATATCCTGTCTGTCATCAGAAGCGGTATGTTGAAGTCTTTGACTATTATTGTGGAGCTATTTCTCTTTTCAATGCTGTTTGAGTTTGTTTTATGTGTTTTGGAGCCCTGTCATTGGGTATGTAAGTATTTATTATGATTTTGTCTTCCTGGTATATTGACCCTTTAATCATTATATAGTGTATTTCCTTTTCCTTTGTGGCGGATTTTACTTTAAAGCCTGTTTTATCAGAGATTAATATTGCCACTCTTATTTTTTATTGTTGTCTGCTTGATATATATATATATTTCCATTCTTTGAGATTTAGTTTGTTTATGTCTTTGAGTCTATGGTGTGTCTCTTGCAGTCTGCATACAGACGGATCATGTTTTTTAATCCATTCTGCTACTCTCTGTCTCCTTATTGGTGCAATTAAACCATTTACCTTTATCATAATTATTCATAGTTATGAGTTTAGTGCTGTCATTTTCTTGTTTTTTGTGAATGTCTTGTTGACATTTTCCTTATTCCACTTAATTTTCTCTGTTGAGTCATTGTTCTTTGTGCATTTTCTTTTCATCCTCTTCATTTTTGTTGCCTTTGTATTTACTGCTAATTAATTTTTTCTGTGCTGAATCGTTTTTCTTTTTAGTCTTTCATCTTTTTCCTTGTTGTTGCTTTTGTATTTGCCGAAAATTTATGTTTTCCTTGTTTTAATGTGTAGGATTGTTAGTTTCCTTTGGGTTACCTTAACATTTACCTCTGTTTTTCTAAATTTAAACCAATCTTTTATTTCTTTATATCGTCTTGACTTCCTCTCCATATGAAAGATCTATGACTACATTATTTAGTCCCTCTTTTTTCTCTTAATGTTGTCATCTTTTACAGATCGATGTCTCTGTTTCTACATTTTCAGTGTTTTAGCTTTGATTTATTTGTGACATCCCTACGTGGGTTGATATCTGGTTGTTCTGTCCCGTGTTCTAGTCTTGGGTTGTTAGCTGATGTTATTGATTTTCTAACTGGAGAACTCCCTTTATTATTTCTTGTCATATTGGTTAGGTTTTTAAAAATTCCCTAAACTTCTGCTTATCTGGAAATGTCCTAATTTTACTGTCACATTTGAGGGACAGTTTTGCTGGATATATAGTTCTTGGCAGGCAATTTTTTTTTTTTTTTCCTTCAGGGCTTTGTATATGTCCTTCTTGCCTGCATGGTTTCTGCTGAGTAGTCCGAGCTTAGTCTTACTGACCCTTCTTTATAGGTGACTTTTTGTTTATCCCTAGCTACTCTTAAAATTCTCTCTTTATATTTGGTTTTGGCAAGCAAGATTATTATATGTCCTGGTGACTTTATCTTGGCATCTACCTTGGGTGAGGTTCAGTAAGCATCTTGGATAGATATCTTCTTATCTTTCACAAGATCAGCGAAGTTTTTAGCCAAGAAGTCTTCAACAATTCTCACTGTGTTTTCTGTTATCCCTCCACCCCCTGCCCCGATTCTGGTGTTCCAATCACTCTCGATAGAATCCCGCATAATTCTTAGAGTTTCTTCAATTTAAAAAAATTACTTTATCTGATTTTTCCTCAAATAAGTTGGCATCAAGAGCTTTATCTTCAGTCTCACTAATTCTGACTTCCAGTGCCTCAATTCTGTTCCTCTCATTTTCTATTGGGTTGTCTAATTCTGAAACTTTATTGTTACTCTTTTGGATTTGCTTGCTGTCTTTCTATGGATTCTTGCAGCCTGTTACATTTGTCATTATACTCTTGTGTAACTTTCTTAAGTTCCTCTATTGTTTTATCTGTGTGTTCCTTGGCTTGTTCTTCGTTTTGCCTGATCTCCTCCTGGATCTCTTGAAGGGCTCGGTCTATTAATCTTTTAAATTCTACCTCCAGTAATTCCTGGAATTTTTTTTCATTTGGAAGTTTTCTTGATTTGTTGTTTTGGGAGCTTCCTGAATCCATCATGGTCTGCCTCTTTATGTTATTTGATATTTACACTTGTCTCTGAGCCATCAATGAGTTATTATATTCATTTATTTTATGTTTGCATACTGAGTCGGAACCTACTTGATGGCACTGGGTTTGGTTTTGTTGTTGTTGTATTGTGTCCTAGTTTCTTGTTTTATTTTAATATGCCCAAATAGGCTGCTTGGTTGAGCTAGTTTGATTATTGGCACCTTTGAAGCTCTTACATCCTGTCACCAGGTGATCAGAGCTGTTACTAGGTATGTGAGCCTAGGAGCCCTTTTACTTTTCTTGTATGGATTCAGCTCAGTTGTCCACATAGTCGGTCACCAAGTGTGTGGTTTAGGCTCTCACCTACAGTCCTGCATATAGACAGGGTTGATTGGTGTAGGTACAGGTGTCTGGCTACTATGGGGGGAATGACTGCCCCTGAGTGTCTGGGAGGAAAGCATGTCCCTGTTCCCTAGAGCACATAGGTGTGTGGGTTTTGCAGCCAGACCATGGGCACCCAATGCTGTTGGTTGTAAGGACTGGCATTCACCACTTATTCTTGGACTCCTGAATTGGGTGGCTAGGTGACGTGGGTGGAGCCACCAACCCTCAGGTCACTGATGTGGGTAGGTGAGGACCCTGTTTAATTGGCAGAACATTGTCAAATATCCCAAACCTGCCACTCCACTTTATAGCTGATACAGTTGAAAACAGGCTTCAGGTATATACCCTGTTGTAGTGTGCTAATGAGGGCTTATGCTGTTGAAATGGGCCCACACAGGTCTATGCAAGGGTGAAAGGCACTCAGAGTCTTTGGACCCCTTATGTCTGTGACTTCCCTGAGTTCCTGGCTTAGGGAAGCTGGCAGATTATTTTTTGTTGTTTGTTCCTGCTCCAGGGCATGTGATAGTTCCTACTTCTGGCCCAGGGGACCCAGAAATAGCTGAAGCTGGTCTAAGACTAAAAACAGAGAGGGAGGAAGCAGGTAAATGGGAGAGATGTTCTTCCCAAAGGGGATGATTTTTGATTTGTGTGGCATTTTAAATGCATGTACTTATCTTTTGCCAACTTAGCACTGCTTTTCACTGGTTCTGGAGGCTTGTGTAGACTTTCTACCACTCGGTCTCTTCTGATGTGAAAAACATGTCCCGAGCGTCACTGCTTGCGTCACCGCACATGCTATTCAATCCAGCCTGCAGGGTGCTGGTTTCTGCCGGGTCAGATCTGTCCACCTCTCACTGCTTCTGAACCATATCCCCCTCCCCCTGCCACTAAGTCCAATTCTGTAACTTCACCTTTGATGTTCAGGGCTCCTAGATTGTCATATATAATCGATTTACTTCTCTGGGTCTTTGTTATAAGAGGGGCTACACAAAGCATCTGACTATTCTGCCATCTTGTCCCCACCCCTACAAGAGACATTTTTCATCACATTCCTGAATCTGACACTATCACAGAAACTTATCTCTGAGAAAATGAAATAGGGATGAGGCAGTAGGCAGAACAAACCTGTTGGGTTGGAGTCGATTGTGATGCATAATGACCCTATAGGTCAGAGTAGAACTGCCTCATCGGGTTTTCAAGGAGCGGCTGTTGCATTTGAACTACTGGGCCAGAGTATATTTGGAGCACTGGCAGTGCAGTGGTTAAGAACTCAGCTGCTAACCAAAAGCTTGGCAGTTTGAATACATTAGCTGCTCCATGGAAACCCTATGGGGGCAATTCTATTCTGTCCTATAGCGTTGCTATGTGCTGAAATCAATTCACCAGCAATGGGTTTGGTTTTTTGATTTACACGCCTACATGAGTAAAATTTGTCTTGAATCTCTAAACTTAATTCTAATGTAAGAATGAAATTGTAGCACTTCTCCATAAAGCTTTATCTTAAGTCATCAGGATAAAAACCAAACCCACTGCCGTCGAGTCGATTCTGACTCATCCCGCCCCTAAAGGCAGAGTAGAACTGCCCGATAGAGTTTCCAAGGAGCGCCTGGTGGATTTGAACTGCTGTCCTCTTGGTTAGCATTCATAGCACTTACCCACTGTGCCACCAGGGTTTCCTCGTCAGGATAAGCCTGTGCTGGTTTATTGGGTACCTTCAGGAATTCTTCATCAGTTATATTCACATTAAGAAGGAAAAAAATATCAGAAGGAACTTCATACATCTTCACCCTTCATTTCATGCAAGATTCAGGTGTGTCAGTGAGGATGGTTGTGTGAAATTGATCCCTGGCACTCAATACTTCTGGAGCATTTCTGTCATTTACTTGTTTCTTTTAATGCTTCTGCAACAATAAACTGCTTGATAATCAGTATTTGGCAGTATTTGTTTTATTGTGTTTTCAAAATATTCTCTTATGTAAATATCTTGTTAATAGCTGGTAGAGATCCATGCATGTCTATAAATTTACTTCTCAATCTTGGAGAATTGACTCATCAAATGAAAATGATGCAATATATTATTATACATAACAAACATAAATATATGGGCTGTGTTTCCATTTTGTTGGTGACGTTTTAAGCTTCTGTTCTGGTATCTCCTTTTTGTGACTGGTCTTCAGCAATATTCTCTGTGGCACCTAGAATCTGAGTGTGTGATTCCAGGATTGCACTCGTTGCTATAGCATGTGCTTCCCAGTGGGTATTAGAAAGACATTTTAATGCTGATCATTTCCTATGAAGAGGTCATCGGTGAATACAGATGGCAAAAAATTTGTAAAATATCTGAATAGAAGAAAAAATCATTTTTTTTACAAAAATCCATTGTGATACATCCTACAAAATTAAGTGAATATGCAGCACCTTGGTATGAAAATGGCATATTCATTACATTCCAGAATTTTCTGTTGCATGCCTTTATAATGCAGTGACGTAATGGCAGCATTGTCATAGGATTGGTCTCTGCACTTAGAAAAATCAATTTTGCAAACTTCACGTAATTAGTGAAACACTTGCTTTGCAATGTCTTTACCAGTATGATTTTTTAGATTTTTTAAGCTAGCAAACGTGATAAATCACCACACAGGTTTTCTATCTGTTGGAGATACGGATCTTTAAACAATACTTAGCTGGCCTGTATGAGAAGGCTCAGAAGTGGAATCCACAGACAAAATAAAATATCGAGCTATACTTATTTCACTGACAGTAGTTGATTGAACTTCATCACTTAACAAGATTATAATTTTTTTACACATTATTTTAGAATTATAGGATGGATTGCCCTTTCCTGTGTTACCATATTTTGAGATGTGACTTGCTAAAAATAGATCAAATGAGCAACAAGTTGAAGCCAACTTTAAAATTTTCCATTTCGTGGGGACCCAAAGACTTCATTTCTTTTTCACGAAGATAGTCCACATTCAGTGATTGTTAGGACAACAAAGACACATTACAAAATGGCTTTTCAATACTGATGTTCATTAATTTGTGATTCCAGTTCATAAATTAAGCCAGAACAATGTGTTTGGTTTAAATATGATAACATGATCTCTGTGAATTGAACTATTTTCATGTTTACCGATCCTATTCAATTTGCACCAATTGCTAAATTCATCTGTAACAATTCGAGAATTAAATGAGGATGAGGGGTTTGTTTGTTTGGTTAGTAGGTTTGCAAACAAAACAATACACAGAGCTGTCTGATGGAGATTGCAGTAGCCACTCCCTCTTATAATTTTCATCATTAACTTTGCACTCTAGAAAAAATTCTGGCTACAGAACTTTGTTTACCGTCCAGGAATTTTCAACACAAATTTACAAGTGGACAACTGTGATGTTGACAATCACTTGGGCCTCTTTTGATCCAGTAATTTACTTCATTGGAAGAAAATTATTCCACAAGGCAGGATCTGCATTTCTGTTATTTATGGGCTCTGCAGATGTGACAATTTCATATTCTTAGTTTCACTTTCTAGATCATTACTAATTTCTTTTTTTTTTACTACAGCAAGAAATAGTTGCAGAATTTGGAACAAATTCGGTTATATTTGTATTGCCATCGTTAATTTCAGCACTAGTGGTACTAGTAAGATGATTCCCACCCATTAAGCACGTACCTTTAATGCAAGAAGTCTCTGCTGATTTATTACATTCTAAAAACGAATTTTGGAATAGTCTTTAGGGATTCACAGATCATTTTCTTTTTATCTTCTGCAGGCTTCCTTTTTTGTACGGCACTTAGTTATTGCCGTTTCATTTTGCCTGGATTGAAAATTAATGTCACTTTTTAAATTTGATTCTGCCATAACAATAAATTTGAATAATAGAAAATAAATTTATAAAACCGGAAGTTTATAAAATAAAATTTACTTTAGAATTTAGACATAAACACAAAAAATTTATATTTGAAAATTAAATAACTCATTGCTGTGGATTAAATTTTAACTAACAGTGACCCTATTGGACAGAATAGAACTGCACAGCAGGGCTTCTAAGGAGAGGCTGGTTGAAACCTTTTAGTTTCAGCCAAGCTCTTAACCACTGTTCCACCAGGGCTACATTTGAAAATTAGTAAGTAAAAACGTTAATTTGGACCATGAGATTTTGTTCTTCAGGTCTTAGATAGTCCAAAGAAATAGTACATGATATCCTTCTCCATGGACTAATTCCTTCTGAAAACAGGTCCAAAGTACGTAGGATGTAGTCTAGCCAGCCATCTTTGCTTCTAGGCTAGGGTACATTCTGGTTATACTTCTTTCAGGATAGATTTTTTCGTTCTTTTGGCAGTTCATGGTATATTCAGAATTCTTCACCAACACAATTAAAAGGCATCAATTCTTCTACGGTCTTCCTTATTCATCAGCCAGCTTTCCCACACATACGAGGCCACTGAAAACACCTTGGCTTGGATCAGTTGCATCTTAGTTTTCAAGGTGATGTCTTTGCTTTTCAACACTTTGGAGGTCTTTTGCGCCGATTTGCCTGATGGCAGTGCATCTTTTGATTTCTTAACTGCTGTTTCCATGGGTGTCGATTGTGGATGCAAATAAAATGAAATCCTTGACAACTTCAGTCTTTTCTCCGTTGATCATGATGTTGCTCATTGGTCCAGTTGTGAGGATTTTTGTTTTCTTTATGTTGAGGTGCAATCTCTACTGAAGGCCGCGGTCTTTGATCTTCATCAGTAAGTGCTTCAAGCCCTCTTATCTTTTAGCAAGCAGGGTTGTGTCATCTGCAAAATGCAGGTTGTTAATGAGTCTTCCTCCAATCCTGATGTCGTGTTCTTGGTAAAGTCCAGCTTCTCAGATTATTTGCAGATTAAATAAGTATTGTAAAAGAATACAACCCTGACACACACCTTTCCTGACTTTAAACCACGCAGTATCACCTTTTTCTGTTTGAACATCTACCTCTTGATCAGGTTCCTTATCAGCACAATTAAGTGTTCTGGAATTCCCACTCTTCGCAATGTTATCCATAATTTGTTATTACCCAAGCAGTCAAATGCCTTTGCATAGTCAATAAAACACAGGTTTAAATATCTTTCTGGTATTCCCTGCTTTTGGCCAGAATCAATATGGCATCAGCTGTGATATCCCTCCTTCCATGTCCTCTTCTGAATCCTGCTTAAATTTCTGGCAGTTCCCTGTCAATGTACTGCTGCAGCTGCTTTTGCATGATTTTTAGCAGAATATTACTTGCATGTGATATTAATGATATTGTTTGATAATTTCCACATTTGGTTGGATCACCTTTCTTAGGAATAGGTGTAAATATGGATCCTTTCCAGTTCATAGGCCAGGTAGCTGTATTCCAAATTTCTTGGGATTAGACAAGTGAGTGATTCCAGTGCTGCATCCATTTGGTGAAACATCTCAGTTGGTATTCCGTCAATTCTCGGAGGCTTTTTTTTCTCACCAATTCCTTCAGTGCAGCATGGACTTCTTCCTTCAGTATCATCGGTTTCTGATCATATGCTACTTCCTGAAATGGTTGAAGGTCGACCAATTCTTTTTGGCATAGTGACTGTGGGTATTACTTTCATCTTCTTTTGATGCTTCCTGCGTCATTTAATATTATACCCGTAGAATCCTTCAGTATTGCAACTCAAGGGTTGAATTTTTTCTTCAGTTCTTTCAGCTTGAGAAATGCTGAGTGTGTTCTTCCGTTTTGGTTATCCATCTCCAGATCTTAACACATGTCATTATAATACTTTTTCTTCTCAAGCCACCCTTTGAAATCTTCTGTTCAGCTCTATTACTTCGTCATTTCTTCATTTCCCTTTAGCTACCCGACATTCAAGAGCAACGTTCAGAGTCTCTTCCGACATCCATTATGGTCTTTTCTTTCTTTCCTGTCTTTTAAAGGACCTCTTGCTTTCTTCATGTGTGATATCCTTGATGTCATTCCACAACTCACCTGGTCTTCAGTCATTAGTGTTTACCACATAAAATGTATTCTTGAGGTGGTCTCTAAATACAGGTGAGATATACTCAAGGTCATACTTTGGCCCTTTTTGACTTATTCTACTTTTCTTCCGTTTCAACTTGAACTCCCATATGAGCAATTGACAGTCTGTTTCACAATCGATCCCTGGCCTTGTTCTGACTGATGATATGAGTTTTCCCATCTTCTCTTTCCACAGGTGTAGTCAGTTTGATTCCCGTGTATTCCATCTGGTAAAGTCCACGTGTATAGCTGCCGTTTATGTTGTTGAAAAAAAATATTTGCAGTGGATGAGTCACTGGTCTTGCAAACTTCTGTCATGAGATTTCTGGCATCATTTCTATCAGCAATGCTGTATTTTTCAACTACTTTTCCTTCTTTGTTTCCAACTTTAACATTCTAATGACCAGTAATTATCAATGCATCTTGATTGCATGTTTGATCAATTTCAGGCTGCAGAAGTTGTTTAAAATCTTCAATTTCTTTGTCTTTGGCATTGGTGGTTGGTGCATAAATTTGAAGAGTCATATAAACTGGTCTTCCTTGTAAGTGTATGGATTTTAGCCTATCAGTGGCAACATTGTACTCCAGGCTAGATCTTGAAATGTTCTCTTTGATGATTAATGTAACGTCATTCTTTTGACTGTGGTGGAATATCCACGTTTGTAAGACTGCTCACAGACTGTTTCACCAGAGAGTTTTCTGGTACTGCAATATCTACCACTAATCTCTGTGATCCCTGTGAATTGGCAAAATAAGAATAGTGCTATAGATTTCTTCCAAATACAGAAAACATAATTATGAAAATGTTCTTGCCATTGATTATGTTCTTTACCAATCCGTTCCGATGGGATTTTTGATACTTCACTCGAAAAATGAGTCCAAGGTACTGTGATGTGATTGTTTACTTTGTGTGGCCTTCCTAGCCATGGTCTTATAACATCCACCCTGGTGCTTGGGCAGGACTGTGTGATAGGGTAATTGTGGCTCACCAAGGGGATTGTTTAGTTTTCCCTTCAAAGAGAACCAGTTCCAGAGCAAAGAGGAGGATTCAACTCCCATCAAGGAAGAACAGCCAGGAGCTGAGCATATATTATGGACCTGAGATCCCTGCACTGAGAAGCTCCTAGAAGCAGGAGACTGAGATAGAGAGAGGAAGCTGTAACCCTGAAGACGGTAAGATGCCATGGCAGGAGAGACCAAGCAACAGGGACCCGGCTATAGGAGATGCTGGCCCAGGGAGAAGGAAAGCTGAGTGCCTTTGGAGAGAGGCCCAAGGCCAGGCAGAGGCACACCTATGAGCACAGGAGGGAAGAGGCTGTCCTGATAGAAGAACTGTATCCTGAGTGTCTTTGAGCCCGAGTTATAACTGTTACTTCCCTAATAAACCCCATAATCATGAATATGGACTGTGAGCTCTGTGTGGCCGTTGCAATGAATTATTGAACCCAGCAGAGAAGTAGGGAGTGCTGTGTGAGGGACAGTTGGTGTCAGAGTTAGTGAAGATGGTGGAGAGAGGATAGTTTTTTCACCAATGCCTTCAATGCAGCTTCGATTTCTTCCTTTTATACCATCAGTTCTTGATCTTATGCTACCTCTTGAAATGGTTGAAAATTATCCAGTTCTACTGCAGTACTATATTAATATCAGACAAATTATACTTCAGAAAAAGGAGTATTATTGGGAATAGGTAGGGACATAACATAATAAAGGTTCACTTCTCCAAAAAGATACAACCATCCTAAATGTGTACATATTTAACAACAGGGCTCCAAAATACAAAAACTAATAAATCTGAAAGGGGAAATGGACAAATACGCATTTGTAATTGGTATCAGTACTTTTCTATCAATAATTAATAGAGCCCTGCTAGTCGAAGTCCAAAGCATCTGTATGAACCACTCATGGATGTCTATGTGTGTGTGTATGTATATAGTATAAAGACAAGTAATACAGAAATAAACATAGAGTCCTTGGGAGGTGCAAACGGTTAATGCATTCAGCTGCTAACCAAAATGTTGAAGGTTTGAGTCCACCCAGAGGCACTTCGGAAGAAAGGCTTGGCGATCTACTTTTGAAAAATTAGCCGTTGAACTGACACACTTGTGTGTCACTACTACTCTGACACACATGGGGCGAGGGGTCACCATGAGTCAGATCAGCTTGATAGCAATTGAATGATTTTTTTATTCATTCTGCCAGTGTTTGTCTTTTAATTGGTATCTTAGGCTGGGTTCTCTAGAGAAGCAAAACCAGTGATGTATATATATGTATGTATTTATATATAAATAGATTTATATCAAGGAAATGGCTCCCGAGGCTGTAGAGGCTGGTAAGTCTCAAGTCCATGGGTCAGCCTGGTGGCTTCTCCTGACTCACATAGATGCAGGGACTGCAGAACTGAAGATCTGCAGGTCATACAACAGGTCTGTGGCTCACAGGCTGCAAAGGCTGACAAATCTCAAGATCGGCAGGTAAGCTGGCAGCCCGTGGCTCACAGACTGCGGAGGCTGATGAATCCCAAAATTGGAAGGTAAGCTGAGAGTTCAAGTCCCAAAAACTTGAGATCAGATGAAGAGGAGCCAGCTGCAGGATTCAGAGTGAGCAAAAGCTCAAGAGCCTTGCCAGAAAGTCCACCTATATTGGATGCAGTCCACACCCCTGAGGAAACTCCCTTACATCTGATTGGCTACTCACAGCAGATCCCATCATGGAGGTAATCACGTTATATCACATCTCATCATGGAAGTGATTGCATCGTTTTACGACTGCTAAACTACATCATAACTGCCAAAGCACTGAGAATCATGGTCCAACAAAGTTAACACACAACTTTAATGATCCCAATTGTGAATTTAATCTATTTATATTTAAAGCAATTCATGATAAGGAAGGACTTATATCTTCTACTTTGTAATAGTAGGTCATATACGTATTTTGTTTCTCATTTTCTTCACTACTGTCCACTTTTGTGTTTGACTGATTTTTTTTCAAGTGTACAATTTTGATCCTCTCCTTGTTTCCTTTCCTTATATTTTTTAACTTCTTAGTGGTGAGCATGAGGATTACAATTAATATCTTATATTTATAACAATCTTCTTTTAATTAATACAAATTTAGCCTCAACAGTATACAAAATTCTGCTTTTATTCAGCTCAGTTACCTCCCCTACTTACGTTGCTGGTACAAAAATTGCATCTTTATACATTGTGTGTCCATTAAGAGAGATGTGTAAGTATTTTTATGCATTCGTGCTTTAAATCACATATGAAAAAAAGAGAGGCGTGCTATAAAAATATTACTGACTTTGTTTTATCTAAGTAGTTACCTTTACGGAGTCTTTGTTTCTTTTTATGGCTTCCAGTTACTGTCTAGTGTCCTTCCATGCCAGCCAGAATGATTCCCTGTAGCATTTCTCATAAGGCAGTTCTGCTGCTAACACACTCCCTCAGGTTTTGTGTATCTGGGCATGTCTTAATTTCCCCTTCATTTTTGAAAGATAGTTTTGCTAGATACTGACATCTTGGTTCATAGTTTTGTTTCTGTATTTTTTTTCCAGTATCTTAAATACATCATCCCACTATTTTCTCATCTCAATGGTGTCTGATGAAAAATCAACAGTTAAACTTGTTGAGACTCTCTTCTTGTACATTAGGGGTCACTTATCTCTTGCTACTTTCAAGTTTCTGTCTTCGTCTTTTGACATTTTGATTATGTCTCTCTGTGGATATCTATGTATTTATTGTCCTTTGAGTTTATTGAGCTTCTTGGATATCTAGATGACATTTGGGAGACTTCCAGTCATTACGTTTTCAAATATTCTTTCTGTCCTTTCATCTTTCTTTCCTTTCTGGGACTCCTTAATGAGTATATTGGTATGCTTGATGTTGTCCCGCAGGTCCCTTAGGCTCTGTTCATTTTCTTCATTCTTTTTCCTTTACGCTCCTCAGTTAGAACAATTTCAGTTGTGCTTTTTCAAGTTTACATTTTCCTGCTTTCTTGCTCAAATCTGCTGTTGAGCTCCTCTAATGAAAATTTTATTTCAGCTATTCTACTTTTCAGCTCTATAATTTCTATTTGGTTCTTTTGTATAATATTTCTTTATTAATATTTTCTACTTGTTCATACATTCTTCTCTTGGTTTCTTTTTTTTTTTTTTTTGTCTATGGTTTCTTTAGCTCTTTGAGGAAATTTAAGACAATTGGTTTAAAATCTTTGTCTAGTAATCCCAATATCTGTGTTTCCTTAGGGATGCTTTGTGTTCATTCTCTTCTTTCTTTCTTCTTAACAAATGAACCATCCTTTTCTTTTTCCTTTTATGACTTAAAATAGTGTGTTGAAAACTGGATATCTTAAATATTATAATGTAACTCTGGAAATCAGAGTCCCTCCAGTCATTAGGGTTTGCTTTTTTTTTTTTTAATTGTTGAGGGCCAGTCATCCATTTGCTTAGTGATGTTTCCAAACTAGTTCTGCAAAGATTGTATGTCTTCTCATGTGTGGACACTGAAGTTCTGTTCTGTTATGACAGCAGTCAGTTCATGACCTGACAGTGATTTCTTTAAATGCTTGTAGCCAAAAAGAAAAAGTAACATTATCCCAGTCTTTGCAGATTGGCTCTGAACTGGGGTGTTCTTTCAGTGCTAAGCAAGAGCACCTAAAACTCTGCCTTAGCCTTCACTTCCTGCCCCCGTGGAGCCCAAAGATCAGCCAGAGGTGCAAGCCTAAAGCTTTGTCAGGATCTTTATGAGCATGTCTTCATCCTTAGGCAAGAATATTGCACTTCAGATTCTTCAGTATATGTGGTAGCCCTTCAAAGCCCTTAAACCACCAACCATTGTCCTCTCAGCCCCCTTTTTTCCAAGCTTTTGGATGTCTCTGCTGTTTTCTCTGTCCTTCATCCTTTGACCCTGGAGGTAGGACCAATTCTTATACCTTCGTACTGCTCAGTTTCCATCACATCATACATTTTTTCTTATGTGCTGTTGAGTCAATTCTGACTCATAGTGACTATAGGATGGAGTAGAACTTCTCCAAAGGGTTTCTAAGGCTGTAATATTTATGGAAGGAAACTGTCATATCTTTCTCCTGTGGAATAGTTGGTGGATCAAATCAAAAGGTTTAACAGCTGAGTGCTTAACCACTGCACTACTGGGGCTCCTTTTGACATCATGCATCATAATAGATTTTTAACACACCCCTCAGAAACATAGAAGTCCATAAATTGTCAAGGATACAGAAGATTTAACATGTATAAAAATACCAAATTGATATATGTGTATGTGTGTGCATTATCTAACCACTAAAGAATATACATTCATCTCATGCACATACATAGTGTTTATAAAAATTAACTGTATACTGTGTTATAAAGCAAGTCTCAACAAATTTCAAGAGTCTGCAATAATATAGAGGATACTGTGTAAGTACAGCATAATTAAAAAAAAAAACCATCTTAGAAAAAGAAAATACAAAATCTCCATGTGCTTGGATATTTTAAAATACTAGGCATTAAAAAAGACATCATAATGAAAATTAGAATATATTTTGAAGTGAACAATTATGAACATAGTACATATAAAAATTGGTGCAGTACAGACAATATAATATAGGAAACTTATAGCCTTAAAAATATAATTGGAAAGAACAAATTTTGAAAAATAAGTGAGTTAAACATCCATTCAAAATGTTGGGAAAAAAACAGAAACAAACATTCATAGGAATTTTTGTTTCTATTAATGATTGGATACATGCAACAGACGATCAACGAAGACTAAAGTTAATTCTTAGAAAATGCTAGTAAAATTGACAAACTTTAGGCAAGATTGATCAAGTGAAAAAGAATGAAGGTATAAATAACGAATATCAGGAATTAGAAAGAAAATGACTGCAGATCTTGCAGAACTTAAAGATAATGTGAGAATGTTATGAACCATATTAGCTAATAAATTTGCAAATTTAGGTAAAGTAGGCAAACGTATCATACCATGTAAGTTAATAACAACGATTCAAGAAGAAACAGTAAGCAAAAGTAATTCCACAGTTGTTAATAGAATTGAATTGGAGCTCAAACTATTCTCAGAAAGAAAACTTCATGTCAGATGGCTTTTCCTGCAAATTCTGCCAAATATTCAAGAAATACTTCACAAATTCTTCAATATAAAATGAAATATATACCCAAACTCATTTTATAAAGCTTGTAGAATGAATATTGATACCACAACCTGACAAGAGCAGCACAAGATGGGAAAATTACAGGCCAATGTCACTGATGAACATAGATGCAAAATATAAAAAGAAATAGGCAAAACAAATCCAGCAATACTCTAAAGAAGAATATATTATGACCAAGTTGGGTCTATCCCAAGAATTCAAGGTTAGTTTAACATTCAAAAATGAATCAGTATAATTTGCCATATGTACAGGAAAAATAAATGTGGTTATACTAATAGGTGTAATAAAATAAGTATTTGATAACCTCCAGCATCCACTCATGTTTTTTAAAAGAACATCTAGCATGCCATGAGACCAGAAGAACCAGAAGGTTCCCGGCTACTGTCGCTGAACATTTTGATCAAAGAGTCCATAGCAAAGCCCTGATCAAAAGGGGGAAAATGCAGAACAGAATTTCAGATTCTCATGAACCCTAGACTTTTTGGAGCCATTGAGGGTGAATGAACTCCTGAAACTATTGCCGTGAGATAATCTTTAAACATTACACCAAAAGCCTTCCCTTGAATCATCTTAAAACTGAAGTATAAAAAAGAAAACACCATACTGTTGCCATTGAGTTGATTCCGACTCAGAGACCCTGTAGGACAGAATAGCACTGCCGCATAGGGTTTCCAAGGTGCAGGTGGTGGATTCAAACTGCTCTTCTTTTGCTTGGCTACCGTATCACTTAACCACTGTGCCACGAGGGCTCCAGAACATTAGCTACTTAACTAATAAAAATGGTCTACCTTGAGCATATGCTCTTTTAAGAACTGTCTATATGGCATCAGATTGCCAACAGCTACTGAAAAGATTAGATAGGAACCTTAAGGAGCAGTGGGTTTATGCTAATGACAGAGGAACTACTCAGAAAAGGAGGGTAAGAATGGTTGCACAACTTGAATGTAACCGATGTCGTTAAATTGTACAGGTAGAAACTGTTGAGTTGGTGTATGTTTTGCTGCATATATTCTCAACCACAAAAAATACATTTACAGGTAATAATTAACAAAAAATGTCAAGGAGAGCTAAATATTTTGAAAATAAGACAGAGTTGCATGTGAGGGAATGAGTGGGGTGAGCTGTTTTAGATTAATAGTTAGTAAAGGCTTATGGGATCAGGATATTTGAGGAGATAACTGACCTATATCAAAGGAGAGAATAGCTGTATGAAGTTCTGGAGGGAGGATATTGCCAATAAAGGAAAGAGTTGTTTCTGAGGCCCTTTAATAACCAAGTGTTCTGGCATGTTTTGAGGAAGCTCAGGAAATAAGTCATGGCTAGTGTGGAGTGAACCGAGGGAAGACTGTTAGGAAATGAGGTTAGTATGGTGGGCAAGCCCCGCATCATGAAAGACCATGGGAAGGATTTGGGAATTTTTCCTAATTGCCATGAGAAGCCACTGAGGTGATGCTGTTATGTAGACTGTAAGAGGGAAGATCGGTGGCACGGAGTCCAGTTTTCACCAAGAGATGATGGTGGATGTAAGGTGGAGGTAGTGAGAAGTGGATAGAGTCAGGATTTATTTTAAGGTAGCGCCAAGAGTCCAGAATATGTGTCAATGGATTGGATGCAAGATTTGAATAAAGGAGAGAAATCAAGGATGATTTCTAGGTTTTTGTCCTGAACAATCCAGAGGATAGTGAGAACATTTGCTGAGATAAGGAAGACTGGGAGGTAGATAAGACACTTGGACGAAGAATTTTATTTGAACCACATTAAGTTTCAGATGCCTAGTAGACATTCAAGGGGAGATGTGAGGTCAGCCATTGGTGAAGGAACAGGGCAGAGTATGTAAATGAGGGTATCCTAGGGCTCAGGTGGAATTGACTGCCATGAATTGGGTCAGATAACCTAGACAGTGAGAAGTGATGAGTGATGTTACTTAAACAGGGCATGGAAATCAATGAAAAAGGTGTGGGAGTGGCAGGGAGGCTAAGGTAGAGAAGTTTCTCTCTTCCTAAACCTGATTGGCTGGATTTGAAGACATCATAAGTTCCTGTATGAGAAATATCCAGCAAATTACCAGTTGATTTAATAAATTGATAACAAAGTCTACCTTTCAGCCAAAGATTGAAAAACAAACAAACCAATTGCCATCCAGTGAATTCTGACTCTTAGCAACCCTATAGGACGGAGTAGAACTACCCCATAGGATTTCTAAGGAGCAGCTGTTGGATTCAAACAGCAGACCTTTTGGTTAGCAGCTGAGCTCTTAACCACTGCACCACCAAGCTCAAACCAAGAATAACACACATGAGGAACTTACTCCTTAGTTCAATCAAGTATGTAGAAATTCAAATTTGTAATTTTGGAGATTCCCCCTCTTTTTTTTCAAAGTGGGGGGCATTGAGATGCAGGATTTTCCTATGCCCACCATCCTAAGGGATTTAATTAACCCATAGTTGAGACATTGTAAACATCTCAAGAAATTATTACCTTTGAGAAACTTGAGGGTGAGTAAGCATATCACCTGGCTCCTCTTAAACTCCTTTTAAAAACCTGACTTGAAGACTCACCTGCCTTTTTGAATAAGTGCCAGCTTGAATAGGCAGGGTTCAGGGAATTGCCAACCAAAGGTATGGTTTCTCCAGAGGCCTCCAAGGGGTGTAAAAGAAGAGCGGAGCCAGACCCCGTGCTTGGGACACACCCTTGGTAGGAAATATTTGAGTGTGTGTGTGGTGAGGGGAGCACTCGGTGTGGGAGAGTGGGGTGGGTGGGTAATAGGGAAATGCCTGTTTTTTTTTTTTTCTGGTTTTAAGAAACAGTTTTTTACTTTTTTTTTTTTTTTAATTACAACGAGCAGTTCAGTGGAGACATGTTCCTTATCTGCAGGGGCTAGTGGAATTGCTGATAGCTGAGAATGTAGCCTGCTCCCCAAGTGCGAGTTGGCATTTTAGAGAGAAATCTTGATGTTTGGAGCACTGACTGGCCCTGCCTTTTCTAAATAATTAAGGGTGGTGGGGTGGTGGTGAGAGAAAGAGGATGGTCTGTGAACACTGACCCTGGAAAATTAACTCCCAAGTGTGTGGGTTGTGGATAGCAGGAAAAGAACATCACCCGCAAATGACAGCAGTGCCTTTATTTATTTATTTATGCTTCTTTTTAGTTCTGAGTTGTTTTTAAGCCACAAATTAATGGGGCCACCATGAGTTTTCAGAGAATGAGTTTTACAAAAATCTAAGTGTTTTAAATATTGCAAGGATTTACTTATATATGCTGTATATGAGAAAAGTCCTTACAGTTACAGGGAGGAGAAAGAAAGTATATTCAGGAATTAAATTTTCACAGTTCTCTGAATTCTTATATTTCTCTTGTTGTCCATTTTTCTTTTTTTGTCCTTCATCCACCCCTTCCACCTTTACCCACTGTCTTCATCATCTAGTGCTGCCGTAACAGAAATACCATGAGTGGATGGCTTTAACCAAGAGAAATTTAATACCTCGCATTAAAGTAGGCTAATAGTCCAAGGCATCAGCTCTAAGGGAAAGTTTTCTCTCTCTTTCGGCTCTGGAAGAAGGTCCTTGTCCTTATCCTTCCCATGGTCAAGGAGCTTCTCAGGTGCAGGGACCCTGGGTCCAGAGGACATGCTCTGCTCCTGGTGCTGCTTTCTTGATAGTCTGAGGACCCCAACTCTCCGCTTGCTTCCCTTTCCTTTTACCTCTTGCGAGATAAAAGATGGTGCAGGCCACACCTCAGGGAAAGGTGACCTGAGTGAGGGTGGTGTTACAATCCCACCCTAATCCTCTTAAAGTAAAATTACAATCACAAAATGAAGGACAACTAGGCAATAGTGGGAATCATGGCCTAACTAAGTTGAAACACACGTTTTTTAGGGTCATAATTTAATCCAAACCAAATCAAACTTGTCACCATCAAGTTGATTACAACCCGTACAGACCCTAGTTGATATTAACTCATAGAGACCCTATAGCATAGAGTAGAACTATCTCATAGAGTTTCCAAGGACTAGTTGGTGCATTCGAACTGCTGACCTTTTGGTTAGCAGCTGAGCTCTTAACCACTATGCCACCAGGCCTCCTCTTGATACACAGTCCACCCTAATTCACCACTGTGTTAGAAAAAGGTTTTGCTATTCTGAAATAAGAACTTTTTACTATACTTTTGTGTTCGTGGTTGCTTTGGGTATGTCTTTAAGCACTGAACAGTTAACTCATACCCATTAAAAACCCATTGCCACTGAGTCTATTCCAACTCATAGCGTCCCAATAGGGCAGAGCAGAACTGTGCCATAGACTTTCCAAGGAGCGCCTGGTGGATTTGAACTGATGACCTTTTGGTTAGCAGCCATAGCTCTTAAACACTACACCACCAGTGTGGGAGGGGTTTAATTGATAACATGATGTCTGGGCTCCAAGGGAGATGGAATGGATGTGCAGGAGAAGGGCATGCAGAGTCAGCCTGTATAGTCCCCTGAACTCTGTTCAAGATCATACCTCAGTAATCACTTGAATCTAAACATACAACTTTAACAGTTGATGTAAATGACTTTACACATGAATTTTGGAACGCAACTATTTCTCAATGGAAGTTTCTTCAACTAAGCTGTTTGTATTCCCTTGATAATTATGAAAGCTAACATTTATTGTGTTCATTCTGTGTGTAAGGCCTTTTTCTAAGTGCCTTGTGTGTTTTATTTAACCTGCGTAACAACCTTTTGAATAAGACTCATTTTAGAAATGGGAAACTGAGGCAGTGAGAGGTAAAGTAACGTTCCCAGATCAACCAGCTGATAGATTGAGTTAGGATTTAAACCCAGGCAGTTTGTTTCAGAATTTGCTTATGTAATCACTGTACATGACAGCAGTGAGCCCTAGTGGCTGTGTGGCTAAAGAACTTGGCTGCTAACTGAAAGGTCAGTGGTTCGAACCCACCAGCCTCTCTGCAGGAGACAGATGTGGCAGTCTGCTTCAGTGAAGACTTACAGCCTTGGAAACCCTATGTGGCAGTTTTACTCTGTCCTTTGGGGTCACTATGAGTTAGAATCGACTTGATGACAGTGGGTTTTGGCACATAATACTAATGTGCAGTGTATTCTGTATGCCGTGTATATGTTCAGAAACTAATTTTCCCAACATTTATGCCATATATAGATTACCAATCCAGTTGCCGTTGAGGAGATTTTCACTCATGACGACCCCGTGAGTTTTCAGAGTAGGACTGCCCTCCATACGGTTTTCAATAGCTGTAACCATTTGGAGGTAGATTGCCAGGCCTTTCTTCCAAGGCAACTGAGTGGATTTAAACTGCCAACCTTTCAGTTAGTAGCTGAGCACTTAACTCTTTGTGCCACCTAATACATATATATACTAGGAGGTTTTCCTCCTTATTTGTACTTTAATGTTTTGTAGCCTCTTATGAATAGTTGTTCCTGGCAGTGAACTAGATGCTAAAGAACAGAATAGGCACATGTAACCCTCTCTCACCTTCTCCCTCCCCTCTTTCACAGAGATGAAATGAAAAGGAATTAATGAGGACAGATTATTGGATTAGGGCCCATACTCAGGGCTCTAACAGCATGGGGAGTTTCTCCTGTCACTTCAGTTCAGGAATTGGCACCTGCTTTTTGTGAATCACAAATACCAGTGCTTTATATCAAGCCATTTAGATTTGGGCTATGGAGCAGTGACTTAAAAAAATTAAATTTTATTTTCAGAGATTTTTTCTGTTAATTGTTTACATTTATTTTAATTGTATATTCTGAAACCGCTACAAAAAGGCATGAAATAATTGTTTAAATTTTAATTCGTATGGGTCAAAATGTATGTTAAACTACCTATTGTCGCCTTCACAGTCGTTGTTATGTTTGAGCCGGTTGTTGTGGCCACTTGTTACCAAGTATGACTTTCTTCTCCAGGGACTGATCTCTCCTGACAACATGTCCAAAATATGTGAGATGAAGCCTCGCCATTCTTGCTTCTAAGGAATATTCTGGCTGTACTTCTTTCAAGACAGATTTGTTCATTCTTTTGGCAGTCCGTGGTATATTCAATATTCTTTGCAAATACCGTAATTCAGTGCCTTCAATTTTTCTTTAGTCTTCCTTATTCATTGCCCACCTTTCGTGTGCGTATGAGGTGACTGAAAACACCATGGCTTGAGTCAGGCGCACATTAGTTTTCAAGGTGACATCTGTGCATTTGAACACTTTAAAGAGGTCTCTGGCAGCAGATTTGCCCAATGCAATGTGTCGTTTGATTTCTTGACTGCTGCTTCCGTGGGTGTTTATTGTGGATCCAAGTAAAATGAAGCCCTTAGTGATGTCAACATTTTCTCCGTTGTCATGATGTTGCTTATTGGTCCTGTTGTTAGGCTGTTGGTCTGTAGTCTTTGATTTTCTTCAGTAAATGCTTTACGGCCTCTTCACTTTCAACAAGCGAGATTGTATCATCTGCATATCTCAGGTTATTAATGAGTCTTCCTCCAATCCTGATGCCTTATTCTTCTTCAGACAGTCCAGCTTCTCGGATTATTTGCTCATCATACAGGTCAAATAGGTATGGTGAAAGGATACAATGGAGATGCACACCTGTCTTGACTTTAAACCATGCAGTATTCCTTGTTCTGTTTAGATGACTGCCTCTTTTTCTATGTACAGGTTTCTCATGAGAACAATTAAGTGTCCTGGAAATCTCATTCTTCCCCATGTTATCCATAATTTGTTATGAGCTGGAGTAGGTCTCAGAAAAAATGTGCCATTTCTTCCAGTTGGTCCTGCACGGCTGCCTACTTCCCTAGGCATGATTCTTCACACTGCTCCATCTTCTTTCCTGTGTGTGTCTCCTGCCCTCCTCAGTGGCTGGGGAAAATGATAGTAGTCCACTATGAGATTTATTCTTTTATTATACTTTATTTTATCATTTGTTTTTATAACATAGTTCCGTTAAAATCAAGGGTAATAAAAATGTTTGTGTGATGGAAGTGGATAATCCCACCCATTGTGTCCATCTAAAGTTTCATGAGAAAACTGTGCCCACAACAGAGGGCTCCCACTCCTCTGGCTCACTGTATTTTCTCCTTGTTTATTTGCTCTTCCCTCTTTCCTGATGCATGCATGGGACCACTGAGCTTCAGGACTCCACAATTCTCCTTTTCATACCAGTGTTACTGTAATCTTGGGTTCATGGGCTGCCTTGCCACAGATTTACTCATTCTGTTTCTGTTAATTATTTCATTACTTAAAAATCTCTCATGAATTTTTCCAGAAGTACATTCTATTCCTCAAAAACTTGGAAGCAATGGGAAAGTATGCAATAAATAACAAGAAAACATACGTAATGCATAGAATAAATTATTAACGTTCCGATATGTCTGTTATCTTACTTACATTGGCATGTATGCGTATTAGAGTCTCTGGTTGATGCAAATGGTTAATATCTTGAGCTGCTGACAGAAAGTTGGAGTTCAGGTCCACCCAGAATTGCTGTGAAAGAGAGGTCTGGCAGCCTACTTCCGAAAACTCAGCCATTGGAACCCCTATGGAGTACAGTTCTACTCTGGTACAGTGGTGTCATCATGAATCAGAACTGACTCAGTGGCAACTGGTTTCATGTGTGTATTAGCGCACACATTTATGTATATTAACACGGATATTATATCCTGATATTTTCATTCATCATTAGTCTTTTCTCATGATAAATTTTTTTTTTTTAATGAGGGCATTAAATTACTTTATAATATTCTGTGTGCATGTAGTATATGTTTTTTAACGATTTGACTATAGTTGCAATAATAAATGTGCATGTTTCTAGTAATCTTCAACGTATACTTACATCTTTTTAACATACATCTCTGTCATTAAATCTCTTTGTTTAATTATTGTTTAACACTCTTTACGCCTAAGAGATGGTCTCAGAAGCAGCCCTGATCAGTTTTTCTCCCTCTTACTCATGAAGCCCCTTAATGTATCCCAAGGTATCAACTACGAAGGATTTTACGTACTTATCGTTTGTTTATTTTTCTTTCAGTCAGTATATTCCATGGGCCAGAAATAGTCTATGTTATGCAGATACAGTGGTGAAAGGTACACACTGTCCCTGTCGTCATGAAGGGGACAACCCAGTGCAGGTGGGAGGAGCACTGGGGAAATGCAGCTGAGAGCAAGGACAGACAACCCTCCAGGAACCACACTGGACTTCAGAGAGGCTTGTTGGCTGCTGTTCACCTGGCAGGCTTCTAGATACCCGAGTACCCTTGGGCTTGGTGCCTGCTCCTCTCTCTGTTGACACCCTCCCTCTAGGATGCCTCAGTGAGTTCACTGCTGTCTATTTGTAGCTAAGGACATGAGGTTTATACCTCCATCCATTCAAACTCCTCCTGGGTCCAGACTCATATATTCAAATGTCAGCCTAACTCTCTGTATTGACCTCTTTATGCATTATAATGATACATTCCTCATATGGCCATCATGAAAGCAAACATGAAAGGAAAAGCACAGGAGTGCCTGGCACCAGTGTAGGTACTCAATGAACATTAGCTGTTGGTATTATCCTTGACATCTCCGTGTGGGGTGAAGTTTTATTACCTGACATCTCCATGTGAATATCTAACAGCTACACCATGTTATCTAGGCTATGAAACAATTCTTGGTTCCAACCACCATTCTTTTCTTATCCATGAATTTCTCAAGGCTTTGGTGATGGGATTGTGTGTTTTTCCACACAATGGATGTGATTAGGAATGGTTGGCCAGGTCCTACACAATAAATTGCTCCAGCATTCCTTTGGGTGACCATTGAGACAAGTTTCAGCCAACAAATGTAGCAAAGAATTGGAACCACTCTCAGCTGTTCATGCGAGTACTCTCAATCCAGAATATCTGGTAAGTCGACTGTTAGGGATTGAATTGTGTCCCTCCAAAATGTATGTGGAAATCCTAACCCCTGTACCTGTAAATCTGACCTTGTTAGGAAAGAGGGGGCCTGCTTTTATTATGTGAATGAGGTCATACCAATGTAGGGTGGGTCCTAAGCCTAACTCTTCTTAGTTATAAAAGGAGCAGAATACACACAGACACAAACAGGTGAAAAGGAAGACAGACAAAGAAGACAGATGCTTCTAGAAGGCCAGGAACACAAATGATTGCTGGCATCTACTAGAAGCTGAGGTAGACAAGGAAGGACCTCCCACTACAGCCATGCCCTGAATTCGAACGACTACCTGCTAAACTGTGAGAAAATAAATTTCTGTTCTTTAAAGCCACCCAGTTGTGTTATTTTTTGTTATGGAGGGACTAGGTAGCTAACACACATACCCGTTCTTATAAGTTCAGCCCAGTGCAGAATAATTTTCTTCCCTCCTTGGTCTAGACCACCCGAACCTGCTCTTTCCCTATCAGTGTCCTTTGCTTTCACCTAAGAGCTATGACAGAGTCAGCTTGATGCTGATGCATTGAAATTTCAATTTATTTTTTATTTATGATTACTATTAATTCCATTATTTTCTACAGTTTTCAATGGAGACAGTCCTATAATCTATGAATAGCATTTATACTTTTTCTCTTTTTGTACTAGCTTACACTTCCGGTGTTCAATGTTTAATAAAAGTAATGATAGAAGCACCCTTATTTTATTGTTTATTAATTTTAAAGAGAATGTCCCACACGTCACCATGAACTATCATGCTAGTTGTAGTTTTCCACGTTCGGGAACTCCTTTTCTGTTCTATATTTGTTCCTAGTCCTTATCTCTCCGTGTGATTGGATTTTATCAACCTGCTTTGCCCCCATCTCTTGAGGTGAGCATATGTCTTCGCTTCTTTCACCTATGCATGTGGTGAGTGAAATTACTAAATCTTTAACGTTCACTCAAATTTGTATGCCTACAATAAACCGCCTTGATCATGGCATGTTACGTGGTTTATACTTTGCTGGATTTCCTTTGCTGGCATCTTACGTAGGGTTTTGCATTTCAGTTACTGAGTGTGCTTGTCCTCTAACTCTTCTTCTACCATCCTTCTCTAAAATTTGTTATCATTTTTAAACTAGGCTTAAGGATCAAGTTAGGGGAGTATCTCATGGTTTTCTAATCTCTGTTGACTATGTACAAGATTAAAATGACTGTTTCTTGCATGTTTGCTGGAACCTGACTGGAAACGATCTAGGTCTGCCATTTTCTTTGTAGGGAGATCTTGAACTACTGACCCATTTTATTTCGTGGTTAAAGGCATCTTCTGGTGCTAATTTACTTAGAAAAAATTCTGATGCATGTTCTAGGTTGCTCGAATCTCATCTTCAAATATTGATTATCAGGGCTTGTAGCCTCATGCAAGGCAATTCATCAATCCCAGATTTCCCCAAAGTCAGGCTCTGCAACTCTTCCCGGTACCAAATTCCCTCATTTAAGACTTATTTGCAAAGAGACAACAGTATGCTATCTATGCAGTTGTTTATCCGCAACCTTCTTGAGTCCATAATGTGAGGATACAGTCTTCTAATACTTTTTTTGTAATTGTTCTCTTTCTTATTTTTTTTTTCCTTTTTTCACTGCCAATACCCACCCCCCCCAGTCTAGTAGTTTTAAAGTTGTGCGTTTCAGGTTCAAGTCTGTAATCCAACTGAGCTTCTGTGTGTGCTGCATGTGTGCATCAAAAGAACGCGCTTCTAGAAGCAGAAAGCAGGCAGTGCGACTGTTGGGTGGTTGGTGGGGTAGGGGGAGGGGAGCTGCTGCCCAGAGAGGGCGCCCGAGGGAGGCAGGAGATGCCGGGCTGCCCACCGCAAGCCCACAGGCTCCAAGGAGGAGGAACCTGCGTGCGCCATGAGCCTTTTGAGACAGGCCCAAGCCCACCCAGCCGGGTGCTAACCTCGCATCCGCCAGGCTTGCAGGTTCCACCAGGACTAGGGGAAGCCTAAGGCCGAGGAGGGCAAGGTCTAGGGTCTGGACCTGAGAACTGGTTCTGCCACTTGTGATCGCAGCGCTTATGCTGGAAAGGAGGGCAGGAAGCATATCGCAACGTGTGTCCGGACGATGACCCAGAACGGGGGAGCTGTGGTCACCCACGGACTCTGGGTCTGCATATGGAGGCCCCCAGGGTGCAATTCCAGGAGCAGAAGGCAAAGCCACAGAGGCCAAAGTGCACCTCGCCGATGCTTCCCAGGGGCATTTCCCCAAATATGGGGAGCAGTCCCTCCTCTGGGCTAGGGACTTTGTTTCCTCCATTGTCATCACTGACTGTGAGCAGAATCTAGTCTATGCAGACTAATGAGGAGTTATCAAAATGAGCTCCAAACTCCGGATTTGAGTTAAGGATCATAAATTAACACAGAGAAATATGACTTTAGCAATAAGTGACTGTTTGAAGCCCAAGTTGCCTTAAAACACGGAATTTCAGTCTTTCAGCTCCTCTGCTAATCTAGTGACTAAGAACAGGATCTCACTGGAGCTCAAAGATGTGGGGCACTGGGAATACTCTGGGTCTGTCTGCTCACGGCTGATTGCCTGATCCCAGTTTTATTATACAGCTTAAATACAGACCAGAAGAGGAGTTTGGGGCTTGACACCTGACATCTTAACACCAGTTCCTGTTTCTTGAGGAAGGAAGAGGTAAAATAAATCAGCGTTTACTGTGTAGTTCTCCATCCCCAGAAGTCCTGATGAAGACCCTCTCAGGTAAGGATTGACAGGGAGTGGCTTGGTTTACTATTCAACTTTGTCCTTCAGTCACTTTGTTTATGTCCTGTATGTAAACTATTATGCATTGACAGAAGCATTCTAATTCTTATGCAGAATGACTAGACCTGCTGCAGAATGACTATATTGTGCCTCCCTTGGGCACCCCTGTCTGCGCAGCACCCCCCACCCCCAACTGCCCAACCGCCTCTCTCCTGGCATTCTGCTTCTAGAAGTATGTTCTTTTGATGCAGAGATGCAGCACACACAGAATCCCAGCTGGATTACAGACTTGAACCTGAAGACCTTATGCAGAATGACTATTTATGAACCCCTAAGCTTAGTACTAAAGCAGGTACTTACTCCTCAGAGAAGGCCCTGGGGGAGGTTGATACATGCATTCCCCAGTGCTCCTGCTGCTCTAGAAGTGCCTGAAATGCCTCTCTGGGAAAGGCCTTCAGAGTAGGCTCATGGCCCACGTGGGAATTCAGGCCTATTTTTCTGTTAGAACATCTCATTTCGCTCTGAAAATTTTATTATCCAGTTTATTCACCAGGCATGAGTACAGACATCTCATATTTTCAAAATAATCCCATTCTCTAATACTAATTTGCCACCAAGAGTATATTCCAAAGTGTTTCCAAATAGGCTAGAAAGTCTTTCCAAAGAGGGGAGTCCTGCGCCATGTTGTGCAGTGACAGCAGGGTTGGCATAATATGTTTACCCAGATACCTACCACTTTTTAAAAATTTTTTATTGTGCTTTATTTGAAACTTTACAGAGCAAATTACTTTCTTGTTCAGCCATTTATACACAATTGTTTTGTGACATTGGTGGCAATATTCATGATGTGTCAGTATTCTCTTCTATGCTCCAGTTCCCCGTTTCCATCCGCCATGATTCCTGTTCCATCCTGCCCTCTTTTCTGTGCTTTTGGGCAGGTTTTGCACTTTTGGTCTCATACACACGATTGAACTAAGAAACACTTTCTTCACGTGTGTTATTGTTTGTTTTATAGACCTGTCTAATCTTTGGCTGAACGGCAAACTTCAGAAGGTACTTTCCACTTTGTTGCTTTCCATAATTCCTGAAATTCCAAGCCTGCCACCTGAAGAACTTCCTTAGTGTTTCATTTAGAACAAGTCTGGTGGCGATGAATTCTCTTAAGCGTCCTTCACCTGAGAATGTCAGTATTTTTCCTTTACTCATGAAGGAAATAACAGCCTATAGAACACTGGGTTAATGTTTCTTTTCTTTCAGTGTTGAAAAAATGTTGTTTTCACAGCCTTTTGGCCTCCATGGCTTCTGATGATGAATACAGAGTCATTCCAATTGTTTCTCCTGTGTGAGATGAGTTGTTTTCTCTCTAGCTTCTTTGAAGATATTTTCTTGGTCCTTGTTATTCCACAATTGACAGTGAGGCATTTGGGCGTAAAATTATGTGAGTTTAACTTGTTGGAGTTTGCATAGCTTGTTGAATCTGTAAGTTTATGTCTTTCAACAAATTGGGAAAGTGTTGAGCCAGTATTTCTTTAGATACTTTTTTCTACACCACATATTTTCTCTACACCTTATGGAATTCCAGTAAATAAATGTTAGATATTTTTGGATTTTTTTGAGGCTCTGTTCATTTTTTTTTTCAATATTTGTCCTCTGTTTTCAGATTGGATATTTTCAATTGAACTATTTTCATCTCATTGATCCTTTTGTCTGTCAACAGCATTCCGCTGATCAAGTGAATTTTTTATCTCTATTTTTCCTGTCTAAAATTTTCATTCGTGAATGGTTTCTATGTATTTTTCTATTTTTCTAAGGTGTGCCCGTTACTTCTTTGAGCGTGGTTAAAGTAGCTTTTTAAAGTTTTTGTCTATGATTCCAAGACTATGTCTTACTTCAATCTTACAGAAAATGTTGATGTTGTTTGTTTTAGCAATCACTTGACCCAGTTATGTTCAGGCTGCAGGTTCTTTCCCAACTTCTGGATGCTGTGGCTCAGATGTCAGTTCAGATTTTGAAGACTTTGCGATGATATTTGGTTGTAATCTATGGGAGTGTCACTCAGTCTGGGACCTTGTTGGTGTTCTAACCCATAATGCAGTTCTCAAAGGATTGATCTACTTCTTGGAGTCAGAGCAAAGCATATGCAACTATGGGAGTGGAGGGGGGTATGAAAAACAACTTTATGGTATCCCTCTCTTGAGCCACCTGGTCTCTGTCTCTCTGAGGCTCTCTGATGTCTGAGCAGCTACCTTCCTTGTCCACTGGCAAGAATGTTGGGGCTTTAATCTCTTCATTCTGCCGTGCAATTAAGTGACTGGGTCTGCCTATGAGGCCAAATATTGGTAAGATGGAGAAAATGTAACAGAGATTCCTCTATATTATTTGGTCCTTATATACTTAGGTCAGAGAGAAGGCACACTGTTTCTGGTGATACTTCCAAACAGGTGTGGAGAAAAAGGCATTAACAGGTGGATAGCTGCATACTAGGTGTTACGGATTAAACTCTGTCTTCCCAAAATGTATATATCAGCTTGACTAGGCCATGCTTCCCAGTATTGTGCGATTATCCACCATTTTGTCAGCTGGTGTGATTTTCCAATGTATTGTAAATCCTACCTCTAGGATGTTAATGAGCGAAGATTTGAAGCAGTTATGTTAAGGAGGCAGGGCTCAATCTACAAGATTAAGTTGTGTTTTAAGTCAGTCTCTTTTGAGATATAAAAGAGAAAAGAGCAGAGAGACAGGGGGACCTCAGTACCACCAAGAAAGAAGTGTCAGGAGCAGTGCATCCTTTGGACCTAGGATCCCTGTGCTGAGAACCTTCTTGTCCAGGGGAAGATTGGTGACAAAGACCTTCCCCTAGGAGTGACAGAGAGAAAGTCTTCCCCTGGAATTGGCACCCTGAATTTGGACTTATAGCCTCCTAGACTGTGAGGGAATAATTTTCTTTGTTAAAGTCATCCGTTTGTGGTATTTCTGTTACAGGAGCACTAGATATCTAAGACACTAGGTACCAGGAGATGTACATTTCCCAGCTCTTTCACTCCCAGGGCCACTATGACTAAGTAGCCATTGCCATAAATCCATGTGAGCAGACTATTCTGATTACTGCTTTGACTCTACTGTCTGTTATGGTAACCACACCCACCTTGTCTTTGTTGATTGAGTGCCACCACTTGGCTGCTACCACCACGGGGTCCAGTCAACTGCATTGTAGTTAGGTGTCTTAATTCAGTTAGGGCAGTTCTCACTGTGGACTCTTACTTACATAAAATAGCAACCACAGAAGTCTTCAATAATGCTGGGGCTTGCTGCACAAATTTGTACCTCACCGCTATGGTACAAAGAAAGCCCTCTGGGCACTCCGTGTGTGGGTCTGTGGGTCCAGCCTAATAAATCCATTCTAACCTGCCAGTTTCCCTCAGCCTTTGGTTACCTTCTCCTACAGTATACAATGGCAGATCTGCCATTTCCACTTGATTTATTGTAGGCCACCACTTAATCCATGCTTCAGTAAACCAACCAAATAAACTATGACGTCCTTTTCTAACCTCTCAAGCTGAAACACTGAATGAAGAATCTATGCTTCCTGGGTCTATATCAATAAACTCAGACTAATCCACCTTTATGTTGCTTGCACCATTATCCCACACCCATAATAGCCATTCCCACACATGTTCACCAGGTTTCTGTATGTATGTATGTATTAGAAAAATCAAGCAGTTCTTTTGGAGTTTAGCATACCTTCTCCTGGGTCACACTTCATAGTTCACCTTTTGGGGCTTGTTGGGACTGAAGTCTAGGTATAGGTCTAGAAGCAAAAATGGGCAGTGGCAGTGGGATGTTCAGCCGTGTCTTATAAGACATCTGCCTAAGGTGATGCCCCAGGCAATGCCCCAGATACCACCCCAGGAGATAACTCAAACAAGACACTTCAGGCACAGCTGAGGGTAATCTCATTAGATGGAGGTGGAAGGGATAATTGTTTTACTGGGAAGGGTGCCTTAGCAGGCAAAATTAGAGAATCTCTTCAGATGGGAGTAAGAGGTCTGGTTCTGTTAGGAAGAGCGATTCAACAGAAATTGGAGGTTCATTGTCCCCCGCTTCCTGACTGTCTGCCCATATGTCCTCATCCCAAGTTTCAGGATCCCATTTCTTCCCAATCAGTGCCCTCACTCTAACTTCAGACACCATTTGAGGCTGGATATTCAACTGGCGCTTTAATTCAGTCACTCTTATGATAAGAATCTGAGTTTATTTTTGGCAGCATTAGCCTTGTTACTATAAGAAATATGGTTTTCTTTCTGGGCACAAGTGGCAGCTTTCAGATCTTGTATGTGGTGCTTCAGCTTTGAGCCCATTTCTTTCATTCACCAGTGTGACTAGCAAAAGCAGGACTAACCAAGCAGCTTCCTTATTATTCTTATTCTGACAAAATTATAGAAAAGTATCAAATATGTAATCAGGCAGAGCCTTGTCTCTCACAAATATTTGATCCAGTGGTAGTAGTATTTTGCGTATTTCTATTGTCACCTCCCACCATGGATTAGCAATAGCCTGTTTACTACTGGAGACAGTCATCAGTGCCTTTAAGACTAGCCAGACTTGAGAATCAATTCAGAAAACTCATCCTTAAGATTTGGTTCCTCTAGAACCACAGTAGGTACCAAATGTCTTAGCTGGGATCTCTAGAGATGCAAAACTAGTGAAGAGAATATATATATATGGAAAACCTAGTCGCATAATGGTTAATAGCTATAGCTGCTAACCAAAAGGTTAGCAGTTCGAATCCACCAGGCGCTCCTTGGGAACTCTGTGGGGCAGTTCTACTTTGTCCTGTAGGGTCACTATGAGTTGGAACCGACTCGATGGCAATGGGTATATATATATACACACACACACATACACACATACATATATATATGCATACATATGTTAGTTGTGGCTGTTAGATGCCATCGATCCTGTGTAAAACAGAATGAAACACCGCCTGATCCTGAACCATCCTCACAATCATTGCTATGTTTGAGCCCATTCTTGCAGCCATTGTGTCAGTTCATGTTGTTGAGCGCCTTCCTCTTTTTTTCTGACCCTCAGCTTTTCCAAGCATGATGAGCCTCTCCTGGGACAGGTCCCTCCTGAAAATATGTCCAAGGCACGTGAGACGAAGTCTCGCCATCCTTGCTTCTAAGGTGCATTCTTGGTGTACTTCTTCCAAGATGGTTTTGTTTATTCTTCTGGCAGTCCATGGTATATTCAGTATTCTTTGCCAACACCATATTTTAAATGAATCAGTTCTTCGGTTTTCCGTATTCATTGTCTAACTTGCTCAAGCATGTGAGGTGATAGAAAATATCATGGCTTTGCTCAGGCACACCTTAGTCCTCAAAGTGACATCTTTCTTTCTCAACACTTCAAGGAGGTCTTTTGCAACAGATTTGCCCAATGCAATACATTGTTTGAATTCTTGACTGCTGCTTCTGTGGGCATTGATTATGGATTCAAGTTAAATGAAATGCTTGATGACTTCAGTATTTTCTCTGTTTATCATGGTGTTGCTTACTGGTCCAGTTGTGAGAATTTTTGTTTTCTTTATGTTGAGGTGTAATCCATACTGAAGGCTGTAGTGGTTGCTCTTCATCAGTAACTGCTTCAAGTCCTCTTTACTTTCAGCAAGCAAGGTCGTATCAGCTGCATATCATAGGTTGTTAGTGAATCTTTCTCCAAAACTAATGCCATGTTCTTGTTCTTCGAGACCAGCTTCTCAGAATGTTTGCTCAGCATACAGATTGAGTAAGTATGGTGAAAGGATACCACCATGACACATAACTTTCTGATTTTAAACCACACGGTATCCCCTTGCCCTACTCAAATGACTGCCTCTTGGTCTACGTAGATATTCCGCATGAATACAGTTAAGTGTTCTGGAATTCCCATTCTTTGCTAAGCTATCCATAATTTGTCGTGAGCCACACAGTTGAGTGTGCTTGTATAGGAAACAAAAATAGGTAAACATCTTACTGATATTCTCTACTTTCAGCCAAGATCCATCAGACATCAGAAATGATATCCCACGTTCCATGTCTTCCTCTGAATCCAGCTTGAATTTTTGGTAGTTGCCTGTCTGTGTACTGCTGCAACTGTTTTTAAATTATATTCAGCAAAATTTTTCTTGCGTGGGATGTTAATGACATTGCTCGATAATTTCCGCATTGCGTTGGACCACCTCTCTTTGAAATGGGTACACATATAGATCTCTTTCAGTCATTTGGTCAGGTAGCTGTCTTCCAAATATATTGGAATAGTCAAGTGAGCGCCTCCAGCACTGCGTCCCTGTGTTGAAACATCTCATTTGGTACTCCATCAGTTCCTGGAGCCGTGTTTTTTGCCAATGCCTTCAGTGCAGGTTGGAGTTCTTCCTTCAGTACCATCAGCTCTTGATCCAATGCTACCTCCTGAAATGGTTGAACGTCGACCAATTCTTTTTGGCGTATTGAGTCTGTGTATTCCTTCCGTCTTCTTTTGATGTTTCCTGTGTTGTTCGATATTTTGCCCATAGAATCCTTCCTTCAGTATTGCACCTAGAGGCTTGAATATTTCCTTCAGTTCTTTCAGTTTGAGAAATGCCAGGTGTTTTCTTCCCTTTTGGTTTTCTAACTCCAGATCTGTTCACATTATTATTATCATACTTTGTCTTCTCCAGCTTCCCTTTCAGGTATTCTGTTGAGCTCTTTTACTTTATTTTTCCTTCCATTCTCTTTAGCTACTGTACATTCAAGAGCAAGATTCAGAGTCTCTTGTGACATCCTCTTTGGTCTTTGCTTTCTTTCCTGTCTTTCTAATGACTTTTTGTTTTTTTCATATATGATGTCCTTGCTATCATCCCACAACTAATCTGGTCTTCGATCATTAGTGTGCAGTGCATCAAATCTATTCTTGAGATGGTCTCTAAATTCAGGTTTGATATACTCAAGGGCATACTTTGACTCATGGACTTGTTTTAATTTTCTTCAGCTTCTACTTGAACGTGAATATGAGCAACTGATCATCTGTTCTGAAGTCAGCCCCTGGCCTGATTCTGACTCATGGTATTGACCTTCTCCATCATCACCTTCCACAAATTTGATTCCTATCTATTCTGCCTGGAATGGTTCACGAGTATAATCACCATTTATGTTCCTGACGAAAGGTATGTGCAATGAATAAGTCATTGGTCTTGCCAAATTCTATCATGTAAGCTTCATTGTCATTTCTATCATCAATACCTTATTTTCCAACTGCTGATTTGTCTGCTTTGTTTTCAACTTCGCATTCTAATTACGTAATTATCAGTACATCTTGATTGATGAATGCATCACGTTTGATCAGTTTCAAACTGCGGAACTTGGTAAAAACCTTCAACCTCTTCATCTTTCACATTCATAATTTGTGTGTAAATTTGAATAATAGTCTTATTAACTGGTCTTCCTGGTAGGCCTGTGAATATTATCCTATTGATCGTAGTGTTCTACTTCAGAAAAGATCTTGAAATGTTCTTTTTATCGATGAATATGATGCCGTTCTCTTCAGTATCTCAATCCTGGCATAGTAGAACATATCATTGTCTAGTTTAAAATGTCCAAAACCAAGCTATTTCAGCTCACTAATGCCTTGGATTACTGACCTTTATGCATTCCATTTCATTTTTGATGACTTCCAATTTCCCTAGATTCATACTTCCTTCATTTCACGTTCTGATTATTAAAGGATATTTGCATCAGTTTCTTCTCATTATGAGTTGTGCCCCATCAGGAAACGTCATTAAAGTGGGATCTACTTTGAGAAGGTAGCTCTTCCCCACTCATATTTTGAGTGCCTTCCAACCTAAGGGGTTATCCTCTGTCATTCAATCAGACAGTGTTCCAGTACTATTTGTAAGATTTCACTGGCCAGTTGTTTTTAGAAATAGGTCACTAGGTCCTTTTTCCTAGTCTGTCTAAATCCAGAGCTCCACTCAAACCAGTCTACCATGGGTGAACATGGTGGTATTTGAAATACCGGTGGCATAGCTTCTAACATCACAGCAACATGCAAGCCACCACAGTACAACAAACTGACAGAAGAGTGGTGGGAGTTAAAAATAGGAAGAACCAAAAAGAGTGCTTCTTCCATGTCTGCTGATTTAGAGGAACCATGAGAAATTGTCAAGTGAAGAGTGATTCAGAGAAAAACATGGGTAGAGTGTGACCTAATTTCCATAAAAACAAACAAATGAATGTACTTACATGTGTCCCGGCAAAAAGAAGTGTGTAAAAGGGTACATATGTATCTTTGGACACTGGACACTTTGGGGGAGCAGGTACAATATACTTATGTGGGGATGGCTCTTATTATAACTTCTGTATACAAATCTCTTGTTAAATGTGTTATAAGAATGTAAAACTTTTTAAAGTTTAATAACATCATAGGTGTATGTGTGTGTATTTGAAACCTTTTTTTTTTTTGACTATTTGATATATGTGTTTTTTCGTTATCTAGTGTGGCTATAGCAGAGATTCCACAAGTGGATGCCTTTAACAAACAGAAACTTATTCTCTCACAGTTTAAGAAGCAAGAAGTTTGAAGTCAGGGCACCAGCTCTAGGAGAAAGCTTTCTCTCTTTGTGGCTCTGGGGGAAAGTCCTTGTCATCCATCTTCCCCTGGCCTAGGAAATTCTCAGCGCGTGGACGCTGGGTCAAAAGGACATGCTCCACTCCATGCACTTCTTCCTTGGTGGTATGAGGTCCCTCTCATTTCTGCTCACTTTTCTCTTTGTATCTCAAAAGAGACTGACTCAAGACTCACCCTTATCCTGTAGATTGTGTCCTCCCTCATTAACCTAACTGCCTCTAATCCCGCCTCATTAACATTACAGAGGTTAGAATTTACAACACATAAGTAATCACATCAGATCACAAAATGCAGGACAACCACACAATACTGGGAATCATGGCCTGGCCAGGTTGGCACACATTTTGGGGGACACTATTCAATCCATAACAATAGAGAAAACACTGTCTTCAATGCCAGATTCAGAGACTTTTATCCATCTATGAAGGGCAAACACAGAAATTGAACAAAATTCAGACCAGCGAATTATTGCTTGCTCTTGTAACTAATGACTTCTTCTGGTCTCTATGCCTCGAAATGGCCAAAAAGAATTCTGTGAGGATTAATGCAGTTATTGCTAAAACATCTACTGAATTTGCATGTCTACAGGTAAGGAAGAATACTTGATTCATTAAGTAACACAGGGACCCTTAGACTATTGTTCTCCTTCTCTGATATGCCACTATCACCTTCTCCCCTTGTTGCTCTCCTGAAAAACCCACACTTGTATATTCTAGGCTTTTTTTCAGGATTGAATTTGCAGGAAGTTGAAGATATATCTTTGAAAGATAAAGAAGACTTTGGCCACATTGTCTTTAGACAGTCGAACTTCCCAGCCAACCTCTGTGCAGGATGGGAATTCACAATCCCTCCTACTCAGTACCTCTGAGCAGGACGGGATTTCTGTTTCATTATCAGGAGACTGTGGAATTCACCCCTCTTCAGAAAACTTACTTTCCTTTGCCTCAAACTGTCCCTCTCAGGATCTGTCACGGTCACTCTGAGAAATTCACATGGGCAGCCTGTATGGAAGTGCCCATCCTAGAGGCCCTGCCCTCCCTTCCTTGCTCCATAGGGATTCCTCTGACACTTGGGGTCACATCTCCCAGGGAGTACACACCTCTGGCACTTCCAGGGATTCCCAGGCCCTGGGATACTGTGGATGGGACTTGGAACTCAATCTGTTTCTTCCCATCCTCACCTTTGGTTATCTGTGTTCTGTCTTCACCAGATTTAGGAGGCCTTGTCTTCTCTTTGCTCGTTTCATCTCAGTCAGGCTTTTCTATTCCAACTCTCTGATCTCAGAACAGATCAGGTTAGACCACAGAAAAGAGAAAGACCAAGCAAACATCACTGATCTGTGCAGAAGCTGCTGGGAAGGGATTCGATTCTCATTGGTTTAGGGTTTTATGCCCGCTGCTCACCGGCAGGCAGGTTCCCCCCAGAGTCTGGCTTCTGTCTGGTACCTTGTACTACAAAGAACTCAGTGACCAGCCCACCTTCACAATCACACCTCCCTTAGAGCTATCTTTGCAGAGGCTCTTTCTCAGACTTCCATGTCCCACTGAAATCCCATTTCTCTTTCCTTACAAACATTATGCTCATTCTCAGGGCCCTGAGACCTCATCTGCAGGTGAGTCTTGTCCTCTTCTCTCCTTGGCGGGGGAAGCTTTTGAGTGGACCTCATGTCTTCGGACAGCTATCCTGGGGCTTCTTCCACCCTGGTGCCGTAGGGCTGCATCTCTCTTTGTACTAGAGGGGGCGTGGAAGGGGCACAAGGCTAAAAGAGGATGGATTTTCCAGGTGAGGTGGGTTTAAGAAGCCTGAATGAACTTCTTCCCTGAAGGGTGCATATTTTGCAGTCCAGACATCCTGCTTCTCTCAGTCTAAGAGTCCTAGCACGTCTTCAGGTGCTTTCTCCTTTGACCTTGAGGCCATGCCTGCAATCTCTGCAGCCAGGTCACCCACATGTGTAGCAGCACCAGTAGGTGTGGTAGCTTCTTCAGCCCCTGTCTCCTGCTCCAGATGCTCCTGGAGGTGCCTGGCTCTTCTTGCCAGGACTCCAGGATGCTGACCAGGGACTCAGTGTTGGTTAAAGGATGTCGGCCAGTGACCACGTGTCCTCATTTCCTTTGAAGGCTTAGGCTAGTTGCCTGGGCAGAAGACAGCCAAGGTCAGTCTGAGCCTAGACACCTAGTGACTGACCTGTGACACTGCAGCGAGTGATAGATGTTAATTTCCATACTCAGGTATCCGCAGGTGGCGGACTCAGAGTGGTCGGAGGTGAAGTGTAACTAGAGATCACACAATCATGAGGGCACGGGCCAAAGGTCAGGGAAAATAGCTGAGGTCGTGGAGCTCTAGCGGAGCCAGTCTAGGGCACAGGCCTCCCTCCTGTATGTGGCAAAGAGGCGATCCATATGCCGCCATGCGCAGACTCTGGACTGCTGGGGCCCTGGATGCCCGGATTTCGGCCTTGTCTTTGGAGAAGTGACGCGCATGCACTGTGCCACCGGGGGCTGTGCCCCAACAGAAGCAAAATCTTGACAATACGGGCTTCAGTTGACTTTGCCTGTGCTCTCCTTTGGCTGAGTGACTTCGTGTGTTTCCTAGCAGGTGAAGACATTCATTGAGAGAGGCAATTTCCATGCGTGCAGGCAAAGTGTGTGCTGAGATGATGAGTTGCTGGAGACCAGGGTGGACTCTTCAGACCCAGAATAGGCCTCTGGCAGGTATGTGTCAATGTTTTCTGCCCATGGCACTCACCCGGGTATTTGCATAGAATGTTATCAGCGGAATTAGTAGTCTCCGGAGAGGCTGCCCCGTGTCAGCAAGCTTCACCTGGCCAGGGTCCACCCGTGATGTAGCTCCCCAATCAATGACTACTCTCTAGACCTTCCAGATAGACTAGCAGATCTTCTCTGCCCATGGGCAACCAGTAGAGCCAGAGGCCTTCTCCCTTTGCTCTTTCGTCTCTAGGCATTCTATCAGGCACTCCAAGCTGTGAAGTGCATGGGGGGAGAAAGAAGAGATTTCAGAGAATGAACACATACAGAGAGAGAGGCAAGAGATGGTGAGTGGGGATGTCTTGCATACTGATATCCTGAGGAAAGTGGGAAAATTGGACCCTGGCTTGCTCTGCCAATGCCGTGAAGCAGTCCGCACCAGGGGCTCCCTTGTGCCTGCATAGCCTTTCCCAGGGTGTGCTCAAATCCTTTGGCCACTAGGTGTCCTAGGTCACAATGGAGGACCCTGTGACATCTGCCTGGTGGACTGGATCTCTGCCATTGGCTAAGTCTTGTCACCAGGCCCATCATAAGCTCTGCCCACTCTTCCGGTGGGGAGACTCTCTCCATGGTGATGGCAAAGAAACCTTAGTCCCGCCCACCTGGCCTTGACTTCACCTACCTGGCCTGCTGACCCTCACCCAGACCTCTGTGTGGATGAAAATGAATGTCCACCAGTGGCCCAGTGTCAGCGTCTGGTATAAAGGATTCGGGACGTTTCCTGAGGCAGAAGGCAGCCTACGTCTGCGGGTACCTGGAAGTCTAGTGACTTGTGATGCTGCTGCCAGTGAGAAATGGTGACTCCCACACTCACATATCCCCTGGTGGCAGAATGATAGTGATGGGTGGAGAAACATGGCTCCGGAGCACATGTTCAGTGGGGCACCGGCCAAATGTCAGGGCCAGGAGTGGACGTCGTGGAGCTGCATGGCGTGCCAGTGAAGGGCCCAAGGATTTCTCCAATGAGGCAAAATGCAGATCAAGCCAAGGAACACAAAGATAAAGCAGCTGAAGAAATTAAAAAGGTTACTCAAGAACATAGTTAAAAATTTAATAAGCTGCAAGAAACCATAGAGAGACTGCAATCAGAGATTCAGAAGATTAACAATAAAATTACAGAGTCAGAAAACTCAATAGAAAGTAATAAGAGCACAATTGAGGAATTGGAAGGCAGAATTACTGAGATGGAAGATCAAACTCTTGGGACTAATATATTTGAAGAGAAAGCAGATAAAAGAATTTTAAATGAAGAAATCCAAAGAATCATGTGGGACTTTATCAAGAGAAATAACTATGAGTGATTTCAGTACCAGAACAGGGAGGGCTAACAGAAAATACAGAGGGAACTGTTGAAGATTTGTTGGCAGAACTTCCCTGATATCATGAAAGATGCTCATCGAATTCCACATACGGTAGATCTCAAAAGAAAGTGACCGAGACACATAATAATCAAACTTGCCAAAATCAAATATAAAGAGAATTTTAAGAGAGGCTAGGGATAAAGGAAGTCACCAACAAAGGAGAGTAAATAATAAAAAACTTGGACTACTCAGCAGAAATCATGCAGGCAAGAAGGCAAAGGGATGACTTACACAAAATATTGAAGGAAAAAAATTGCCAGCCAGGAATCAAACCATAACCCTGGCCCTCTGGCCTTCGGGCCCTCTGGCCTTAGCCCTCTAACTCTAGCCCCTAAGCCCTGAGCCCCAAAGCCCCTAAGACCCTAAGCCCTTAGGTCCTAACCCCCAAGGCCCTAAACTCTAACCCTAACCCAAACCCTAACCCCTATTCCCTAAACTCTACAACCTAAACACCTACACCCCAAAACACTACACATCAAAACCCTACACACTAAACCCTATACTCTAAGCCTCAAACCCTAAACCCAAACCTCAAATCCCAAACCCCAAACCCTAAACCTAACCGTAAACCCTAAACCCTAACACCTAACCCTAACCCCTAACCACCCTAACCCTAATGACCCTAACCCTCGAACCCTAACCCTCTAACGCTAACATGAAACCCTAATCCGAAACCCTAACCCTCTAACTCTAACCTCTAACCCTAACCCTCTAACCCTAGCCCTAATCCTAACCCCAACCTCCAAACCTAACCCCAAACCCTAAACCTCAAATCCCTAGCCCTAAACCTAAGAATGAGCCTAAGCCTAACCCTATCACTTAACTCTAAACCCTAAACCATAACACTTAAAACCCTAACACCCTTAGCCCTAACACATTTAACCCTAACACCCTAAACGCCAAAACCCTAAACACTAACACCCTTAACTCCAACCCCTAACCCCTAAACCCTAAGCTTAAACACTAAACCGTCTAACCCTCTAACCCTAATACCCTAAACCCTAACCCCAGCCCCCAGCCTTAACGCTCACTCTAAGCCTTAAACCTTAAGCCCTAAACCCTAGGCTCTAAGCCCTAAGCCCTAAACTCTAAATCCTAAAACCCTAAACTCTAAGCCCTAAGCCTAACCCTCTAATCCTAAACCCTAAAACCTTACCCCAAACCCATCCCAAACCCCTAAACCTGAACCCCTAAGCCCTAGCCCTAACCCTAATCCTCTAAGCCTAACCCTCTAACCCTAACTCTCTAACCCTAACCACAACACCAACCCCAACCTCTGAACCCAAAAACCCTAACCCCCTAACCCCAAGCTTCTGAACCCTAAGCCTAAACCCTCTAACCCTAAATCCTAACCTTCACCCCCTCACACCCTCACCTTCTCACTCCCTCACTCTATAATCTTCTCAACTTCTAACCCCCTCACCCTCTAACCCCTCACCCTCTAACTCCCTCAATCTCTAACCCCCAACCCTCTAGACCCCAACCCTCTAACACCCACCCTCTAACCCCAAACCACATATCCCAAACAGACCCAACACCAACCCCAACCCTAAACCTAAACCCTGACCCCTAAAACCTAAACCAAACCCTAACGACTAAACCCCAAAACCCTAAACCCCAAACTGCAACCCCTAACACCTAACCTTAACTCCAAACTCTAACCTCAAACCCTAAACCTAACCCTAACACCTAACCCCAACCAAAAAACCCTAACCCTAAACTCTAACCCCAAACCCTAACGACCCTAACTCTAACAACCCTAACCTTAACATCCCTAAGCCCAAACCCTAACCCTTTTTGTTAGCAGCCATAGCACTTAACCACTAGCCACCAGGGTTTCCATGAGCAGTCACAGGAATAGACACATGCACACCCGTGTTCACTGCAACATTATTCACAGTTGCAAAAAGATGGAAACAACCTAAGTGCTCGTCCACAGAGGAATGGATAAACAAACTACGGTACATACACAGTGGAACACTACACGACAATAAAGACCAATGATGAATCTCCGAAACATCTCACACCATGGATGAATCTGGGGCGCATCACACTAAGTCAATCACAAAACGTCATATACAGTAAGAGACCACTATCATAAAAACTCATGAAAACATTTACGCACAGAAACAATCCTTGATGTTCACCAGGGAGACGAAGAGCGGGTAGAGAAAAGCCAACTAAACAATAACCAAAAAAACCAAACCCACTGCTGTCGAGTTGATTCCAGCTCATAGCGACCCTACAGGACAGATTAGAACTGCCCCCATAGAGTTTCCAAGGAGTGCTTGGTGGATTCGAACTGCAGACCTTTGGTTAGCACCGGTGGCTCTTAACCACTACGCCACCAGGGTTTCCAACCAAACAACAGATCGGTGGTAACTCTGGCGAAGGAAAGACGGTACACAAGACTGGGGAATCAATCTCAGCCTCACTCTAACCCTAACCCTAAACCACTTGTGCCCGAGCCTAGTAACCCCAGCCCTAACCCCAACCCCCAACCACCTAAAACCTATACCCCTAAACCTAACTCCCAAACCTCTAACCCCCAAACCTGGACCCCTAACACCAAACCCTAACCCCTAACCCTAATCCTCTAACCCTTCTGCATCTCTGGGCCTCTCGACTCTCCGTCTATTTTCTTCCTCCAAATCCTACTAACACTCAGTGGAATTTTGAAGTTTGAGCTGTGCTTTGCTTCTTGTTGTCTCCACCGGTCCCATCAAGGCACTGCATCATTTGCTCTGCTTCACTATTCAGTTCCAAAACCATGGCTTAGAATCGCCTGACACTGGACTTCAGCGATTCGGTGCAAGGCCGCGAGAGGGCGCGCGCACCGCCGGTTCTGTTCTGCCCACCAGGCCCTCTGAGCATGGGAACCTCCTGGACCTAAGCCCGGACGACCTGGGTACCGCTCCAGTGGCGACAGCAGAAGCTTTTCTTCCCGAGGGACCCAACGCCCCAGGGCGCTCTCTCAATACTCCCGTTAATGCTATGATTATCCTAACCCACTCCTTCTGTGCGACCTAGTGGGTCCTCTACCAGGTCCAGCCTTCACGACCCGCACCCCCCTGCCGTGGTCATGTACAGGAACCTGCAGGGCCGCGCCCTCCCCGCCCAAGCTCTGCCCCTCCATACCCTGATGCCCTGCAGGCCTCTACTAGGTACCCGCCCAGGGGAGAGTTGTCGCCCCGCACGGGTCGGGGGACACGAGGGAACATTCGGAAACCACCCCCAGGCCAGGCACGAAGCCGACTGCCGGATTGCCGGTATTGAGACCATGTGAGCAGGGCTGCCCCGCCAACTGGAGCCTGCAGGACATCACTCACGTTTGTCAGCTTCTCACCGCCCTCTGGGCTCCGGGTCCCAGAGCAGCCAATCCCCCGGGGGGGGAGGGGGGGCGGTCCGTCCGCAGGTGCTGGAAGATCGGGTTGGTGCCCATGGCCGGAGCGCTTAAAACCCTTAGAAACCCTCATAAACCGTCAGCTCCAGACTTTCAAATGTCAGCCTGAGAGACACCTAATCTCCAACCTAAAAAAAAAAAAACAAAACACACCCGTTGCCATCGAGTCAATTCTGACTCATAGCGACGCTATAGGACAGAGTAGAACTGCCCCACAGTTTCCAGGGAGCGCCTGGTGGATTCAAACTGCCAACCTTTTGGCTAGCAGCCTTAGCACGTAACCACTACGCCACCAGGGTAACCCACTAAACCTACTGCCACCAGGGTAGAGGCTCCAAATCCCGCCAGTGTGAGGAACCCTCAAATCCCCTCAGCACCAGAGACCGCGTCCACAGCGACCGGTACACAGCGCCGCACAAACGTTTAAGTTAACAAACAACATGGTTGCTCAGGACCCCTTCCTGCTACCCCACCCCTGCCACGCAGAGGGGGAGCGGGACCCGGCATCCACACTGTTAACAGACACTGAATCGCTGCTGCATCCACAAGGAGTAGGATCCCCGCGCTGCTCCACAGATTCCCAGGACCCCTTCCTTTCCCGGTGGGGCCGCGCCGACGCCCCAGCCCCGAGAGTAGACCAGCCGGGCGCGGGCGCGGGCGCGGGCGCGGGCGCGGGGTGCCTCAGCCTCCCAGGCACAGTGCCCAAAACAGTAAGGGGCAGCAGAGCCTTGGGCAGGGGATCCCTCTCTCCCCTGTCCGTGGCACCCTACGGAGTCTGGTGGGGGTGGGAGGAGGAATGGGGGCGAGTGCCCCGCCCTCAGTCTGGAATCTCACCCCCCCCGGGCGAACTCTGGGCCTTGGTTTCCCCCCTGGCACAGGGAGCAGGTGGGGGGCGGGGTGGGCAGGCCCCCATCCCCCAGCTTGGCCCGCAAACCCGCCCCGGGCAGAGTAGGGACCTGGGCGCAGCCCTGGACACGGCCTTTCTCCCCAAGCCCTTCAAGCCCCCAGGCCCGAGGGCACTCCGCAGCTGGATCCCGCGGCTGGACCCCCACCCCCGCCCCCCGCAAATCCACGGGGCTGCAAATTTTGCAGACCAGCTGCGTCTCCCGGGCCAGAGGCTCCCTCTCGCAGACCCTAGAGTGGCTGCGTCCGCCCGCCCCCGTGCCGCGTCCGCCCCTGGGGATCACTCGGGACGGGGTACGCCTGAGGGGGCGATGCGAGCTGCTAACCCAACGTCCGGACTCTCCAACCTCTGGAGCCCCCGGGATGCTGGGACTGGGACCCTCCCTCCTGGCGCCTTCCCTCCACACCTTCGAGGGGCCGGGCTTGTTCAGTCTGGGAGCCGGTCCCTCCAGCCAGGTGTCGGAGTTTCATACCTTTCAGAGAACACGGCAGGGAACGCAGCATGAACAGTATCCTCTCTAAGGCGCGCCATCCGGCCCGGGCCCCTCACCACCCGTCCCAGCACTTCCGGGAGTAACTGGCTGGACGGCGAGGAACATGGCTGCCGGCCCCGCCCAGCGGCCCGGGTGTGGGGCGGGCGTGGGGGAGTTGGGTCTCCAGAGGGGAGGGTGGGGTCTAGAAGCAAGGACAAGGCCTAGGTGTACGGGGTGAGGAGACAGGAGACGTCAGGAGAGGGCCCTCTCCGGCGCAGAGTTAAGTATTGGAGGTGCAACGGTTAAGTGCTTGGCTAACTGAAAGGTGGGCCGTTGGAACCCACCAGCTCAGGGGTTGAAAAGATCTGGAGATGGGCTCCCGTAAAGATTCTAACCAAACAAAATCCAAACCAGTTGCTGTTGAATCAATTCCAACTCATAGTGACCCTATAGGGCAGAGCAGAACTGCCCCATAGGGTTTCTGAGGCTATAAGTCTTTACAGAAGCAGACTGCCATGTCTTTCCGCAAAGAACCAACTGGTGGATTCAAACTGTCCACCCTTTGGTTAGCAGCCGAGCTCTTAACCACGGTGCCACCAGGGCTGCGCCATAAAGACTGCAACCTAGGAAACCTTGTGAGGCAATTCTAAGTTGTCATACAAGGTTGATATGAGTCAGAATCTCTTGATGGCACACGACCATGATTGTACTAAGAAAAATTCCTCCAGGGCATCTGTCTACATGACCCCTGAAGCACATATGCATGCACGCTATCAAAGCAGTGCGGCCAAAGACAGGAAATTGGAATAGAGACATTATAGAGTGGACAGTGAAAAGTGATTTCTGAGGGGCATGCAGCTCAAGCGGAGGAGGTAGCATACAACTAAATGCCCTTCTCCTTCTATTGTTCAATGGTCTTGAGAAAGAATGTGTCCCAGGAATTAACTGTAGCCCAGGAGAACTTGAAGACAGCAAATACAGAGGACTGGTGAGGATGCTTCTGCAGTGGTCAGGGTGAGCAGTGATGGTGGCAGTGCAGGTGGGAACAGTGGGCAGGCTTGAGGTGAACTTTGGAGCTTGAGCTGCCAAGAATTGCTGGTGGATCAGATGTATGGGATGAGGGGAATGGAGAATCAAAGGTGACTTCTAGAATTCAGGCTACCATGAGCGCATGGTCACCAGAGCCATTCTCTACCATGTGGAAAACCATGGAGGAACAAACTTGAGAAAATGACCAAAAGATTTTTTTCCGGACATGTTAGATTTGGATGTCTGAGGTCATCCAAGTGTGGAGAACAGTTCCCAGCTGTGGATACCACTGTGAGGTTTTCCAGGTTCTAAGAATTTGAAGATCATCAGCCTATAGCTGATTTGAAAGCCACTGGTGGTGCGATGATTATGCATTTGGCTGCTACCAAAAGGTCTGCAGTTTGAATCTACCAGTCCCTCCTTGGAAACCCTGTGGGGAGGCTCTACTCTGTCCTGTAGGGTCCCTATGAGTGAGAATCCACTCGATACCAACTTTTTTTTGTTTTGTTTTGTTTTAATACTAAGCTCAGAAAAGTTGTGTGTCAGGGTTGTATTTTTTCACAATACTTATCCAAGCAGTTCGAATCTACCAGCCACTCCTTGGAAACCCTATGGGTCAATTCTACTCTGTCCTTTAGGGTCGCTATGAGATAGAATTGACCCAACAGCAATGGACTTAGAACTTGGACTTAGAGGAGCCCTTTCTTTGTCAAAGCTGAAAGTTTTACTTCATACTTTTAAAAACTGCCATGTCTCATGCTACGTGGCTACCCTTAAAAAAAACATTTTTGGTGCTAACTTGACTTGTCCTTGGTGAAGGGCTCTGTATTCATTTTCAAGGGCTACCGTAGTAAATTACCAAAAACTCAGTGTCTTTAAAAAAACATATAATCCATACAGTCCAAGAAGCTGGACTCTATGAAGAAGAAGGGGCACCAGGATTGGAGGAAGACTCATTAACAGCCTAGACATGCAGATGACACAAACTTGCTTACTGAAAGTGAAGAGGATTTGAAGATGAGGATCAAAGACTTCAGCCTTCAGTATGGATTACACTTCAACATAAAGTAAACAAAAATCCTCACAACTGGAACAAGAAAAAAATCACGATAAACAGATAAAATACTGAAGTCGTCAAGGATTTCATTTTACTTGGATCCACAATCAACACCCATGGAAGCAGCCGTCAAGAAATCAAATGACATATTTTATTGGGCAAATCTGCTACAAAAGACCTCTTTAAAGTGTTAAAAATCGAAGATGTCCCTTTGAGGACTAAGGTGTGCCTGAACCAAGCCATCATATTTTCAGTCGCCTCATGTGCAGCTAAAGCTGGACAATGAATAAGGAAGGCAAAAGAACTGAAACTTGAATTATGTTGTTGGTGAAGAATAATGAATATGCCATGGACTGCTAGAAGAATGAACACACCTGTCTTGGAAGAAGTACAGCCAGAATGCTCCTTAGAAAGGTGGGTGGCAAGACTTGGTCTCACGTACTCTGGACATATTATCAGGAGGAATCAGCCCCTGGAAAAAGACATCGTGCTTGGTAAAGTAGAGGGTCAGTGAAAAAGACAAAGAGCCTCAATGAGACAGATTGACACTGTGGCTGCAACAGTGGGCTCAGACATAGCAATGAGAAAGGCCCAGGGCTGGGCACTGTTCCGTTCTGTTGTACACAGGGTCGCTATGAGTTGGAACTGACTCAACAGCACCTAACAAAAACATCATAAACTCACTAGATCTCCTGGGGATAGAATGTCATATTCAGTGTAGAATAGATAGAGTTTCTTTGTTTGTTTGTTTACCATATTTACTAATACTATGATTTACATTTGATAACTTCCACAATCTGTTGGATCGCTTTTCTTTGGAATGGACACAAACGTGCATCTCTTGCAGCCTGTTGGCCAGGTAGCTAGCTTCCAAATTTCTTTGCATGGTGGAGTGAGCATGTACAGTGCTGCATCTGTTTGTTGAACCAACTCAGTGGGTATTCTGTCAGCTCCTGGAGCCTTGTTTTTCACCAGTGCCTTCAGTGTAGCTTGGACTTCTTGCTTCACTACTACCAGTTCTTCATCATATGCCACCTCATGAAACGACTGAAAGTCGACCATTTCTTTTGGTACTGTGACTCTGTGTATTCTTTCCATCTTTTGTGTGTGTGTGCTTTAAGTGAAACTTTACAAATCAAGTCAGTCTCTCATACAAAAATTTGTATATGGCTTGCTATATACTCCTAGTTCCTCTCCCACTAATGAGACAGCACACTCCTTCTCTCAGCCCTGTATTCCCCGTGTCCATTCAGCCACTTTCTGTCCCCCTCTGCCTTCTCATCTCCAATCCAAACGGGAGCTGCCCACATAGTCTCATGTGTCCACTTGAGACAAGAAGGTCACTCCTCACCACTATCATTTTCTATCCTATAATCCAGTCCAATCCCTGTCTGAAGAGTTGGCTTTGGGAATGGTTCCAATCTTGGGCCAACAGAAGGTCTGGGGACCGTGACCTCCAGGGTTCCTCTAGTCTCAGTCAGATTATTAAGTCTGATTTTTTTATGGGACTTTGAGGTCTGCAATCTCACTGCTCTCGTGCTCCATCAGGGATGCTCTGTTTCGTTCCCTGTCGGGGCAGTCTTCGGTTGTAGACGGGCATCATCTAGTTCTTCTGGTCTCAGGCTGATGTAGTCTCGGATTTACGGGGCCATTTCTGTCTTCTGGACTCATAATTACCTTGTATCTTTGGTGTTCTTCATTCTCCTTTGCTCCAGGTAGGTTGAGACCAATGGATGCATCTTAGATGGCCGCTTGATAGTGTTTTTAAGACTGCAGACGCCACTCACCAAAGTGGGATGCAGAATGTTTTCTTAATAGATTTTATTATGTCAATTGACCTAGATGTCCCCTGAAAACATGGTCCCCCAAATGCTGCCCCTGCTACTCTGGCCTTCGGAGCATTTGGTTTATTCAGGAAACTGCTTTTGATTTAGTCCAGTTATGCTGACCTCTCCTTTATTGTATGTTGTCTTTCCCTTCACCTAAAATAGTTCTTGTCTACTATCTAAATTTGCGAATATCCTTCTCCCTCCCTTTCTCCCCACCCTCGTACCCATCAAAGAATATTTTCTTCTCTGTTTAAACTATTTCTCAAGTTCTTACAATAGTGGTCTCATACAATATTCGTCCTTTTGCAACTGACTAATTTCACTCAGCCTAATGCCCTCCAGATTCCTCCAAGCTATGAAATATTTCATGGATTCATCATTGTTCTTGATCTATGTGAAGTATTCCATCGTGTGAATGTACCACAATTTATTTATCCATTCATCTGTTGATGGGCACCTTGGTTACTTCCATCTTTTTGCTATTGTAAACAGTGCTGCAGTGAACATCGTTGTGCATATATCTGTTCGTATAAAGGCTCTTATTTCTCTAAGATATATTCCAAGGAGTGGGATTGCCATATCCTATGGTAGTTCTATTTCTAGCTTTTTAAGGGAGTGCCAGATTGATTTCCAAAGTGGCTGTACCATTTTAAATTCCCACCAGTGGTGAATAAATGTTCCAGGCTCTCTACAACCTCTGCAACATTTATTATTTTGTGATTTGGGATTAATGGCAGCCTTTTTTTGCTGGAGTGACATGGTATCTCATTGTAGTTGTGATTTACATTTCTCTAATGGCATTTTTTTTTTAATGGCTAATGATTGTGAGCATTTCCTCTTGTATCTGTTACCTGCCTGAATGTCTTCTTCGTTGAAGTGCCTGTTCCTATCCTTTGCCCATTTTTAAAATGGGTTATTTGTCTTTTTGTTGTTGAGTTTTTGCATTATCATGTAGATTTTAGAGATCAGATGCTGATCGGAAATGTTATAGCTAAAAACTGTTTCCCAGTCTGTCGGTAATCAGTTTACTCTTCTGGGGAAGACTTTGGATGAGCATAAGTGTTTGATTATTAGGAGTTATCTCATTTTTCTTTGGGTGCTTGTACATTGTTAGTAATGTTTTTTGTACTGTTTATGCTATGTATTAGGGCTCCTAGTGTTGTCCCTGTTTTTTCTTCCATGATTTTTATCATTTTAGATTTCATATTTAGGTCTTTGATCCATTTCAGTTAGTTTTTGTGCATGGTGTGAGGTATGGATCTTGTTTCATTTTTTTGTGGAGGGATATCCAGTTATGCCAGCACCATTTGTTAAAGAGGCTGTCTTTCCCCCGTTTAACTGACTTTGAGCCTTTATCAAATATCAGCTAATAAGTGAATGGATTTATGTCTGGATTCTCAATTCTGTTCCATTGGTCTATGTGTCTGCTGCTGTACCGGTACCAGGCTGTTTTGACTACTATGGTGGTATAATAAGTTCTAAAATCAGGTAGTGTGATGCTTCCCACTTTGTTCTTCTTTTTCAGTAATGCTTCATTTATCTGGGGCCTCTTTCCCTTCCATATGAAGTTGGTGATTTGTTTCTCCATCACATTAAAAAATGTCCTTGGAATTTGGATTGGAATTGCAGCATATCTATAGATCGCTTTCAGTAGAAGAGACATTTTTACAATGTTCAGTGTTCCTATCTATGATCAAGGTATGTTTGTCCACTTACGTAAGTCTCTTTTGATTTCTTTTAGTAGTGTCTTGTAGTTTTGTTTGTATAGGTCTTTTATGTCTCTGGTTACAATATTATTCCTAGTATTTTATCTTCTTGGGGGCTACTGTAAATGGCATTGATTTGGTGATTTCTCTCTTTGATGTTCTTTTTGTTGGTGTAGAGGAATCCAACTGATTTTTGTATGTTTATCTTGTATCCTGATATTCTGCTGAACTCTTCTATTAGTTTCAGTAGTTTTCTTGAGGATTCTTTTGGGTTTTCTCTGTATAAGATCAAGTCATCTGCAAATAGAAATACTTTTATTTCTTCTTTACCAATCTGGATGCCCTTTATTTCTTTATCTGGCCCAATTGCTCTGGCTAGGAGCTCCAGCACACTGTTGAATAAGAGTCGTGATAAAGGGCATCCTTGTCTGGTTCCCCATCTCAAGGGAGTGCTTTCAGAGTCTCTCCATTTAGGGTGATGTTGGCTGTTGGCTTTATATAAATGCCCTTTATTGTGTTGAGGAATTTTCCTTCTATTCCTATTTTCTGAGAGTTTTTATCATGAATGGGTGTTGGACTTTGTCAAATGCCTTTTCTGCATCAATTGATAAGATCATGTGGTTCTTGTCCTTTGTTTTACCTATATGGTGGATTACTTCGATTGTTCTTCTAATGTTGAACCATCCCTGCATACCTAGTATGAATCCCATGTGGTCATGGTGAATTATTTTTTTGATATGTTATTGAATTCTATTGGGTAGAATTTTGTGGAGGTTTTTTGCATCTAAGTTCATGAGGAATATAGGTCTGTAATTTTGTGTGTGTGTGTGTGGTGTCTTTACCTGGTTTTGGTATCAGGGATATGCTGGCTTCATAGAATGAGTTTGGGAGTATTCCATCTTTTTCAATGCTCTAAAATACCTTTACTAGTAGTACTGTTAACTCTTCCCTGAAAGTTTGGTAGAACTCACCGGGGAAGCTGTCAGGGCCAGGGCTTTGTTGTTGTTGTTGTTGGGAGATTTTTAATTTTTTTAATTACCTTTTTCAACCTCTCCTTCTGTTATGGGTTTATTTAATTGTTCTACCTCTGTTTCTGTTAGTTTAGGTAGGCAATGTGTTTCTAGAAATTCATCCATTTCTTCTAGGTTTTCAAAGCTGTTAGAGTATGATTTTTCATACTAATCTGATATGATTCTTTTAATTTCAGTTGGGTCTGTTGTGATGTTGGGTAATTTGCTTCTTCTCCTTTTTTTCTTCTGTCAGTTTGGCCAATGTTTTAGCAATTTTGTTAATTTTTTCAAAGAACCAGCTTTTGGTCTTGTTAACTCTTTCAACTTTTTTTTCTGTTCTCTATTTCATTTAATTCTGCTCTACTTTTTATTATTTAATTTCTTCTGATGACTGAGGGTTTCTTTTGTTGCTCTCTTTTTATTTGTTCAAGTTGTAGGGATAATTCTTTGATTTTGGCCCTTTCTCCTTTTTGAATGTGTGCATGTATTGCTATAAATTGACCTCTGAGCATGCTTTACCTGTGTCTCAAAGGTTCTGGTAGGAAGTGTTTTCATTCTCATTGGATACTGTGAATTTCTTTATTCCATCCTTAATTTCTTCTATAACCCAGTCGTTTTTAAGCAAGGTATGCTCAGGTTCTGAGTGGTTGATTTCATTTCCCTGCTTTTTTTTTTTTGTTTTTGATTTCTACTTTTATAGCTTCCTGGTCAGAGAAGATGCTTTGCAATATTTTGATGTATTGGACTCTGTTAAGGTGTGCTTCATGGCCTAATATGTGGTCTCTCCCAGAGAATGTTCCATATGCATTGGAAAAGAAAGTATACTTGGCTGCTGTTGGGTGGAGTGTTCTGTATATGTATGTGAAGTCAAGTTGGTTGATTGTGGCATTTAGATTTTCCATGTCTTTACTGAGCTTCTTTCTGAATGTTCTGTTCTTCACCAAAGTGGTATGTCGAAGTCAGCTAATATTATTGTGGAGCTGTGTATCTCACTTTACAATGCTGTTAGAGTTTGTTTTATGTATCTTGAAGCCCTGTCATTGGGTGTGTATATATTTAATATGGTGATATCCTCCTGGTATGTTGTCTGTTTAATCATTATATAGTGTCCTTCCTTATCCTTTTTGGTGAATTTAACTTTAAAGTCTATTTTGTCAGAAATTGATATTGCCATTCTTGCTCTTTTTTGATTGTTGTTTGCTTGATATATATTTTTGCCATCCTTTGGTTTTAGTTTGTTTGTGTCTTTAAGGAGTGTCTCTTGTAGGCAGCATATAGATGGATCGTGTTTTTTAATCCATTCTTTCACTCTCTGTCTCTATTGGTGCATTTAGTCCATTTACATTCAGTGTAATTATGGTAGTTATGAGTTTTCTGCCATCATTTTGATATCTTTTTTTGTATGTTGTCGAGTTTCTTTTTTCTGCTTAATTTTTTGTACTGAGTAGTTATTCTTTGTATATTGTCTTTTCCTCTTATTCATTGTTGATTTTTTTTTTTTCCCGAGTTGTTATGTTTTTCTTGTATTTTATTTCGATGTGTAGGATTGTTAGTCTCCTTTTTGGTTACCTTAATATTTGCCATTATTTTTCTAAGTTTAAACCTAACTTTTACATCTTTCTATCCCCTTGACTATCTCTGTGTGTGAAAGATCTATGACTACATTTTTCACTCCCTCTTTATTATTTTAGTATTGTCATCCTTTACATAATAACATCACTGTTTCCCTGTTCTGAGCATTTTTTTATCTTGATTTATTTTTGTAATTTCCCTGCCTGGGTTGATATCTGGTTGCTCTGTCCTGCATTCTAATCTTGGGTTGATATCTGATATTGTTGATTTTCTATCAGAAAACCCTCTTTAGTACTTCTTGTAGGTTTTTTTTTTTTTTTAACAAATTCCTTAATCTTCTGTTTATCTGGAAATGTCCTAATTTCACCTTCATATTTGAGAGACGGTTTTGCTGGATATAATATGATGCTGGCTGGCAATTTTTTTCCTTCATCACTTTATATAAGTCATCCCATTGCCTTCTTCCCTGCATGGTTTCTCTCGAGTAGTCTGAGCTTATTCTTATTGAGTCTCCTTTGTAGGTGACTTTTCATTTATTCCTAGCCACTCTTAAAATTCTCTCTTTGTCTTTGGTTTTGGCAAGTTTCTTTATAATATGTCTGGGTGACTTTCTTTTGAGATCTACCTTATGTGGGGTTCAATGAGTCATCTTTCATGGTATCAAGGAAGTTTTCTGCCAACAAATCTTCAACAATTCTCTCTGTCTTTTCTGTTATCCCTCCCTAATCTGATACTTCAATCACTCATAGGTTATTTCTCTTGATAGAGCCCCACATGATTCTTAGGGTTTCTTCATGTTTTTTAAAAATAATTTTATCTGATTTTTCATCAAATATATTGGTGCCACGTTATTTATCTTCAATCTCACCAATTCTGCTTTCCATTTCGTCAATACTGTTCCTCTGTCTACTGAGTTGTCTAATTCTGTAATTTTATTGTTAATCTCCTGAATTCCTGATTGCTTTCTTTCTATGGATTGTTGCAGCCTATTAAATTTTTCTTTATGTTCTTGAGTAAACTTTTTAGTTTCTTCAGCTACTTTATCTGTGTGTTCTTTGGCTTGTTCTGCATTTTGCCTGATCTCCCTGATCTCTTGAAAGTTCTGTATATTAACCTTTTGTATTCTACATCTGGTAATTCCAGGAAAACACCTTCATCTGGAAGATTCCTTGATTCTTTGTTTTGAGAGATTGTTGAAGTGATCATGGTCTGCTTCTTTATGTGATTTGATATTGACTGCTGTCTCTGAGCCATCTATAAGTTATTTTATTTTATTTTTTTACTTTTGCCTACTGTATCCTAGCTTTTTGCTTTGTTTTGTTTTGATATGCCCAAATAGGCTGCTTGAGTGAGCTTGCTTGATCATTTGCAACTTTCAAGATTTAACATCCTGTCACCAGATGGCTCGACCTGTTACCAGGTATATGAGCCTAGGAGTCCATTCACTTTTCTTGTATAGATTCAGCTCAGGTGTCTAGGTAGTTGGTCATCAATTGTAGGTCCTCACGTCCTATAGTCTTATATGGGGAGGGGTGATTGTTGTAGACACAGGTATCTGCTTGCAGCAGGGGGTCACACTCTGAACAAAGACGGTTGCTGAGAACCATCTCCCAAGTATCTGTGAGGAAAGTGCACCTCTGTTTCTATAGTGCACAGGTAGGTGGGTTCTGCAGTCAGACCACAGGCACCCTACGCTTTTGTTTGTAAGGACTGGGAGGCACCTGTTATCCTTGGACCCCTGTTGTGGGTGTCTAGATGATGTGGGTGGAGCCACCAGTCCTCAGGCCCCCAACGTAGGTAGGTGAGGACCCTGTTTAATAGGCAGAGCAGTGTCAAACATCAAAAACACACCTCTCCACCAGAAGGTGAAACAGTTGAAGTTGGATACCCAGCACATACACCACTGCAGTAACAAGGGCCTAATCTACCGAAATGGGCCTACACAGGTCCATGCAGGGGTGAAAGGTATTCAAAGTCCATGGAGCATTTGTGCCTGGAAAGGAGCTTCTTCTGTCCTGAGCTTCCCAGCTTAGTGGAGCTGGCAGATTATCTTTTCCCCCAATTGTTAATTTATTCCTTCTCCAAGGCCAGGAGAATGGCTCAGGCTGCACAGCAACACCTATCTCAGGTGCAGGGAGATCTACAGCTACTGAAGCTGTCTTGGGGGCTGAGCGCACAGTAAAACGAATGCAAGTACTTAGCTTTTGCCAACAACACTGCTCTTCTCTGGTTCCGGAGTTGTGAGTAGACTGTGAGACTTGCTGTCTCCCCCGGAGGAAACTGCATCCTGACTGCTACTGCCAGCCCTGCCACTGTCCCTCCAGGGGACTGTGTCCAAGGGGTGCCCAAGAGACAGAAAGGGCTACATAAAGCAGAGACTCCATCAGCCTGAGACCAGAAGAACCAGATGGTGCCTGGCTACCACCAATGACTGCACTGAAAGGGAACATAGCAGAGAATCCCTGATGAAGCAGGAGGAAAGTGGGATGCAGACCTCAGATTCCAGTAAAAAGACCAGACATAACGGTCTGACTGAGATGGAGGTACCCCAGAGGTCATGACCCCCACACTGTCTGTCAAAACTAAAACCATTCTTGAAACCAACTCTTCAGACAAAGATTAGACTATAGGACATAAAATGATACTGGTGAGGAGTGTGATTCTTAGCTTAAGTAGACACATGAGACTATATGGACAGCTCCTATCTGGAGTCAAGGTGAGGAGGGAGAGGAGAACAGGAGCTGGTTCAATGGACACAGGGAACACAGGTGGAGAGAAGGAGTGTGCTGTCACATTGCAGTGAGAGCAACTAGGGTCACATAACAATGTGTACATAAGTTTTTGTATGAGAAACTGACGTGGATTGTAACTTTTCACTTAAAGCACAATAAAAAAAAATAAAAGAAAATCTAGTATATACTCACAAACAACTTTTATGACCTTCGGGAGATGATGCTTTTCTTCTAAACTTATATCCTAAGATTTGCTGAAGCAGTGCATCAGCTCCCGTTGAGGGGCTGTATTTCTTCCTTGGGTGTTCTGTGCACAATAATGCCAAAGCAAACTTTCCTGAAGTCAGGTATCATTACCTGGATCTTCTGCTCAGAAATCCATGATGAATTATCATTGCCAATTACTAGCTACACAAAGTTATTTTAATTCACATATATGTACATACATATATATCTTCAGTTTCTCTGCAATGCATTCCTTTCTACCCACTCACCCAATTTCCAAAGTTCTAGTTAACCAGCCCTTTTACTGGAGTGTCTATATGACATGGTCATTGTAGCTGCCATGACTCTCCTCAAGCTTTCCGCAAAGAAGAAGTGCATTCTGTCACTCTGGTTCCCTGATGCCTAGCTGACACAAAGTATTGCACAGTGGCACCTTCTCTTACTCATTTCTCTTTTTTTGAATTTAAAACTCAAGTTATATGGTGATTAAGTAATAGAAATGTTATAAATTTAAAAAGAAAAAGTATTGAGAGTATAAAGAGATTAAGAATGACAGCATGAGATGAGACAGTGAAAGATTTCAGACCCTTCCCGCCTCCCTGTCACAGCTGGCAACCCCCAATAATCTTCGGTTTCTATATATTTGCTTATTTCATACAAGTAAGATCATACAGTAGTTGTCCTTTTATGACTAACTTTCTTCAATCAGCATGATGTTTTCAAAGCCTAGCAAGAAAGAATTTTCAAATTCCAACTATAGCTAACCTCAGTTTCTGCTATCATTCCCAGTTCTCCATCCTTTCTCCAACTAGTGTACCACCTTTGTCTTTTCTGTTGCTGCCCCATTCTGCCCTTTGGTAGCTGAGCCCTGCTTCCTGCTCCCTCCTTGGTCTCTGTACCCCTCTAACACACTGCTGGCAGGTTCCGTTTCTGGATCTTGTCTTTGGAGCTTTCCCTCCATCCAACACACATGACCTAGCTCTATCTCTTTCTGGATCCTGAAGTCTACAGTCTTTCCCACATATTCACAAACATACACAGACCTTTAGGTTGACATAGGCAACCCACCCAGACACACCCAGTTAAGGTGGTTGTGTGCTGTCTGTCTGAGGTTTCTGGCATCAGGTTCTCAGATACGGATATCTCTTTCTGCCTCACGCTGAAGGAGTTCCTCTAATAAGGACAAGGGCTTCTATTCCGAGAAAAGCAACTTTAATCCCCTACTGTAGCTTGGTTAAGAAGGGTACAAGAAAGAGGTATACACGTAAGAGTCTTAACTAAATATACGCATTCTTCTCTTTAAGTATAACTTCTCCGTAAAACAGCCTTTCAGTAAAAGAGGTTGAAAAGAGGTGAGCATTGCTCTCCTTTGAGCGTTTACACCCCAAATTTACTAAGAAAATCACCCTCATAGAAAACTTCTTTCAATGACGTCACACATTTATTATGAAGTTTCAGGGGAATGAGGTCATTTCTAAGTTCCGAAGGAACAAATTCATTGGAATTCAATAAATGTGGAATTAAAGAAAAATAATTTCTTAAAAAATGAACTACCATAAACAGTGCCACTTTACAATGGAGACTTTGTCTTCCACAGCAGTGCCCCCAAAGGGTGGTGGGTCTCTGGGGAAGAAGAAAGAAACCATGGGGTCTGCAGAGGTGGAGGATATGGTGATGGAGAGGCCTCCAGGGGTCCCTATGACCAAAGCTTTGGGGTCACAGGTGAGGATAAGGACCCTGAAAGCTCAACTAAATCTACTATTCTCAGAGGTCTCTATCCAAGAGGAAAATGCCCAAGAATCAACAACATCCCAAGCAAAAAGCCCAAGTTCCAGGCCCAGGAAGATTCCAAAAGCATCAGAGAGCCCTTTTCCTTCATCTTCTACCGAGCAGACCTCTCACTCCTCCAGCTACAGGGCTACTTCAGAGAAACAATGGGTCAGGTGCGCATATTTCACCCAGATGCGCACAGTCAAGGGGGCGGCGGTCGCTTGGCAGACCAAAACCTCCTTTGCCCCCGTGGGCAAGATGCCCCAGGTCTTTGAGGCTGAGCTCTCTGAGGAGAGCACCATCGGCTCTGCCCCCAGTCTGGCCAACACTGAGTCCCTGGTCAGCACCCTGGAGCCCTGGCAGGAGGGGCCCCAGACCTGTACTTCGGACCCCACCGACCAAGGGGAGAAGCATGGGGAGAGCCCCCGCGCAGCCACCCCGGAGTGGCTGGTGAACCGTGAGCGCGGCTTCCGCTGCGTGGCCTGCGGCCGCCTGTTCCAGTCCCGGGAGGCCCTGGTTGCGCACGCGGCGCATGGTGTGAGCCAGAGCTTCAGCTGCCGGGTCTTCTTTCAAGAGCTGCTGGAGAGGCCGCTGCCAGGCTCAGTCCAGGGGAGGCCCCAACGCTGCCACCTGCTGGCCAGGCGTTACCTGATGGCCTCCAAGAAGAGGGAGGTGAGGGAGATGAGAGCAGTCTGCAGGCGCCTGGAGGAGCAGCTGGAGAAGCAGAGAGAAGAATTGAAGAGGCTGAGGCACCAACTGGACAGGCTGCAGAGGCAGGCCAGGCCGCAGAAGGTGCAGCACCAAGGCCAGAGGGGGAAGGACCTAAAGACCTGCTAGCACCCTGGGACTAGGAGGAGCAGGGCCTTTGGGCTGGAAACGAGGGCCCTTCATGAGAGACCTCCATTCAGGTTCGTTTAACCCAGCTCCCCTGGAAGATCTTAGCCTCCTTCCCCTGTGACCACCAGCCTTCCACCCTAAGGGCACAAAGACCTCCAGCCCTAAGGAAGAAGCCCCAGATAGCTGAACACAGACACCAGGTCCCCTCAGAGGCTCCCCTGGCCCAGGAGAGGACAGGACAGGCCTCATCTTGATGGTGAGGTCTTGGGACCCCTAAGGATGAGCACAGAGTAAGTAGGGAAAGGGGAATGGGATTTCAGTGGGACTTGGGAGGCTAAGGGGGACCCTGGTGAGGTGTGATGGTGAAGGGGGTATCAGTGAGTTCTTTGGAGGAGAAAGAATCAGAGAGATGGCAGGGTGTCAGGAAACCTGCCTGCAGGTGAGCAGTGGGCATAAAGCCCTAAACCAAGGACTCTGGGTCCCTTCCCAGCAGCATACAGGCAGAGAAAGAGGTAAGGCTTGGCAGGAGGAGAGGAGGGCCCGGTGAAGGAAAATGAATTCACCCCAGCCATGTCTTCTGGTCTCCTAGGGTGAATTTGGGGTTCTGATTAGGATGCATTGTTGTTGCCTCATTAGGGGAATGTAAGTGGGAGGTGGTGTAGAAAAATCCCCCTGGGTGTTAACCATTTCTGGATAAGAGTTGATCCAGTGCTTACAGGGTATTTCTTGTAGAGTATGTCCTCGGGTAAGGGGTAGAGCTTTGGAACTTTTTCTTCTCCTTTAAATAAAGCTGTACATTCCAGTTCTTGACACGTCAATAAATCTCGTTAATTCCCCCCCCCCCCTCCGTGGTCAAATCTGTTCTGTCCCGAGGTCAAAGAACTGGAAGAAAAAGGCCATCTGAGATGAAAGAAGCAAAAGAGAGGAGAGGGTTCTTAACCTGGGGAGAAGAGCGAGAACACAGGTATGGATGTGAAGAGGGAAATTCAGGCCCAGGCTCAACAGTGGACAAAAAAGACCAAGTCTCAGTCACAACATCAAATCCCAGGTGTGGGGAAGCCCTGGACATGACAGGGATGTATCCATCTCTCTGGGCGATGAGACCTCAGAGGGCAGAGGAAAGGAGGGCAGGACCTCTAGGATGGGCACCTCCATCCACAGTCTGTCCTGTGTGTATGCCTCAGAGTGACAGAGACAGCTCCTGTGAGGGAGAGGGCCACAGGCAGAGAAGAGCCAAGGTGTTCAGACCAGGTAAATTCTGCAGTCTCCTAAGGATCCAGAACAAAAAATCAGAGATTCTCAGAGGTATCAGGGTGGGAGGGGTTGGCATTCCCAGGCTGGGGAGAGGCTGGCTGGGGAGGTACTGCTTTCTGAAGTCTTTTGATCAACATCTTTCTTCTTAAAAGCTACTTTCCCGGTTGATGTCCTCTATGCTCTAGGCTCAGACCTGAAAAGGGCCTCGAATGCACAAAGGCGGGTTATACAGTGGGTCAAGGCAGGGAGGAGGTGGTACCAGCACATCCAGGAAAGAGAATTTTCCGGAGCCTCATGAGTTACCTAGTGAATCGCACATGGTGTCCAGCCTTCTACATTTAGCTGTAGACATGTGCTTGCAAACGTGTTTGAGGGGTAACTCTACTGACTTCCCAAAATTATTTTTGGTCATTTCCAGTTATAGAGACCAGAAGAGCTCACTGGTTCCAAGAACAAGAAGAAATGCACTGGATCTGATTATTACTGTCTGTGGTGTGCTCTCCTTCCAGTGATTAAAATCTTTTGTCTGTCATTATAGAAAATTTTCACCTATTTAAAATATCTAGCGAAACACATTAAAATATACATGTATCTATGATGTTTATCAACTTCCAAAGTTCTGAAATTGTTTTTTATTACATTTTCGAGATTACAGATTTGTATGACAAAAAAGTTATGTCAGGGTCCCACCCTCGTATGTAATTTGCTCCCACTCCCACAAGGTATCCAATGTTAATAGACACATATGTGTCCTTCCCTACACTTCTCTGCAGGGACACATATACACAGTCACAGGTACACAAGTACATCTGCTGGGATGTTTGCTTTTATGGAAACTTGGTCTCACTCTATCCACATTGCTCTTGCCCCTTCTTTCACTTGACATTCTACCTTGATTCTCTGTAAGTCATTAGATATGGCACTAACACTATATTTTTGGGTCTTTAACTTACATGAATAATTTAAATAGATGATATCAATTCAGTACACTTTATCTGGACTTGTACATGTTGTTGTTAGAAGCTATCAAGTCAGTTCTGACTCACAGTGACCCTAGGCACCACAGAACAAAACTCGGCCGGTCACTGCAATCCTAATAATCGTTGCTATATTTGAGCACACTGTTGCAGCCATTGTATCAATCTCATTGAGGGTCTTCCTCTTTTTCCCTGGACCTCTGCTTTACTAAGCATGATGTCCTTTTCCAGGGACTGGTCCCTCTTGATAAGATGTCCAAAGCCATCCTTACTTCTAAGGAATATTCTGGCTTTCTCTGCTCAAGACAGATTTATTTGTCCATACATAACACCACTAAAATGGAAACATTATCATCCATGCTTTTTAAGTCCACTCTTCCTGCATGTTCTAACTCTCCTCCCCCTGTTCTTTCCCACAAGTGAATCCAAGGTAATTCAGGTTAACAATGTGGTAAGTAGTCTCTCCTATCCTTGCTTAAACAAGCCCACACAGACTTGCATGTACCCTCGTCTTCTCATTTATACACACACATAAACATACACAGGTATTCAAGCATATTCAAACAATTGATATTGTTTAACCCAGATGTGCTCATTTTATATACACTTCTCTGCACCTTGATTGTTTCAGTAATACTTCCATAATACTTCATAGAGATTTCTCCCACTCAACTACTACAACTCTTTTTCATTCTAATGACTCCCTGTTTTATTGAGGATGTAGCTTTACCATAAGTTATCTATCATTCCACCATCAATGGACAGTCAAAGTTTCGTCATATTAATAATAACTATCCTTTGTGTACTACAGGATTTGTTTCTGTGGAATAGACTCCACAGAGTGAGATTTCCAATTCAAAGAATGTTAAAAGTACAGAGTCATGGCCATATCTTTCCCCTAGAGGCTGCCATAATGCACCTCTCCAGCCACCTCTCAGGGCATCCTTCTCCCCACAGCCCAGCCAGCTATAGGTGGTGCTGATTTTCAAATTGTGCCAGTTTCACTGGCAGTTTGATATTTTCTGAACTTGGACTATGTTTACTGGGCATGTGGATTTACTCTGAATGAACTGTTTGAATTCACTGCTCATTGTTCAAGTGCATAACTTTTATCCTTCTGTGTAAAATGGAAATTGTTATTAAGGCTTGTCATCTCCATTTCACATGATTTCCCAAATCTATGATTTGTGTATCACATTTTTGCAAGCTTTGTGCCCCAGAACGATCACTTGAGTCAGCACCATTTATTAAATAAATATAATTTTCTTGAAATACGACCTTTGTAAGTTATTGTGACTTCTTAACAGATTTTGTTTCATTGGTCGACTTGTCAGCTTCTATGCTATGTAATATCAATTTGTTCTGTTACCCGAAGAGGTAGACACCTGTCACTATCCTGCTTTTTCATGTTTTACTTTGGTAAAACCGCCCTGGTTTTGCAGCGATTAAGTGCTCAACTGCTAGTCCAAAGAAAGTGTGGCAGGTCGAACCCACCAGGTGTCCCCAAGGGAGAAAGACCTGGTGTTCTGCTCCCATAATGATTACAACCTAGAAAACCCTATGGGGCAGTCAAATGGGATGGCTTTGAGTCAAAAATTGCCTCCAAGTCTCGTAACAACAGGAATATTCTTTGTTATCTATTCTTTGTTATCTACTGTAGTATTTGTAGCATATGATTACTGTATACAGTTCAAAAACAACTATCTTAATATTCTGGCTAGAAATGCATTCCACTTATATATTAGTTTTAAGGACCTCCATTTAATCGACAAGACGTTCCATTTGAAAATATGGCATATTTTTGCATATATTCAGGTTTCATTTTATGTACTTTAATACACTGTTTTCCCTCATAGAGGTCCTTTGCTGCTCTGGTTAAAACAATGTTTTGCTAAATATTTTACAGTTTTGGACACAGTGTGGTACAGTCAAGTAGTAAGGGAAAGAGAACGGTCTGCCCTTCCCACCCTTGCCAATTTTAGACCCTTATTCTATACTGGAGAGAAACCATTGATTTTGATGCATTTGTCTTTTATGCAGGTATATAATTATATCATCATTATTTTAAATATCTCTTTTAATACTTGTACTAGTTATTTAAATTTTCTAGTTTATTCCTTCACCTAAAAACTATGTTGAGTGATAGCAAAATTTTTGTCTAGTTCCAAATTTATCGGAATGGGTTTAATATTTTTCCATTTATCTCACACCTGATAAGTTTGGGGAGAATTTGTTATGCACCAAGAGATAACTAATACTCTGAGCTACTGACCTTTATGGTAATCTACACACGACTTGTTTCTGACAGTTAAGTACTTCCACCTGGCCTCTGTTCAGCTGGGATTTACATTGCTACTAGGCAGCCCAGCTCCCACTAAAACCTGATCCTATAGAGAATTGTTCTTGTTAGCTGTCATCAAGTCATTTCTAACTCATGACAACCCCATGTGGGCATAGTACAAGTGTTCAATAGGGTTTTCAAGGCTGTGATCCTTTAAAAGCAGATCGTCAGGACTGTCTTCTGAGGTTCTTTTGGTTAGGTTCAAACCTCCAAACTTTCAGCTAGTATAGAACACTTAACTGTTTGTGGCACCCAGGGACCCCCTGCAAAGGATACATATTGGATAAGCTCCATGTTGCTGGTGCTCCCCTCATCTCCACGTTCCTTATTCTTTTGATGAAATGGGTGTCCTTCAGGACCTCCAAGAAATGCCCACATATTGGAGGCTTTTATTTCTTCTTCCAACACCCGACACAGTAGGTCTGGCATTTCGATTTCATAGAATTTGGGCCGTTGCCTTTTCCAACCTTCCAAAAGCAATCCCACAGCATATTAAACCCATTTCCAGAACCCTTGCTACGGCAATAAATCCTTGTCAACAAACTCTCCTTGACCCAACTTTATATTAAACTCCCCTTGACTCAGCACCTTCAGCACTCGTCCCTCAGCACACCCCCGTCCTGCTCACACAAGGCAGCCAGATCTTGCAGCTCCTTCAGTGTACAGTCCCTCCCCCTCAACCACAACCAGCACTTCCCCGGTGGCTATGCTGGTATCTGACAGCTAAGTATCTGGACAAATGCATGGGACTCTATCTGAGGATTCTGCAAGGGAAACTGTTGAAGGTGGATTGGGGAGGTGGCGGGAAACCAGAACAAAGAGTATGAACATTCCAGAGGTTGAAATTAAATGAGCCCAAATCCCAGAGCTGCACATCCGTTGTGGACAGAAATAGCTCCAAGAGAAGCCCTCTCTCATATAAATGGGATAGAGGGTCCATAAAGGAGAGAGACGGGCAGGTGGGCAGGTGGGCAGACACCTGAAACTCTGGCAGAGGAGAATCCTTCTCTCTGACCAGAGTATGGAAGAACCAAATATTGTAGAGAAAGCTCCATTACATTTTCTCTCTCTCTGCTGTTAACTGGCACCTAGTCAATTCTACCTCAAAGGCTGAGACTTTTCAAAAGCAGATCACCAGGCTTGTCTTTTGAGGTGCTTCTTGACAGGTTCCAACTGCCAGCCTTTTGGCTGGTTGTCCATCCAGTGCTTTGGCCCCATAGGTAGAACCAGTCACTTATGTGTACAACAGAATGAAGAGATTAAAGCCCCAGCATTCCTGCCAGTGGGCCAGGAAAGCACTCCTTCAGAACTCAGACAGCAGCAGAGAAATAAAGAGAGGAGACTGTGCAAGAAAGAGATTCTGCAGACTTGCTATGAAATCCTGGTTCACCCCCCAGATGCATCTGCATTGCCCTGACTCTAAGAAGCATTATCAAATCCTTTAAGAGGCGCCCTATGGGTTAGAACACCATCAAGGTTCCAGACTGAGTGGGGCTCACATAGATTAGATCTGAATACAGCTGCAAAGCCTTCAAAAATTGAACTTACATTTGAACCATAGAATACAGAAGATGGGACAGAACTTGGAGCCTGAACATAACTGGGTCAATAGACTGCTAAAAACAAAAAACAAAAAAGAAAAAAATTCTCATAAAATTAAGCCAGACTTGTAGTCTTGAAATCATAAGACACAGATTTTAAAATGCTATTCTAATCATTCTCCAAGAAATAACACGGACACTTTTTAAATAAATGGAAAGATAATAGGTGCTATTTGCAAAGGAAAATTTTACATGGTAAAAATACATGGTAGAAATAAAATTCATTTGATAGTTTCAAGAGCAGAATGGTGATGACTGAGAAAAAAAGATGAGTTTAAAATATTTACTCTGAAAAGAGAGAAAAAATATGGAAAAAAATGAACAGAGCCTCAAGAATTAGAGAAAAAGTCTGTTTATTTATTAGAACTCCAGAAGAAGTGGAGAAAATGTGTGCTGTAGGAAAACATATTTGATGAAATACTGGGCAAACACTTTCCAAATTTGATGAAAGACGTAAACTTACAGCTTCAGAAGGTCAGCAAACCCCAACAGGTTAATCCTAAAGAATTCTATGTGAAAATATATTTTTATGCAAATATTGTGTTACGTGTTTTTTGCAAATCACACGCTCCCCTCCCCCCAAACCGGCATATTTGCAAGTATGCTATGCTAGTTTTTTACACCAACATATAAAAAAAATAAATAAAATTAGGCACCATTCTCATAAGAGTACCCGGGAAGGGGAAGGCTCAGTTGGCAAAGAATATCTATAATGTGTGCATTATTTGCACAAAAATACAGTACATCATAATCAACTGCAGAATAACAAAGATCAACAAAATACCCAGGAAGAAGCTAGAGAGAAAACAATAGATTTCACATGGGAAAAATAATTTCACTGACTCTTTCTTCATTATCAGAAAACCACAGAGGCTGAAATGTTGTGAAAAAACATTTTTTCAACACTGAAAGATCAGAAACATTACCCCAGATTTCTATATCCAATCATTACCTTCAGGAGTAAAGAAAAAATAGTGCCATTCTTAGCGAAGGAAAACTGAGAGAATTCATCGCCACCAGACTTCTCCCAAACGAGACTCTAATGGAAGTGCTTCAGGAGGTAGACTTGGAATTTCACCCGTATTTCAGGAAAGCAGAAAACATGGGAACTATGTGGGTAAATATACTGTGTTAATACTGTAGTCACTGCACAACATGGCGCTGGACATGACTCTTTGGAAAGTTTTTCCAGTCTCTTGGAAATGCTTGGGAACATACTCTTGACAGAAAATCATTACTAGAGAATAGAATTAATTTTGACAATATCTGAAAGATGTCTGTAGTCAAGTCTGGTGAATAAAATGGAAACTAAATTTTGGGACCCAAAATAAGGTGTGGTAACAAAAAATGAGTCTCAATTCCGATGTGGCCATGAGCTGGCTCTGAAGGCCGGCCTTCCCCAGAGAGGCGTTTCAGGCACATTGGGAGCAATGGCTTGTTGTTCTTGTTGCTAGGTGCTATCGAGTGGATTTCTGAGTCATTGAGGCCCAGAGTGAAGGCAATACTGTCCCAACAGGGTTTCCTGAGTTTTAAGCTTAATGGGAGAGGATTGCCAGATGTTTACTCCTTTGAGCCTTTGGGTGGGTTCAAACCATTGACCTTTCGGTTAGCAGTCAAGCACTTAAACTTTGCACCACCAGGGCTCCTTGGAATAATGGCAGCACCGCAGAATTTGGTACAAACTTCCCCATGGGCCTTCCCTGAGAAGTAACCTCTTTGCTGAAGTACCAAGTTTAGTTTTCATACATAGTCATTCTGTACAAAGTCTACATAAGAATTAGAGTGTTTCCTTGAATAGACAACATTTTACATGCCCTCCATGAAGAAAATGCCTCAAGGGCAAATTTTAAGAGTAAACCAAGGCATTTCCCATCACTCCTTAACCTGAGAGGCTCTTCGTGAGGATTTCCTAAACACATGGAAAAGAACATAGTAGACACTGCCTTCTTTTACCTCTTCCCTCCTAAACAAACTGAAACCTTTGCTAAGATGTCAGGTGTCAAGCCCCAAACTCCTCTTCTTATCCTGTATGTAAGTTCTGTAATGAGACCAGGACCCAGGCAGTATTTCCCATCTTCCAAAGTTTCGAGGTCCAGTGAAATCCTGTTACAAGTCACTAGATCAGCCCAGGAGCTGGAAGACTGAAATTCCTGGTCCTCTGACAACTGGGAAGGGCAGGGTGGGATTGGGCAGAGCCTCCTTGACCATCACTTGCCCCAAGAGGCTCTGGAGGCTGCTTCATGTTATAAGTCAAAGGCCCTTCCAGCCCAGTCGCATAAGAGCAGGGAAAGGCTTTTGCCATTGAAAGAAGAAATGGGCTCAGGAGCAGCGGGTTTGAGGCCATTCAGCTTCTGTCAGCTTTGCGGCTTCGGACATCTTGGCCGCTGGTCGCCTTCACAACTGGGTCTTTATACCTCTCCACCTCTCTCTCCCTCCCAGTACCATGGGCTGTGGCTTCTGCTAGTTTTAATGATTTCAATGTTTCAGTAGCTCCTCGCCCCACTCAGAGGAGGCAGATTTGCAGGGTGTGAGGGACAAACCCATAGTTCTGCTTAGGTTTCCTTCAACAGAAACACTCCTGAGGTGACAAGCTGTCCTGACTGATCCTGAGACCAAGACAGAGAAACTCAGTGAGGGGGTCATTGGCTTCTGGAAGTGTCAGCACTCTCAGAGACATGTCCTGGGGTCATGCCCAATTGCAGGAAAAATGAAGTGGCTCTGAACCTCGGTGTGTTGATCGTCCAGTACACAGGACCCGGAAGCCTCTGGAGGATTCTCAGTCTTAGTCTAACCCAGCACTGGGGAAATCCTCACAGGGTGGGAGCAGTGATATTCCTGGGTATCTTTATTCTAAAAATCTCAGAGTAGTTGATACAGTCTTGGGAGGTGGGAAAAGAGAAAGATTGGGACCACAGGAGGGCGGCAAAAGAAGGAGGCTCCTATCACTCACTCCCTCTGGGATCTTGTTCAGGTTTTTTTGTTTTTTAATGCAACTTGGGCTCCAGGCAGACACTTATTGCTAAAGTTGTATTTCTCTGTTTTAATTTATGATATCTAAGTCAAATCTGGAGTCTTGAGCTGATTTTGATAATTCGTCTTTCGTCTGTGCAGACAAGAGTCCGCTCACACCCATGATGAGAGCAAAGGAAATAAATTCCCTAGCCTAGACCAGGGCGGGCTCTCTTGCTCCTCAAACTAAGAGTACCACACATGGGGAGCTCTCCTAGGGCAGCGCAGGCGGTGAGTCCAGTCTGGGGCCCTGGGAAGGGGACAGGGTGGGTGCCAGGCAGTGTGGCCTCTGTGGCTTCACCTTCTCCTCCAGGAAGTGCATCTCGAAGGCCTCCACGTTCAGATCCTGACGCTAACCACAAGTTCTCACCCTTCTGTGTCCACTGTCTGGACCCAAGTCCCCATATGCCTCCTCTGCCCTCCTATCCCATCATATGCGCTGTGATCAGGCTCAGGTATGTACCCTGGGTCTCGCCCTCTATGGCCTTAGGGTCCCCGAGTTCTGTTGGGACCTGCCAGTCTGGCCAGTCTTAGGTGTGGGTGGGGATGGGTGGGCTGGGACTGTCACAAAAGGCTCCTGAAGCCAGCTCTTTCCTGCTCCCCGCCAGCTTGTGGTAGGGCTGCCCAGGACCCCGCACCTCTCCCGGGTGCCCCTCTCTGAGCATCCCTGCCGCCCTCTCCCCTAGTTCTTGAAGCGCCTTCTCTTGATGCACAGATGCAACTGAGCACCTCACCACACTGAACCCGGAGTTGGCTCTCAGCTAGATTAAAGACCTGAACCTGAAATGCACAACCTTAAAAGCACTAGAACCAATAACTCATTGTTGTCTAATCCATTCCGACTCATAGGGACCATAAAGGACAGAGTAGAACTGCCCTATAGGGTTCCCAAGGAGCGCCCGGTGGACTTGAACTGCCAACCTTTTAGTTAGCAGCTGTAGCTTTTAACCACTACTCCACCAGGTTTCCTAAAACTGCTAGATAGGTGGGAAATGAAAAAAGAAAAAAAAGTAAGTAAAAAAATTTTAAGAAAAAGAACAATTACGGAATATGTAAAAGAAAAAAAATAACAAAACAAAAAAACAACTACAAAAAAAATCACATAATATGAGACTGTAACCTCACATTATGGACTCAAGGCTGGGTTGTATCTTTCTTTGCAAATAAGTCTTAGATTAGGGAATTGGTACCAGGAGTAGATACACACTCTCACTTCAGGAAAACGGAAAATCTGGGATTAATTGACCTGGATAAGGCGGAAAACAGTGATAACCACATAATATTTAAAGATGAAATCCTAACAGCCTAAAACATGCAGTGAAAATTTTCTAAGTAAAGTAGCATCAGAAGAGGCCTTTAATCACTACACAAAATGGGTCAGTAGTTCAAGATCTCCCTACAAAGATGGAATCAACTCAATGGCCAACTGGTTTTGGGTTTGGTAGATCACTTTCAGGCAGGTTCCAGCAAACACGCAAAAAACAGATCATTTCAATCTTGTACACAGTCATTAAAGAAGAGAAAACTATGAGATGCTTCCCAACTTGTTCCCTAAGGCTACTTTAATATTTATACCAAATTAGAAAAGGAAGGTGTAAAAGGAGTTACAGGACAAGCATAGTAAGCAATTGAGATGCAAAAACCTACATAAAATGCTGGCAAAGAAATCCAGCAAGGTATAAAGCAGGTAATACGCCATGATCAAAGGGGTTTATTTAAAGGATGCAAGCTTGAGTGAACATTAAAGGTTTAACAATTTAATTCACCACATGTGTAGGTTAAGGAAGAAAAGACATAGGCTCACCTCAAGAGACGGTGAAAAGGCAGTGATAAAATCCAACCACACTGAGACATAAGAACTCTGAGCAAACATGGAACAGAAAAGGAGTTCCCGAATGTGGAAAACTACAACTAGCATGATAGTTCCTGGTGAAATATGGGACATTCTCTTTAATATTCATTAGCAATAAGGATGCTTTCTCTCATTATTTCTATTAAATATTTAACACTGGAGTACAAAAAGAAAACGTATAACTCTTATTATTCATAGATTATAGGAATGCCTCCACAGAAAAATTTAAAAACCATAGAAAATATTAGAATTAATATTAGTTAATCATAAATACAAAGTAAAAAATAAAGTTAATGTCTATGCAGCGGCATCAAGACAACTCTGTCACAGCTCTCAGTGAAAGCAGAGGACACTGACAGGGAAACAGCGGGATCCAGGTGGGTTAGACCACGGAGGGGAGAGCACTATTTTACACTGGGCTGGATTTATAAGCACAGGTATGTGTGTTAGTTACCTAGTGCTGCCGTAGGAAAAAAAAAGATAACACAGTTGGGTGGCTTTAGAGAATAAAAATTTATTTTCTCGCAGTTCAGGAGGCTACCTGCCTCAATTCAGGGTATGGCTCATGTCTACTCTAGCTTCTAGCAGCTTCCAGCCACCCTTTGTGTTCCTGGTCTTGTAGGTGCATCTGCTCCATTGTCTGTCTTCCTCTCCCACTGAGTGTGTCTGCGTCTATTCTGCTGTTTATATAACTCAGAAGGGACTAGGTTTAGGACCCACCCTACACTGGTATGGCCTCATTAATATAATTTTAAAATCCTCTATATCCAAATCAGGTCACATTTACGGGTACGGCGGTTAGGATTTCAACATACCTTTTGGGGTTATACAATTCAGTCCATAATAGTGCCCTCACCAGATATTCTGGACTGAGAATACTAGCATGAGCAGCTAGGAGTGGTTCTATTTTTTTCCCGCATTAGTTGGTTGTAACTTGTCTCAATGGCCACTCATATGAACTTTGGAGCAGCTTATTATGAAGACCCTGGCCAACCTTTCGCACCCATGTCCATTGTGTGGAAAAACACACAGACTCCCATCACTGAAGCCTTGGGAAATTCACTGATAAGTGTGGAATGGAGTTGGGACCAGAATTGTTTCGTGGCCTTGATAACATGGCATAGCTGTTAGATATCCACATGGAGATGTCAGGTAATAATACTAACAGCTAACACTTACTGAGTACATGCGCTGGTGCTGGGATTCTTGTAAGGGCTTCTCCTTTCCTAAGATATTTGTTCTGCATGATAGCCCTATGAGGAATGTACCATTATAATGCACATTTTATACATGAAGAGGCCGATACAGAGATTTAAGCTGATATTTGACTATAAGTCTGCACCCAGGAGGAGCTGAAATGGCTGGAGGTGTAAATCTCACGTCCTCAGCTACAGACCAATGGCTGTGGACACACTGAGGCATTCCAGACAGAGGGTGTCAATAGAGAGAGAGGACTAAACACCGAGCCCTAGGGCACCCTGACGCCTACAAGCTGGCCAGGTGAACCACAGCCAACAAAGCTCTCTGAAGGTCAGTGTGGTTCCTGGAAGGTGGTCTGTCCTTTCTCTAAGCCGAATTTCCCCACTGCCCCTCCCACCTGCACTGCCTTGTCCCCTTCGTAATAGCAGGGACAGTGTGTAACTTTCACCACTGCCCAAGATCCCAAGGTTACAATAACATTGGTATGGAAAGCAGAATGATGGAGTCAGGAAGCCTGGTGGTCATATGCAGCCAGTTGGAAACAGAAAAGAGCAAATAAACAAGGGGAGAAGACCATGAGTCAGAGGAGAGGGAGAAATGAATATTTCCTGAGTGCTAAGTAAGGCTGGGCGTCTGCTGGAGGCATGTAGTTCCTCATTTAAACTTCAGAGGGACACAATGGGTGGAATAGTCATTGCTGTCCACTTTCATCATGCAAACGTTTTATTTCCTTTGATTTTAACAGTAACTTCTTATAAAAACAAATGAGAAAATAGAGAAGAGTATAATAAAAGAATACATCTCATCAATTCAGTACTATCATTTTGCCTCAGCAGCTATACATTTTTGTTGTTGATGTAAATATAACACAAACCTTTGCCAAGTGAACGAGTTGTACAGGTGTACACACTATTAAAAGGAATTAATCGGTTGTGCAACCCTACCCTTAATCAGTGTGATTTTTCAATCATTGTAAACAGAAACTCAGTTTCCATATGCAATAACACCCCTTTATTCCCTCCCTCCTGCCCCTGGGAACCCTTATAAACTTTCGTCTCTATACATTTGCCTGTTTTTGTAAAAGGCATGCTTTTTAATTTGAAAGTTGATGACAAGCTACAAGGGTGAATTCATGTGGAAGCAGAAGTTATTTGCAATACATACATCCTACTACAAACTTGGTTCCAGAATATACAAAGGATGATTCATAAAGAAAAAAAAAGAAGAATTCAATAGAAAGCCAAGTAAATACTTGAACGCTCTATAAAAGATTTCTGTATGGCCAGCATACATATGGAAAGGGACTACATCAGTTATCAGAGGAATTCTAATAAAAACTCACAATGTGATCCTAACCCTGCACACCAGAATGGCTAAAATAAAAAAAAAAAAAATGGAAACACCAACTATTTGGTAGAACATGGAGCAACTGGAATTCTATTCTACTGCTAGTGAAAGTGTAATTTGGTACAACCACTTTAAAAATGCTTTGGCCATATCTACTACAGCTGTGAACATCCATATATTCTATGACCAAGCAATTCTACTTCTAGATACATACCCAGTAGAAATGGGTACATATGTTCACCAGAACACATAAGTCTAACTATTTCCTAGGGAATGAACACCCTCCTTCTGAATGCCTAACTTTTGTTTTTAACGGTTCTTTAGATGAAGGTTTACTGAGCAAAGTAGCTTCTCATTAAACAGTTAGGACATATATTGTTTTACGACATTGTTTACCAACTTCAAGATATGTCAATACCCTCTCTTCTTAAACTTGGGTTCCCTATTACCAGCTTTCCTGTCCTCTCCTGCCTTCTAGTCCTTCTTCCTGGGCTGGTATGCCCCAGGAGTCTCATTTTGTTTTATGGGCCTGTCTAATCTTTGGTTAAGGGTGAACCTCAGGAGTGACTTCATTATTGAGCTAAAAAAGGATGTCTGGGGGTCATATTCTCAGGGTTTCTCCAGTCTCTGTCAAGCTAGCAATTCTGGGTTTTGCTTTTTTTTTTTGAATTAGGATTTTGTTCTACATTTTTCTCCAGTCCTGTCCTGAATGCCTCACTTAAAAAGCACTATTCTCGTCTGTTCTAAGGTGATGGCCATATATAATGATAAGCTTATAAAGAAAAGTCTAGAGCTTTCTGTGAAATGCAGCAGCAAATCTCTAGAGGCTCATGTTCTTATAGCTTCTGTTCCCTCTGGAGCTACTGCTTCTGTCTGTCCTTCTGCTGGGCTGCACCACATGGAACCAGTTATAAAATTCAACTTCATCTTATAAATTCACAGGAGTCCTACTCACACAAAATTTTTATTGGCTATGAGAACAGCTGTGTAGAAAAGGTATCGAAGGGATTTCTATTCCAGCAAAGCAAAACCTTAAAATGAAATGGCTGGAAATGGCGGGCCTCCTTCTGTAAAAATGTTTTTCCATATGGAATATGGGAAAATGCAGTTAAGATATGGCTTATGCAAAAAGGCAAAAAGGAGTGCTTGCAGCAATTTGGTAATCATTTAGATCACCTGTAAAAATATTTTCATCCTTTTTCTCACAGCTTTCAGGAAACGAAATTCCAAAAGGATCACATATTCAAAAGTAAAATATGCCACCATAGAAATTTCAGAAGAAACTATGAGAGATTTTGTTTTGCTTTTTATTGGTAAAAGAGAAAGATTTTCTAAAAATCCCAAAGCTGTGAAGGTTAAAACTGGTAAGATACAGATATAGATGTTAGGCATATCAAAAACTATATGAAGAAAGCAAAAATACAGGTAAAAATCTGAAGAAAAATTCATAGGCTAAGGATTTCAATAGACATTTCTCCAAAGAAGGTATAGAAATGGTCAATAATCACATGAAAAGAAGCTCAACCTCATTAGTCATTAGGGAAATGCGAATCAAAACCAAAACGCACTATTATTTCAAAACCACTAAGATGGCTCAAATCAATAGGATGGACAACACAAGTGGTGAGGATGTGGAGAAACTGGAACCCTCATACATTGCTGGTGGACATGTAACATGATCCAATCGCTTTGGAAAACAGTTAGGTACTTGCTCAGAAAGGTAAACATAGAGTTAGCATGCAAGATAGCAATCCCATTCCTAGGTATGCATCCAGGACAACTGAAGCACGTTCACATAATAACTTACAAAAGAATTTGCATAGTAGAATTATTTATAAATAGCCAAAACGTGGAGAGAATCCAAAAGTCATGAACTGATAGATAAACTGTGGTATACTCGTAAAACGGAATATTACTCAGCCATTAAAAGGCATCAGGTACTAATACATGGCACAATATGGACAGACCTTGAGAACGTTATGCTAGGTGAAAGAAGCCAAACAGAAATGACTGCGTGGTACATGATTCCATTTACATGAAATATCCAGGACAGACAAACCAACACAGACAGAATGTAGATTAGCAGTTGGTACGTCTTGAAGGAAAGGAGTAATGAGGATGACTACTAATATGCAGGGCGTTTATTTACAGGGTACTGAAAATATCCTGAAGCTAGACAGTGGTGATTGTTGCACAACTCTGTCCATATACTAGAAACCACAGAATTGTGCACATTATAAAAGGCAATGTTATGGCGGGTGAATTATATCTCAATAGAAATATTTGTGACTCCCGAAAGACTAACATTTCAATTAAATATATACAACCTATGAATCAGTAGGCGAAAACAACCCAATTTTACCACCTCTTTCTCCAGCCAAAGTGAAGGGGTACATTCTACTAATACATCTTATTTTTTTATCTCTTCATTAACAAGTTCTGTTTTCATTATACATAACTTTGAGTTATACGAGTCCTAGTCTCCATTTCCTTATGCCTGTTTTCACTATTGTAACTACATAAACAGAACTCTTCCATGGTTTTTATAAAAACCCACCCACTCATTCAATCAGACATATCATTTTTGGAAGCTTCTTAGGTGCCAGGAACCAGGATACTCTGACCAACACAGCAGAAAGGTCCTGCCTGCATGGGCCTTCTATTTTTGTGGAACAGTCAGATGATAAACCAGCCAAACAGTATGTAATGTTACCTAACATCAGGAGGGAGACGTATCATTTTGGAGGTGTCCCAAGCTGTGTCTCTCGCCTCTGAACCCAGTGGAAAGTAAACACTTTGAAGGAACTGTGAGGTCAGTAAGTGTGAAAAAGACATTTCATTTCAGTTTCATTTGGTTGGTTTTACCTGCTATGCTGTCAACATTTTTTTAAACTCTATCCTGCAGCTGACATCAACCAACCCCCCAAAAAGCAAAAACAAAACCTGATGCCATGCAGTCGATTCCGACTCACAGTGACCCTGTAGGACACAGTAGGGTCTCCAAGGAGTTCCTCGTCTTAGGACACAAATAATTCCTGCTTATGAGAATCTGAAAGTTGTTCACTGTGGATGTGTGAGGGACTCAGTAACACTTGCAGAGATTCCATGTGGGTGTGGTGCTCAAGTGTGAGCATCGGGGGGAATGGACCCCATGTGCACTTTGCATCCTGGAGATTATGACACAACAAACATTCCCTCTTCATTGTCCTGCATCTTGTAAGAGAACAGAGGGAATTGTTAGGCAGAACCATTTGAAAATGCATGGCAAGAAATTTTATTGAAACATTAAATTCAAAATAAAATCTTCCTATGTTTTTCAACCTTCCCTACCTCATTTCAAGAGGTAATTAGACACACAGTTAAAGCCCTGAAACTTCGAGACTCTGAAGAGTCTGTTGTAAGAGTCTCAGCTCATTGGAGTAATCACACTGAGTGAACTGGAACCCAGGGGAAGAGTGGGAGTCAGACAGCAGAGACCTACACATTGGGAAGGGGTGAGGCCTGCTTCTTGATAATGCCCTGGGGTAGGTGGCAGCACTTCAAAGGGTAATGCAGGCACACAAGTAGACAAACCACGTTATGGTGTTCCCAGCCCTGCCAAGGTTCTCATGCTCCATCTGAGAATGGAAGCAGCAGAGACAATGCTTCTAGAGAGATCACCCACATAGGCTGAGGCGATGGGTGTGTTAAAGATCTCCAAACCTTGGTCCTTCTTTAGACCCCGGGGTACCTAGAAAATAAACCAACACCAAATATACCCCTATAAAGAAGTAAGGTTAAAATTTTACCCCAATTTTGTAAGCCGAGAGCTCTGAGTCGGAATTCAGTTTATTTAAAGAAATATCAAGTTTTCTTGCACACATGAATTTGTGCTGATTCACTTACAATTCATATTATTCATTCATCCATGAAGTCAGCAAACATTTACACTATAACAGCTACATGTGAGACCCTATGGCAGTTGCTCTTGATGATGAAATGACTCAGAGAATTTCCCTCAATGCCTGGTGAGAGAAACAGCCAAGTTAACAGTTGTATCAGTCATGTATTGCTGTGTTACAAATGACCCCAAATTGTCGTGTCTTAAAAGAGCGACAATTTACCAGCTCACAATTTTTCAAGTTGTCAGTCTGGAGCTCTTCTGATCTGGGCCAGCCTCAGTGGCTCACAACACGGCTTCCTCATGTGTCTACAATTTGCTTCCAGGTAGCTGGGAGCCAGTTCATAACATCAAGTCAGTGAAACCGCTAGATCCTCCCTCCACTGGTCTTCCATCATCTAGCAGGCTGGCCTGAGGATGTTCCCATGAGTTCTCAGGGTTTAAGAGCAACAAAAGGGAAGTCTCAATGTAAAGTCTTCCAACTCTCTCATTTTATCAGGTTTTCTACCATCCCAATGTCCAAAACAATAATGTCAGCCCCAACTAAGGGATGGAGAAAGACTCCTACTGCTAATGAAAGGCGCTCCAGAGTCTCATAGAAGGCATGGGCACAGAGAGAGAATGAATGTGTAGACATTTCTTACATTAACCACAAAAAGTAAATGCAATTGTGTTTTATGCTGTGGTAAAGGGTTTTGCAGGTACAATGGAGTAGGGAGCAAGAAGTGAAGAAATCTACCAGGAGGATATTTAGGGAAGTGATGTCTGAACCAAGTTGAGAATATGATTGGATAGTTAAGGCGTGACAAAAGGCCCGGGTCCAGGAAGCCCCATGTCTTCTCCAGAGAGAAGTCTGAGGAGACAGGCTGAAGCCACTGAGGCATCTGAAACATTTGTGACCAGATGCAGATCATCTTTTGTTCTACTGTTTTCCAACCACTCGTCCCTATTTATAGTTTGGAGTCATACAAGAGTAGACCTTAGCATTTCCCTGTTGAAACTTTTATTTTCCTCTGAGAAGTCATCAGCACCCCAACGTTCTTAATTGCTTCCTCAAATGCTGTCTCCATTTACCAGCTCCTTTTCTAAATGGGCTCCAGAGTGAAAGCAGAGCCTGGAAGATGCAGAGGTCATGGACTTTCCCCAAGTCAACTCCTAAACCTCCCATTCTGGCTGACCACAAATTCCTGAGTCTTAGCATTTTATGGTGAGCTCATAAGCCCAATCTGTTCCAATGGGGTCAGTTCTCTTAACCACCATGCTTCACCAGAGAGTAGGCCATCAGATGGGATGGGAGAGAAAATCTAGTCACGGGGAAGAGCCTGTGTGAAGCCTCAGAGGCTAAGGAGACCTGAGAGGTGTTCAGAGCGGACATTGTATGACCAGGGCCGGAGAGACATGATTCCAAGAGAGTCAAATGAAAAGTTTTGGACAAATCAACTCCTGGTCACACTGTAACGATTCCCTGTACTCTCTCTCTCCCCACCAAGGGATAGTAACGAATGGAGTGCAGAGAAAAGTTGCAATTCCTTTTTTATATCTAAGCCCCCTTTTCCCAGTCTGGGACTGGCAGTATTCAAGCTCCTACTTGAACTGTTTCATATTTTTGTTTTTGCTGTGTTTCTATTTAAAGTGGGCTCATGGAACTGAGCAATGTCAGGAATGATGTCACACAGGGTTATGGAAGCCATGCCGTTCATGCTGATCTCACCTACTCTTTTGGAGAGGGTGTCGATCTGAGATCCTGTGGGAGAGCACCTGGAACTACTCTATCACAGAAATTCTGGACTAAACCGGGGTCCCCAAGTCATCAAACGGTCATGCATCATGAAGAACTGGGAAAAGGGATAAAGATCCTTCAGAACATCACTATGATTGGACATCTTCACCCAGAGAGGATGAAACAGTGATACACAAGGAAGAGGCCTTTCTCTAAGACTCTAGATAAGGGTGAGAGGAAAAATTGTCCCAGATTGATGTGTGTTACGGAACAAAGGGTCTGGTTTCCACCAGAAAAGAGAGCCGTGATAGGACAAGATGAAGGAATTGGGAATGGATAAGGTCATAAGGAGGAGCGCCCTGAGAAAGCATTTCCTGTCATTTGGTAGGCAATTAACCAAATTCTTATATCAATAAGAAATGTAGGAATAAGTGAGGGATCAAGCTACAGAATTCACTGGGAGTTCGAGAGCTTTCCAGGCACTCTGTTGTTTAGGCTCTGTACCTGGTGGAAAGGAAGGAAGCCAGTGGACAACTAGTGCAGAGAGTATACGATGGGGGAAAGGGTGGTTAGAGAGAAGCGTACTTATTATATTTTCTAATGACATGATATTAATGTACTATGTGAAGAATTAAGAAAATATTTCAGGAGGTTCTGGGAGTGAGAAGTTGAAGAAGCCCAGAGCCCACATCATTGAGGGCAGAAGGTGGCTTGCAGACTCCTCCCCTAGATTCAGGAACTCCCCTTCTCCTCCTATGTCTTCTCCCCACATCTCCCGAAGGGCCTAAAAAACCCTCACAGCAAAGAGAGCTAAAGGATAGAATTTTTTTACATTCCTACTTTTCTTAACCTGAATTTTGTCTAGGATCTTTAATTTGCCACTCCTTTCAGGGCAGTTTTGTTGCCCTCTTCACTACCATTATTTTTGCTACCCCCCACCACTACTCTAGCGCTGCCCTCCACTGGCCCTATTTCCTTTTGCTTCCTAGGTTTCTAACTGGCCTCTAAAACCCTCTTGAGAGATCCCCTGCTGCAGCTTCTGTCACGGAGCTTGCACTCCACTCCCAAGATGCTTTCATATCTTTCTTCCTTAACTCGCCAATCCTACCTTCATACTCAGAAAAATACAGACCCTTATGTTGACATATACAACCCACCCACACACACAGTTGATGTGATTGTGTCTTGGCTACTGAGATTTGTACCATCGGACTTTCAAATATGGACATCTCTTTCTGCCTCACACTGAAAGAGTATTTCTCATAATGACATGGTGAGAGCTTTCTGTTCAGGGAAAGGCAATCTTAAAGGAGAAGCTTTAAATTATACATAAATATACAAATTTTGCTCTAAGTATAATTCCTTGAATAACAGGTCTTCCCTTAATGGCCACATAAACCAGAGACGCCATCAGCCTGAAACCAGAAGAACTAGGTGGTGCGCAGCTACAGTCAATAACTGCCCTGACAGAGGATACTTGCAAGTTATAAAAATGATGGTACCCTCAAATACAGCCCTTATACTGAAAGAAAAGACCAATATGAATGTCAGAGATACTCTGAAACTTGCTCTTGAACGTAAAGTAGCTAAAGGAAATGAAAGAAATGATGAAGTAGAAGAGCTGAAGAGAAGATTTACAAAGGGCGGCTCGAGAAGACAAAGTATGATAATGACATGCGCAAAGACTTGGCGTTAGAAAAACAAAAGGGAAGAACATGCTTGGCATCTCTCAAGCTAAAGGAACTGAAGAAAAAATCCAAGCCTCGAGATGCAATAGTGAAGGATTGTACGGGCAAAATATTGAACAACACAGGAAGCATCAAAATAAGATGGAAAGAATACACAGGGTCACTGCACAGACACACACACACAAACACACACACACACACAAAAGCATGGGTCAATGTTCAACCATTTCAGGAGGTAGCATGTCATCAAGAACTGATGGTATTGAAGGAAGAAGTCCAAGCTTCACTGAAGGCATTGGCAAAAAACAAGACTCCAAGAACTGACAGGTACCAGTTGAGATGTTTCAACAAACAGATGCAGCACTGGAGGTGCTCAATCGTCTATGCCGAATAATTTAGCCATCCGATTGGACGAGATCCATGTTTGTGCACATTCCAAAGAAAGTGATTCAACAAAATTCAGAAACTATCAAACAATATCATTAATATCAAAACCCAGTAATATTTTGCTGAAGATCATTAAAAAGAAGTTGCAGTCAATTGGCAAAATAATTCTATTATGAAATCATTCTGCATCCCACTTTGAAATGTGGCGTCTGGGGTCTTAAATGCTAACAAGCGGCCATCTAAGATGCATCAATTGGTCTCAACCCATCTGGAGCAAAGGAAAATGAAGAACACCAAGGCCACACGACAACTAAGAGCCCAAGAGACAGAAAGGGCCACATGAACCAGAGACCTACATCATCCTGAGACCAGAAGAACTAGTTGCTGCCCGGCCACAATCGATGACTGCCCTGACAGGGAGCACAGCAGAGGACCCCTGAGGGAGCAGGAGATCAGTGGGATACAGACCCCAAATTCTCATAAAAAGACCAAACTTAATGGTCTGACTGAGACTGGAGGAATCCCGGCGGCCATGCTCCCCAGACCTTCTGTTGACACAGGACAGGAACCATCCCTGAAGACAACTCATCAGAAATGAAAGGGACTGGTCAGTGGGTGGGAGAGAGACGCTGATGAAGAGTGAGCTAATTATATCAGGTGGACACTTGAGATTGTGTTGGCAACTCTTGTCTGGAGGGGGGATGGGAGGATAGAGAGAGAGGGAAGCAGGCAAAAATTGTCAAGAAAGGAGAGACTGAAAGGGCTGACTCAAGAGGGGGAGAGCAAGTGGGAGTAGGGAGTGAGATGTATGTAAACTTATATGTGACAGACTGATTGGATTTGTAAACGTTCACTTGAAGCTTAATAAAAGTTATTAAAAAAAAAAAAAAGAAGTTGCAACAGAAATTCAAGTCAGATTCAGAAGAGGGTATGGAATGAGGAATATCATTGCTGATGTCTGATGGATCTGGGCTCAAAGCAGAGAATACCAGAATACCAGAAAGATGTTTCCATGTGTTTTATTGACTATGAAATGGCATTATACTGTGTGAATCATAACAAATTATGGATAACTCTTCAAAGAATGGAAATTCTAGAACACTTAAGTTTGCTCATTTGAAACCTGTACATAGACCACGAGGCAGTTTTTCAGAGAGAACAAGGGGCACTATGTGGTTTAAGATCAGGAATAGTTTGTGTCAGGGTTCTATCCTTTCATTACATTTATTCAATCTGTATGCTGAGCAAATAATCCAAAAAGCTGCACTCTATGAAGAAGAACGTGGCATTAGGCTTAGAGGAAGATTCATTAACAACCTACGATATGCAGATAACACAAACTTGGTGAAAGTGAAGAGGACCTGAAGCACTTAGTGGTGAATATCAAAGACTACAACCTTCAGTATGGGTTGCACCTCAACATAAAGAAAACAAAAATCTTCACAACTGGACCAATAAGCAACATCATGATAAACAGAGAAAAGATTGAAGTTATCAAGGATCTCATTTTATTTGGTTCCCCAGTCCACGCTCATGGAAGCAGCAATCAAGGAATCAAATGATGTATTGCAAATCTGCTGCAAAAGAACTCTTTAAGCTGGTGACAAGCACAGATGTCACTCTGAAGGCTAAGGTGTGCCTGACACAAGCCATGACATTTTCAAACGCCTCATACGCATGTGAAAGCTGGACAATGAATAAGGGAAACCGAAGAAGAAATGCTGCCTTTGAATTATGGTGTTGGTGAACAATATTGAATATACCACAGACTGCCAGAAGAACAAACAAATCTGTCTTGGAGGAAGTACAGCCAGAATATTCCTTACAAGCACAGATGGTGAGTGTTTGTCTCACACGCTTTGGACATGTTATCAGCGGTGACCAGGCCCTGGAGAAGGACATTATGCTTGATAAAGTAGACAGTGAAAAAGAGGAAGACCCTCAGTGAGATGGATTGACACAGTGGCTGCAACAATGGGCTCTAGCATAATAACAAGTGTGAGAATGGCACAAGACTGGCCAGTGTTTTGTTCTGCTGTATATAGGGTCACTATAAATTAGAACTGACCTGATGACACCTAACAACAACAATACCCTGTTCGGCTTACTGCCTGTCTCTTAGTTTGCTGTACTGTGGTGGTTTGGATGTTGCTATGATGCTGGAAGCTAGGCCACCAGTATTTTAAACACCAACAGGGTTATCCATGGTGGACAGGTTTCAGTGGAGCTTCAAGACTAAGACACACTAGGAAGAAAGACCTGGAGATTTACTTCTGAAAATTAGCCAATTAAACCCTTACAGATCACAAGAGAATACTGTCCAATTCACTTGCTTTGGACATGTCATCAGGACAGATTAATCAGTCCTAGAGGAGAATATCATGGTTGGTGAAGAAGAAGGCCAACAAGGCCGTAGGAGACCCTTGGTGAGATGGACTGGCACATTAGCCATAATGATGGAATCTAAATTGCTGGCACTTGTGAGGATGACACAGGACCTGGCAAACTTTAGTTCTGTGTTACCTAAGTTCACCATTAGTCGGAGTCACCTCAATGGCAGCTAGCAAAAAATTACTGTTTGAGAGGAGAACTGAGATATGAACTTGATACAATATACCAAATATTAAAATGTTCAAAGATCTCATGTTTGCTATAAAAGAATAGGAATTGAAAATACAAGTTTCAAATCGCTAGAAGGAAAAAGAAAGTAAGAGAAATTTCACCATTCCAATAAAAAAAAAACAGGAAAGGCAGAATAATAATAATAAAAAAAAAGAACAGTGAATATGAAGTATAATATTGGAATTATGTCTAAATGTATGAGTAATAGCAAGAAAAAGGGATTAATACCTAAGGAAAAAACATGTACACTCAGCTTAGACTTGCAAATCCAGCCATATCTTATTTATAAAAGTTAAAACATAATGATAGAAACTTTTAAATTATGTAAATGAAGAAATTTCTACTGTCTAATGACCACATGAACAACCCTCTGCCAGATACTGTTGATACAGAAATGATTAAGAAAAGATTCCTTGCAGTCTGGTGAGAGAAACAGCCCAGTTAACAAATCAGTTATCAATTGCTGTATAACAAATGACCCAAAAATGAAGTGCCTTAAAAGAACAAGCAGTTACTTCACTCACAGTTTTGCAGGTTGGCAGTTTGGGGTTCTTCTGGTCTGGGGCAGACTCAGCCGCTCTCGGCTGGGCGCCCTCATGTATCTGGAATCAGCCACCATGTGAGCTGGCGGGCAGAGGGCCTGAAATCTTCTCAGCTGGATTCTCTCTCTAATGGTCTCTTGTCATTTATTAGGGTGGCCTGGGCTGTTCCCATGGGTTCTCAGTGTTTGAAGAGCAGCAAGAGGGCAAGGAGGAGCCCTGGTGGTGCAGTGGTTAAGGGCTCAGTTGCTAAAGGAAAGGTAATCAGTTTGTACCCACCAGCTGCTCTGCAGAAGAAAGACATGGCACTCTCCTTCTGTAAAGATTACAGCCTTGGAAACCCTATGGGGCAGTTCTACTCTGTCCTTCAGGGTCACTATGAGTTAGAATATACTTGAGAGTGATGGGTTTCATTTTTGGTAAGAGAGCAAGTCACGATGTGTCTAATTATATTCGGTCTCTGCTTCTATTGGTCTTTACACTGTCCCAAAGGCCAAAGGAATCATAGATCAGTCCAAATTCAAGGACTGGAGGAGGAATCTTGCTCTTCAGAAAGGGAGCTGTAGGTCATATAATATGTATGGATACATACATATTAGAACATGTGGCCATTTTTGCTATCCATCACAACATGTAAATGCAATCAAGTTTGTCCCTAGTTGTGGCACAAGCGTTTCTTAAATACAATAGAGTGTGGAGCACGGTTGGGAAATTCTACCAGGTGTAGGGTCGGAAAGGCTCCACCAGGAAGTGATGCTTGACCTAAATTTTGAAATACGAGTGGATGGTTAGGAGATTTTCTTTTTTTATATATTTCCAACCACTTGCCCACATTCTACCATCTGTCGTCACACAAAGCGAGCCCTCTGCTCCCATGTTGACATCTTTCATTTTCCTTCAAATCCTCAGGCTCTCCTCTACCTACCAAGCACAACTTCCCAAACCCTGCCTTAAAATGTTTCAACAATTTGCTTGTTCCTTTTCTAATTGCCCCCTGGACAAAAAAGGAGATCAAGCAGAGGACAGTGGACCTTTCCCCGAGGGCTCTCCTAAGCCTCCCAGGCAGGTTGACCATAGACGTCTGGAGTCTCAGTGCTTTTCTGTGATGATGTAATCCTACCCTTTTTAGTGGCTCCAAGGGAGAAGCGTGTGGACAGGCCAAGAGGCTTCACAGGGTTTAGAGTCAGGAGGTCAAGAGAGAGTGGCCTAGACACCACCACTGAGTGATGGTACCTCCAGGCAACAGACCAAAAACTCCATTGTACATGGATGGCTACGAAGGGTGAGTCTTTTGGAAGAGTTTTCTTTTATTTAATCAATAGATATATATTGGGTATCTCCTATGGGTGGGGTTCTGTCTCACTTTCTGGGACTGCCAAATATGAGGCAGACCTCATCTTTGTCCCCAAGTTATTTACAACACATTTGGAAGACACAAATTGGAAATTGAGCATCTCCTATCACTCAGTGCTATGATGGAGGATTACTAAAAGATTACTAGGTCCTCTGAATACATAAACCAGAAGCACAGACTGGGTACCTTGGAGGAGGAACCAGTCAACAGGAAGGGAGAGAACGTCTACTAGTCAGAGGGAACAGCCTGTGTGAAGCCTAAGTGGCAAAGGGGGCCTGAGAGGTGTTCAGAGTGGACATTGTGTTTCTAGGGCTGGAGAGATTTGATTCAGGGCCAGAGAAGAGGTTTGGGAGAAACAGCGACTCATTATACTCTTCTATTTCCTCAACTCACAGTTTCCTTCCTCTTAGATGTTGACTTCTTTAAGTGAACATTTCAATTCATTTTTAAGATATAATTTCCCTCCTCCCAGCCTCCTAGCCTCTCCCACAACAGTTGCCATATTTTTTCCTAGTGCGCTGTTTAGATTCAAACTGGGCCCTTGGAACTGAGCGATGTCAGCGATGATGTCACACAAGAGTTACTGGAAACCTTGGTGCTCACTCAGATCCCAACTGCTCTTTGGAGAGGTTGTGGGTCCGAGGTCTCCTGTGGGAGAGCGACTTTGGATACCAAATTACAAACGGTTCTGCCTACATCAAGGTCCCCAACTTGTGAGAGTTTGGGACATCATCTCTACGTGGGAGGAGGAGAAACATCTTGCCGGTGACCATCCTTCGTGGTTCATCTTCACCCAGCCAGAATGGAGCGGCAATACGTGAGGAAGAGGCCTTTCTCTAAGGCCCGAGGTAAGGGTGGGAGGAAAATTCAGTCTGTGCGATGGGTGCTGGGCAGCAAGGGGTTTGATTCACCCCGGAAACAAGGACCACAAGGTATCACCGAGGCTTTCACCTGAAAAAACTTCCTGTCCATTAGTAAACAGTAAGAAATTATACTGTGAATAAATAAATGAAGGAATAAATATGTGAGTGAAGTATAGAATTCTACTGTCATCTGAGGGGCTTTCCGTAACAGTAGCAGACAAGTCAGATTTGTGAACTCTCGTGCTTTGTTAGTGGAAAGAACGCAGGTGGGCAACTGGGGCAGTGGGTATAGAACCAGGGAGAAGGGTGGTTACAGAGTCTTGTACTTAATTTTTTCATGAGAATGAATTAATATATCATGCGAATTAAAAAAATATATCAAATTTATCAGGAGGTTTTGGGAGTGGGTGGTGTGATGGAGCACAGTACGACACATTCATTCAAGGTTCCCAGTCAATGTAAGCTGCCACAGTCCTCAGCCTGGACTCAGGCAGAAGAAGGTCCAGGAAGGCCCTGCCCCTCTAGCTCTAGGGATTTCCCTTCTCCAAGGTCTCCTGACCATCTTTACCTAAGGGTTTAACATTTCTTCTAGGTAAAGACAGCTATAGTATAGATCGTTTTTTTTTCTCTTGTAATTGAAAAGTTTTATTTTTTTAAATTGTCTTGAAAATATACATAAAACATAACTGAATAATTTCTAATGTATGAGTCAGTGATACTTATTACATTCTTCAAGTCATATAACCATTCTCAATATCCTTCTCCAAACTTTTCTACAACCATTAACATAACCTCAATGCCCCAGTGGAAAAACTTCCCCTTCCCCCTGCCCACACCTGGCAACGACCAATAATCCTTGCTTTCTATATATTTGCTTATTTCATGTAAGTCAGATCGTACAGTATTTGCCCTATACTTAGGGCAAATACTAACTTATTCCATTTAGCATTATATTTTCAAAGTCTAGCAGGAAAGAATTTTAAAATTCCAACTATAGCTAACCTCAGTTTCTGCTATCATTCTTAGTTATCCATTCTTTCTCCGACTAGTCTGCCCCCCCTTTGTCTTCTTGGTTGCTGCCCCATTCTGCCCTTCAGTGGCTGAGCCCTGCTTTCTGCTCCCTCCTTGATCTCTGTATCCTTCTAACACACTGCTGGCATGTTCCATCTCTGAATCTTGTCTCTCTCTCAGGCTTTCCCTCCATCCAATGCACCCGACCTAGCTCCATCTCTTTCTGCATCCTGAACTCTGCAGTCCTTCCCACAGATTCAGAAACATACACAGACCTTTAGGTTGACACAGACAACCCACTGAGACATACACAGCGGAGGAGGCTGTGTGTTCTCCATCTGAAGTTCTCGCATCAAGGTTCTCAGATATGGCCATCTCTTTCTGCCTCACTTCATCTACTAAGGACTGGGCTTCTATTCTGAGAAAAACAATTTTCATCTTCTACTGTGGCTGGTTAAGAAGGGTGCAAGGAAGAGGTATACATGTAAGAATCATAACTAAATATACACATTCTTCTCTTTACGTATAACTCCTCTATAAAAAGCCTTTCAGTAAAAAGAGGATGAAAAGAGGTGACCATTGCTCTGGAGTGTTTACCCTCCAAATTTACTAAGAATATCACCCGCATACAAAACATCAAGTCACACATTTATTTTGAAGCTTCATGGGAATGAGGTCATTTCTAAGTTCCAAAGGAACAAATTCATTGGAATTCAATAAATGTGGAATTAAAGAAAAATAACTTCTTAAAAAATGAACTACCATAAACAGTGCCACTTTACAATGCAGACTTTGTCTTCCACAGCAGTGCCCCCAAGGGTGGTGGGTCTCTGGGGAAGAAGAAAGAAACCATGGGGTCTGTAGAGGTGGAGGAGGTGGTAATGGAAAGGCCTCCAGGGGTCCCTATGACCAAAGATTTGGGGTCACAGGTGAGAATAAGGACCCTGAAAGCTCAAGTAAATTAACTCTCTATTCTCAGAGGTCTCTATCCAAGAGGAAAATGTGCAACAGTCAACAACATGCCATGAAAAAAGTCGAAGCTCCAGGCCCAGGAAGATTCCAAAACAATCTGAGAACTCTTTTCTGTCATCTTTCACCGAGCAGACCTCTCACTCCTCCAGCTACGGGGCTGCCCCAGGAAAGCGATGGGTCAGGTGTGCATATTTCACCAAGGTGCGCACGGTCAAGGGGGTGGCGGTCTCCTGGCAGACCAAAACCTCCTTTGCCCCCGTGGGCAAGATGCCCCAGGTCTTTGAAGCCGAGCTCTCTGAGGAGAGCACCATCGGCTCTGCCCCCAGTCTGGCCAACACTGAGTCCCTGGTCAGCACCCTGGAGCCCTGGCAGGAGGGGCCCCAGACCTGTACCCAGGAGCCCACCGACCAAGGGGAGGAGCATGGGGAGAGCCCCCGCGCAACCACCCCGGAGTGGCTGGTGACCCGTGAGCGCGGCTTCCGCTGCATGGCCTGCTGCCGCGTGTTCGAGTCCGGGGAAGCCCTCGTGGCCCATGCGGAGCATGGTGTGACTCAGGGCTTCAGCTGCCGGGTCTTCTTTGAAGAGCTGCTGGAGAGGCGGCTGCCAGGCTCAGTGCAGCGCAGGCCCAGACGCTGCCACCAGCTGGCCAGGCGTTGCCTGATGGCGGCCAAGAAGAGGGAGGTGAGGGAGAAGAGAGCGGTCTGCAGACGCCTGGAGGAGCAGCTGGAGAAGCAGAGAGAAGAACTGAAGAGGCTGAGGCACCAGCTGGACAGGCTGAAGAGGCAGGAGACCAGGCTGCAGAAGGAGCAGGCACACCACCGAGGCCAGAGGGGGAAGCGCCTGAAGACGTTCTAGAACCCCAGGAATAGGAGGAGCAGGGCCTTTGGGCTGGAAACGTGGGCCCTTCAGGAGAGACCTCCATTCAGGTTCGTTTAACCCAGCCCCCCTGGAAGATCATACCCTCCTTCCACTGTGACCCCAACCCTCCCAACCTAAGTGCACAGAGAACTCCAGCCCTAAGGGGGATCTGGATGGAAGAAGCCCCAGATAGCTGACCACAGACACCAGGTCCCCTCAGAGGCTCCCCTGACCCAGGAGAGGACAGGACAGGCCTCATCTGGATGGTGAGATCTTGGGACCCTAAGGATGAGCGCAGCATAAATAGGGAAAGGGAAATGGGATTTCAGTGGGACTTGGGAGGATTGGGGGGGGGCCCTGCTGAGGTGTGATGGTGAAGGGGGTGTCACTGAGTTCTTTGGAGGAGAAGGAATCAGAGAGATGTCAGGCTGGTGGGAAACATGTCTGCAGGTGAGCAGTGGACATAAAGCCCTAAACAAACAACTCTGGGTCCCTTCCCAGCAGTATAGAGGCAGAGAAAGAGGCAGGGCTTGGTAGGAGGAGAGGAGGGCAGGTTGAAGGAAAATGAACTCACCCCAGCCATGTCTTCTGGTCTCCTACGGTGAATTTGGGTTTATGATTGGGATGCATCCTTTTTGCCACATTAGGGGAATGTAAGTGGGAGGTGGTGTAGAAAAATCCCCCTGGGTGTTAACCGTTTCTGGATACGAGTTGATCCAGGGCTTGCAGGATATTTCCTGTAGAGCATGTCCTAGGGGAAGGGGTAGAGCTTTGGAACTTTTTCTTCTCCTAAATCAAGCTGTACATTCCGGTTCTTGACATGTCAAACAAACTTGCTAATTTTCTTTTTGTTTTCCTGTGGTCAAATCTGACCTGTCGCGAGGTCAAAGAACTGGAAGAAAAAGGCCCTCTGAGGTGAAAGAACCAAAAGAGAGGACAGGCTTCAAACCCAGGGAGAACAGCGAGAACACAGGTGATCAGAGGTAATGGTGGGAAGGGGCAGATTCAGGGCCAGACTCAACAGTGGACAACAAAGCCCCAGTCTCAGTCGCGACATCAAATCCCAAGTCTGGGGAAGCCCTGGACATGACAGGGGTGTATCCATCTCTCTGGGAAATGAGACCACAAGTATCACAGGGAACCCCCCAGGGGCAGAGGAATGGAGGGCAGGGCCTCTAGGATGGGCACCTCCATCCACAGTCTGTCCTGTGTGTATTCCTCAGAGTGACAGAGACGGCTCCTGCGAGGCAGAGGGTCAGAGGCAGAGAAGAACCAAGGTGTTCAGACCAGGTAAATTCTGCAGTCTCCTAAGGATCCAAAACGAAAAATCAGAGATTCTCAGAGGTATCAGGGTGGGAGGGGTTGGTATTCCCAGGCTGGGGAGAGGATGGCTGGGGAGGTGCTGCTTTCTGAAATCTTTTCATCAACATCTTTCTTCTTAAAAGCTACCTTCCCAGTTGATGTCCTCTATGATCTAGGCTCAGACCTGAATGGGGCCTAGAATGCACAAAGGCGGGTTATCCAGTGGGGCTAGGCAGGGAGGAGGTGGAAGCAGCATATCCGGGAAAGAGAATCTTCTAGAGGCGCATGAGTTACCTAGTGAATTGCACATGGCATCCAGCCTTCTGAATTTAGCTGTAGACGTGTGCTTGCAAGACGTGTTTGAGGGGTAACTCTACTGACTTCCCAAAATTATTTTTGGTCATTTCCAGTTATAGAGACCAGAAGAACTCACTGCCTCCAAGAACAACAAGAAATCCACTGGATCTGATTATTACTCTCTGTGGTGTGCTGTCCTTCCAGTGATTCAAATCTTTTGTCTGTCATTCTGGAGAATTTTCACCTATTTTAAATATCTAACAAAACACGTTAAAATATACATATATCTATGATGTTTATGAATTTCCAAAGCTCTGAAATTGCTTTTTATCACATTTGCAAGATCACAGATTTGTATGACAAAAAAATTTATGTCAGGGTCCCACCCTCATATGTAATTTGGTCCCGCTCCCACAAGGTATCCGATGGTAATAGACACACGTGTATCCTTCCCTACACCTCTCTGCAGGGACGCATACACACAGTCACAGGTACACAAGTACATCTGCTGGGGTGTTTACTTTTATGAAAGCCTGGTCACACTCCACCCACAATGCTCTCGCCCCTTATTTCACTTAATATTCTACCTTGATTCTCTTTAAGTCATTAGATATGGCACTAACACTATATTTTTTGATCTTTTAACTTACATGAATAATTTAAATAGATGATATCAATTCAGTACACTTTATCTGGACTTCTACATGTTGTTGTCAGAAGCTATCAAGTCAGTTCTGACTCACAGTGGCCCTTTGCACCACAGAACAAAACACCACCCGGTCATGTGCAATCCTAATAATCTTTGCTCTATTTGAGCACACTGTTGCAGCCACTGTATCAATCTCATTGAGGGTCTTCCTCTTTTTCACTGGACCTCTGCTTTACCAAGCATGATGTCCTTTTCCAGGGACTGGTCCCTCCCTCTTGATAACATGGCCAAAGCCATCCTTGCTTCTAAGGAACATTCTGGCTTTCTCCCTTTAAGACAGATTTGTTCATCCATACATAACACTACTAAGATGGAAACATTATCATCCATGCTTTTTAAGTCCACTCTTCCTGCGTGTTCTACCTCTCCTCCCTCTGTTCTTTCCTGCAAGTGAATCCAAGATAATTCAGGTTAACAATGTGGTAAGTACTCTCTCTTATCCTTGCTTAAACAAGCACACGGACTTATACACACTCATAAACATAAACAGGTATTCAAGCATATTCAAACAATTGATATTGTTTAACCCAGATGTGATCATTTTATATACACTTCTCTGCATGCACCTTGATTTTTTCAGTAATACTTCAATAATACTTCACAGAGATTTTTCCCACTCAACTACTACAACTCATTTATTGATGATGTAGCTTTACCATAAGTTATCTATCATTCAACTATCAATGTACAGTCAATGTTTGGTCAACACTAATAATAACTATCAGTTGTATACTACAGGATCTGTTTCTGTGGAATAGACTCCATAGAGTGAGATTTCCAGCTCAAAGTATGTTTTTAAAGTACAGAGCCATGGCCATGTCTTTCCCCTAGAGGCTGTCCTAAAGCACCTTTCCAGCCATGTCTCAGGGTATCCTTCTCCCCACAGCCCAGCCAGCCATAGATGGTGTTGATTTTTAAATTGTGCCAGTTTCACTGGGACTTTGATATTTTCTTAACTACCAGTGTTTTTGAGCAACTTGGACTATGTTTATTGGGCATGTGGATTTGCTGTGAACGATCTGTTTGAATTCACTGCTCATTTTTCAAGTGCTTAACTTTTATCCTTCTGTGTAAAATGGAAATTGTTATTAAGTCTTGTCATCTCCATTTCACATGATTTTCCAAATCTATCATTTGTGTATCACATTTTTGCAAGCTTTGTCCCCCAGAACGATCACTTGAGTCAGCACTGTTTATTAAATAAATATAATTTTCTCAAAATACCACCTTTGTATCAATGGTTATTGTGACTTCTTAGCAGATTTTGTTTCATTGGTCGACTTGTCAGTTTCTGTGCTATGTAATATCAATTTGTTCTGTTACCTGAAGAGGTAGACACCTGTCAGTATCCTGCTTTTTCATGTTTTTCTTCTCTATACCTTTTAAAGCAGCCGTAGTGTTGTAGTGATTAAGTGCTCATCTGCTAATCCAAAGAAGGTTTGGCAGGTCGAACCCACCAGGGGGCACTGAGGGGAAAGACCTGTTGTTCTGCTCCCATAATGATCACAGCCTAGAAAACCCTATGGGGCAGTGAAATGGGATCACTATGAGTCAGAAATGGACTCCAAGTCTCCTAACACCAGCAACATCCTCTGCTATCTACTGTACTATTTGTAGCATATGATTACTGTATACAATTCAAAAACAACTATCTTAATATTCCAACTGGAAATACATTCCACTTATATATTAGTTTTAGGGACCTCCATTTGATTGACAAGACTTCTCATTTGAAAATATGGCATATTTTTTGCATATATTCAGGTTTCATTTTATGTATTTTAGTACATTAGTTTTCATCATAGAAGTCCTTTGCTGCTCTGGTCAAAACAATGTTTTCCTAAATATTTTACAGTTTTGAACACAGTTTGATCCAGTCAAGTAGTAGGGGAAAGAGAACGGTCTGCCCTTCTCACCCTTGCCAATTTGAGACCCTCATGTCTATACTGGATAGAAATCATTGATTGTGATGTATTTGTCTTTTATTCAGGTATGCAATTATATCATCATTCTTTGAAAAATCTCTTATTATACTTATACTAGTTATTTAAATTTTCTAGTTTATTCCTTCACCTTAAAACTGTGTTGAGTGATACCAAAATTTTTGTCTAGTTCCAAATTTATCAGAATGAGTTGAATATTAATTTTCCATTTATCTCACACCTGCTAAGTTTGGGGAGAATCTATTATGCCCCAATAGATAACTACTACTCTGACCTGCTGACCATTATTGGAATCACACACAACTTGTTTCTGACAGTTAAGTACTTCCACCTGGCCTCTGTTGAGCTGGGATCCCATGATTTGCATTGCTACTAGGCAGCCCAGCTCCCACTAACAACCTGAGCCTATAGACGATTGTTGCTGTTAGTTGTCATCAAGTCATTTCTGACTCATGACCACCCCATGTGGGCATAGTAGAACTAACTGTTCAAGAGTGTTTTTAAGGCTTTCATCCTTTAGTAGCAGATGGCCAGGACTGTCTTCCAAGGACCCTCTGAGTACGTTCAAACTGCCAAACTTTCGGATAACAGTCAAGCACTTAACTGTTTGTGGCGTCCAGGGACTCCCTACAAAGTATACATATTGGTAAGCTCTATCTTGCTGGTGCTCCCCTCATCTCCGCATTCCTTATTCTTTTGATGAAATGGGTATCCTTCAGGACCTCCAAGAAATGGTCTTATAGAAGACTAACTCAGACATGCCCACATATTGGAGGCTTTTAATCCCTCTTCCAACATCTGACACAGCAGGTCTGGCATTTCGATTTCAGAGAATATGGGCCATTGCCTTTTCTAAGATTCCAAAAGCAATCCCACAGCATATTAAACCCATTTCCAGAACCCTTGCTACGGCAATAAATCCTTGTCAACAAACTCTCTTTGACCCAACTTTATATTAAACTCCCCTTGACTCAGCACCTTCAGCACCCACTCCTCAGCACACCCCCGTCCTGCTCACACAAGGCAGCCAGGTCTTGCAGCTCCTTCAGTGTACACTCCCTCCCCCGCAACCACAACAGCACTGCCCCCGATGGCTATGCTGGTATCTGACAACTAAGTATCTGGACAAATGCATGGGACACTATCTCAGGACTCTGCAAAGGAAAGTGTTGAAGGTGGATGGGGAAGGGGCGGAACCAGAACATAGAGTATGAACATTCCAGAGGCTGAAATTAAATGAGCCCAAATCTCAGAGCTGCACACCCGTTGTGGACAGAAATAGCTCCAAGAGAAGCCCTCTCTCATATAAATGGGATAGAAGGTCCGTAAAGGAGAGAGACAAGCAGCTGGGCAGGTGGGCAGACGCCTGAAACTCTGGCAGAGGAGAATCCTTTTCTCTGACCAGAGTATGGAAGAACCAAATATTGTAGAGAAAGCTCCATTACATTTTCTCTCTCTCTGCTGTTAACTGGCACCTAGTCAATTCTGCCTCAAAGGGTGAGACTTTTCAAAAGCAGATCACCGGGCTTGTCTTCTGAGGCGCTTCTTGACAGGTTCAAACTGCCAGCCTTTTGGCTGGTTGTCCAGTGCTTTGGCCCCATAGGTAGAACCAGTCACTTATGTGCACAACAGAATGAGGAGATTAAAGCCCCAGCATTTCCACCAGTGGGCCAGGAAAGCACTCCTTCAGAACTCAGAGAGCAGAAGAGAAAGAGAGAGAGGAGGCTGTGCAAGAAAGAGATTCTGCAGACTTGCTATGAACTCCTGATTCACCCCCCAGATGCATATGCATTGCCCTGACCCTAAGACGCATTATCAAATCCTTTAAGAGCCGTACTATGGGTTAGAACGCACTCCTTCAGAACTCAGAGAGGAGAAGAGAAAGACAGAGAGGAGGCTGTGCAAGAAAGAGATTCTGCAGACTTGCTATGAACTCCTGGTTCACCCCCGAGATGCATATGCATTGCCCTGACCCTAAGAAGCATTATAAAATCCTTTAAGAGCCGCACTATGGGTTAGAATGCCATCAAGGTTCCATACTGAGTGGCGCTCACATAGATTAGATCTGAATACAGCTGCAAAGCCTTCAAAAATTGAACTAACATTTGAACCACAGAATACAGTAGATGGGACAGAACTTGGAGCCTGAGCATAACTGGGTCAATTGACTGCTAAAAAAAAAAAATTCTGCATAAAATTTTTGAAGGACTTGTAGTCTCAAAATCATAAGACACAGATTTTAAAATGCTGTTCTAATCATTCTCCAAGAAATAACACAGACACTTTTTAAATAAATGGAAAGATAATAGGTGCTATTTGCAAATGAAAATTTTACATGTTAAAAGTACAATGGTAGAAATAAAAAATTCAGTTGATATTTTCACAATAGCAGAATGGTGATGACAGAGAAAAAACTAAATACTTGAAATAGATCAGTAGAAAATATCCATTCTGCAAACAGAGAGGAAAATATGGAAAAAAATGGACAGTGCCTCAATAACTAGACAAAAAGCTTATTTATTGGAACTCCAGAAGAAGTGGACAAAATGTGTGGTGAAGAAAATAGTATTTGAAAAAATACTGGCTGAACACTTTCCAAATGTGGTGAAAGACATAAACTTACAGATTCAAGAAGTTCAGCAAACCACAGCAAGTTAAAGAATTCTATGCCCCAATACCGTATTTGCACAAAAATATTCTGCGGGTTATGGGTTTTTTGCCAACCCAGTGGGCCTTACCCCACATCCCAAGTATATTTGTAAGTACATTACTCTAATTTTTTTTTTTTTTTTAACAGCAGCGTGTAAAAAGAAAAAAACAGTGTACTGTACTTACAGACATACCCGGGAGGGGAAAAACAGTTGACACACATATATATATATAGAACATGGGTTACTTGCATAAAAATACCATACATCATAATCAACTGCAGAATAAAAAAGGTCAAGAAAATACTCAGGAAGGAGGTAGAGAGAAAACAACACATTTCACCTGAGAAAAACAATTTGAATGACTCTGTATTCACTATCAGAAGCCATGGAAGCCAAAAAAAAAAAAGATTGTGAAACAACATTTTTTCAACCCTGAAAGATGGAAATACTAACCCAGAATTCTATGTATCATGTATCTATGTATCATTACCTTCAGGAGTAAAGCTCAAATAATGCCATTCTTAGGGGAAGGAAAACTGAGAGAATTCATCACCACCAGACTTCTAAGTGAAACACTAAAGGAAGTACTTCAGGTGGTAGACTTGGAATTTCAGTTGTTATTTAAGGAAAGCAGAAAACGTGGAAACTATGTGGTTAATATACTACGTCAACACTGTAGTTACTGCACAACATGGCGCTGGACAAGCCTCTTTGGAAAGTTTTTCCAGTCTCTTGGAAACGCTTGGAAATACGTCCTGGCAAATCATTATTAGAGAATGGAATTAATTTTGACAATACCTGAGAGATGTCTGCAGTCAAGTCTTATGAATAAACTGGAAAATAAATTTACTGACTGAAACTAAGGTGTGGTAACAAAACATGAGCCTCAGTTCCCGTGTGGCCATGAGCTGGCTCTGAAGGCCAACCTTCCCCAGAAAGGCATCTCAAGCACATTGGGGGCAATGGCTTCCTGTTGTTATTGCTAGGTGCCATCGAGTGGGTTTCTGAGTCATTGTGGCCCAGTGTAAAAGGAGAACTGCCCCGATAGGGTTTCCTGGTTTGTAATCTTAACGGAAGCAGTTCGCCAGGTCTTTACTCCTTAGAGCCTTTTGGTGGGTTCAAAAAACTAACCTTCGGTTAACAGCCGAGTGCTCAAACTTGGCACCACCTGGGATCCTTGGAGCAATGGCAGCACCACAGAATTTGGTAGAAACCTTCCCATAGGCCTTCTCTGAGAGGTAACCCCTTGCTTAAGGACCAAGTTTAGGTTTTATATATACTCATTCTACATAAAGTCTAGATAAGAACTACAGTGCCTCCTTGAGCGGACAATATGTATATGCCCTCCATAAACAAAATGTGTCAAGGGCAAAGTTTAATATTAAACCAAGGCATTTCCCGTCAGTCCTTACCTGAGAGGGTCTTCGTGAGAATTTCCTGAGACTCTTGGAAAAGGACTTAGTAGACACTGCTTTCTTTTTACCTCTTCGCTCCTGAACAGAAACCTCTGCTAAGAGGTCCTGCGTAAAGCTCCAAACGCCTCTTCTTATCCTGAATGTAGGCCGTGTAATAAGACCAGGAACTAGGCATTCAGCTGGGTGAAGAAACCCAGGAGTACTTCCTGTCTTCAACACCTTCCAGTTCCAGCGAAATCCTGTTACAAGTCACTAGATCAGCCCAGGAGCTGGAAGACTGAAATTCCTGGTCCTCTGACAACTGGGAAGGGCAGGGTGGGGTTAGGCAGAGCCTCCTTGACCATCACTTGCCCCAAGAGGCTCTGGAGGCTGCTTCATGTTCTAAGTCAAAGGCCCTTCCAGCCCAGGCACATAAGAGCAGGGGAAGACTTTGTCCATTGAAAGAAAAGATGGGCACAGGAGTGGCAGGTTTTAGGGCACTCAGCATTGGTCAGCTTTGCGACTTCCGGACATCCTGGCCCATGGTCGCCTTCACGACTGGGCCTTTATAGCCTCTTCACCTCTCCGTCCTTCCCAGTTTTCTCCCAGGACCATGAACTGTGGCTTCTGCTAGTTTCAGTGATTTCAGTATTTCAGTAGCTCCTCACCCCACTCAGGGGAGGCAGTTTTGCAGACTGCAGGACACAAATCCACAGTGCTGTTTACGTGTCCTTCAGCAGAAACACTTCCGAGGGTACAAGTTGGCCTCAGAGACTCTGAGACCCAGGCAGAGAGAAGCCCAGGGGGAGGGTCACTGGCTTCAGGAAGTGTCAGCACTCTCAAGGGTCATGTCCCTGGGGTCGTGCCCAACTGCAGGAAAAATGAAGTGGGCTCTGAGGCTCCCTGTGCTGACCGTCCAGTACACTGGCCCTGGAAGCCTTGGAAGGATTCTGTCTTAGTCTAACCCAGCACTGGGGAAATCCTCACAGGGTAACAGCAGTGATATGCCTGGGGATCTTTATTCTAAAAGTCTCAAAGCAGTTGATACAGTCTTGTGAGGTGGGAGATGAGAAAGCTTGGGACCACCGAGAGAGGGTGGCAAAAGAAGGAAAACTTTATCACTCCCTCTGTTCAAGTTTTTTTTTTTTTTAATTCCACCTGGGGCTCCAAACAGGTCTTTGTGTTAAAGTTGTATTTCTCTGTGTTAATTTATGATACTTAACTCAAATCTAGAGTTTCGAGCTCATTTTGATAATTCCTCTTTAGTCTGTGGAGACAGGAGTCTGCCTTCAGCCAGTGGTGAGAGTGGAAGAAATAAAGTCCCTAGTCCAGACTGGGGCAGGCTCTGCTGCTCCGCAAACTAGGGGTGCGGTCTCTGAAGAGCCCTTCTGAGGACAGCACAGGAGGGGCGTCTCGCCTGGAGAAAGAGCAGAGGGGGGTGGGGGATTGTTTGTGTGAGCAGTGTGGCCTCTGTGGCTTCGCCTTCTCCTCCTGGAAGTGCAACCTGTGGCCCTTCACGTGCGGAGCCAGAGTCCTAGGGTGACCACAACTCTCCCACCCTTTCTGGGTCACCCTCTGGACCCAAGTCCCCATACGCCTCCTCTGCCCTCCTATTCCAGCATAAGCACTGTGACTGGGCTCAAGGGTGTACCCTGGGACTTGACATCGGTAGCCTCAGGCTTCCCCTAGTTCTGGTGGGACCTGTGAGCCTAGAGGGTCTGAGTTCAGGGCAAGGCTGGGTGGGCTGGGACTCTCGCGAAAGGCTCCTGCAGCCAGCTCCTTCCTGATGCACGTGAGATTGTGGTGGGGCAGCCTCCGACCTGGCACCTCCCCTGGGCGCCCCTCTCCACACAGCCCTGCCCAGTTCCCTCCCCCACCCCCGCAACCGCCCAACCACCTCCTCCTGCCTCCTAGTTCTAGAGGAGTGCTCTTTTGATGCGCATTTGCAACTGGCACCCCATGGCCCTGCACAGAGTCAATCAAGCTAATGACCTCAACCTGAAGTGCACAACTTTGAAACTGCTAGATACGTGGGAAATGAACAAAAAAAAAAGAGGAGAAACACTTAACAACAGTTACAAAAAAAGTTATATGGGACTGTATTCTCACATCATGGACTCAAAGATGCTGGGTTGTATTTTTGTTTGCCAACAAGTCTTAGATAAGGGAATTGGTGCCAGGAATAGATGTAGAGTCTGACTTTGGAAAAATGAGGGAAAATCTGGGATTGATTAATTGATGTGGATGAGACTGAAAATAGTGATAACAACATAACATTTAAAGAGGAAATCCTAGCAGCCTAGAACATGCAGTGGAAATTTTTCTAAGTAGCACCAGAAAAGACCTTTAATCACTACACAAAATGGGTCAGTAGTTCAAGATCTCCCTAAGAAAACAGGAGGCCGAGACCACTCTCATTCAGGTTGCAGCAAACAGGCAAGAAAAAGAGCATTTTAATCTTGTGCAAAGTCAGAAAAGAAGAGAAAAAGATGAGATGCTCCTCTACTTCATCCCTAAGGCTACTTTAATATTGACACCAAATTAGACAAGGATGACAGAAGAAGAGTTACAAGGCAAGCACACCAAGTAACTGGGATGCAAAAACCTACATAAAATACTGGCAAAGGAAATCCAGCAAAGTATAAACCATGTAACACGCCATCATCAAGGGGGTTTATCGTCAGCATGCAAGCTTGAGTGAACATTAAAGATTTAATAATTTAATTCATCACATGCATAGATGGAAGAAGAAAAGACATGCTCATCTCAAGAGATGGGGACAAAGCAGTGGATAAAATCCAATCACACTGAGAGATAAGGATGCTGAGCAATCATGGACCAGAAAAGGAGTTCCTTAAGTTGGAAAAATACAACTGGCATGATAGTTCATGGTGAAATGCGGGACATTCTCTTTAAAATTAATTAGCATTAAAATAAGGATGCTTTCCCAATTTGAAGAATGGCGTCTGGCATCTTAAACATTAGCAAGCAGCCATCTAAGATGCAACCATTGGTCTCAACCCACCTGGATCAAAGGAGAATGAAGAATACCAAGGACACGAGGTGATTACGAGCCCAAGAGACAGAAAGGGCCACGTGAATCAGCGACTACATCATCCTGAGACCAGAAGGACTAGTCGGTGTCCGGCTATAACCAATGACTGCCCTGACAGGGAACACAATAGAGAAACCCTGAGGGAGCAGGAGAACAGTGGGATGCAGACCCCAAATTCTCAAAAGACCATACTTAATGGTCTTACTGAGCCTGGAAGGATCCCGGTGGTCATGGCTCCCAGACCTTCCGTTGCCCCAGGACAGGAACCATTCCCGAAGCCAACTCTTCAGACATGGATTGGACTGGGCAATGGGTTGGAGAGGGATGCTGGTGAGGATTGAGCTTCTTGGATCAGGTGGACACTTGAGACTGTGTTGGCATCTCCTGCCTGGAAGGGAGATGAGAGGGTGGAGGGGGTTTAGAAGCTGTGAAAAGGACACGAAAAGAGAGAGTGGAGGGAGAGAGCAGGCTGTCTCATTAGGGGGAGAGTAATTGGGAGTGTGTAGCAAGGTGTATACGGGTTTTTGTGTGAGAGACTGACTTGATTTGAAAATTTTCACTTAAAGCACACAAAAAAATCATTAAAAACAGAAGGATGCTTTCTATCATTATTTATATTAAATATTTAACACTGGAGGTCCAAACAAAACGACAACAAAAAGAAGGAAAAGCTGCAACTGCTATTATTCATAGATTACAGAAATGCCTCCACAGAAAAATTTCCAAACCATTGAAATTAATGCTAGTCAATCCTAAATATAAACTAAAAAATAAACTGCATTTCTATACATCGGCAACAAGCCGACTCTGTTGTAGCTCTTAGTGAAAGCAGAGGACACTGATAGGGAAATAGCAGGATTTGGGTGGGCTAGACAATGAGGGGAGAACACTATTTTACACCAGGCTTCATGTATAACCATGGGTATGTGTTAGTCATCTAGGGCTGCCATAAGAAAAAAATAACACAATTGGGTGGCTTTAAAGAACAGATATTTATTTTCTCACAGTTCAGGAGGCTAGAAGTAGGAATTCAGGGCATGGCTCATGTCTACTTCAGCTTCTAGCAGCTTCCAGCCACCCTTTGCGTTCCTGGCCTTGTAGATTATCTTCCCCTTTGTCTGTCTCCCTCTTCCCCTGTTTGTGTCTGTGTCTATTCTGCTATTTTTATAACTCCGAAGGGATTAGGGTTAGGACCCACCCTAAACTGGTATGGTCTCATAAAAATAATTTAAAAAATCCCCTATTTCCAAATCAGGTCACATTTATAGGTACAGTAGTTAGAATTTCAACATACCTTTGGGGTTACACAATTCAGTCCATATAGTACCCTCACCAGATATTCTGGACTGAGAGTACAAACATGAGCAGCTGAGAGTTCTATTTTTTCTATATTAGTTGGCTATAACTTGTCTGATTCCACCCATATAAACTTTGGAGCAACTTATTATGAAGGACCAGGCCAAGCTTTATTAGCCATGTCCATTATACAGAAAAACGCACACATTCCCATCACTGAAGCCCTGAGAAATTCATCGATAAGGGTGGAATGGGGTTGGGACCAAGAATTGTTTCATGGCGTTGATAACATGGCATAGCTGTTAGACATCTACGTAGAGATGTCAGGTAATAATACTGACAGCTAACACTTACTGGTGCCAGGACTCTTGTGAGGGCTTCTCCTCTCTTAAGATACTTTCTCTGCATGATACCCATGTGAGGAATGTATCATTATACGGCACATTTTACAGATGAAGAACTCAGTACAGAGAGTTAGGCTGACATTTGAATATAAGTAGCGAACCAGGAGGAGTTGAAATGGATGGAGGTGTAAACATCGCATCCTCAGATACAGACAGCCACTGATTCACTGAGGCATCCTAGAGAGAGGGTGTCAATAGAGAGAGAGAGGACTAAGCACTGAGCCTGAGGGCACTCTGACATCTACAAGCCAGACAGATGAACGGCAGCCAACAAAGCTCTCTGAAGTCCAGTGTGGTTCCTGGAGCATGGTCTGTCCTTTCTCTGGACTGCATTTTACCAGTCCCCCTCCCACCCACACTGGGTTTCCCCTTTACAATGGCAGGGACAGTGGGTACCTTTCACCACTGTGTCCACATGATGTAGACTATTCCTGGCACATGGAATCTCTCTAAATATTGACTGATTGAAAAAACGAAAGATGAAAATGATGAATGAAATCATAGTTTGCTACCCCCACGTGTCTGTCAGTTTGTCGTACTGTGGGGGCTTGTGTGTTGCTGTGATGCTGGAAGCTATGCCACCGGTATTCAGATACCAGCAGGGTAACCCATGGAGGACAGGTTTCAGTTGAGCTTCCAGTCTAAGAGAGCCCAGGAAGAAGGACCTGGCAGTCTACTTCTGGAGAGCATTAGCCAGTGAAAACCTTATGAATAGCAATGGAACACTGTCTGATATATGGCTGGAAGATGACCTCCCCAGGTTGGAAGGCACTCACAAGATGACTGGGGAAGAGCTGCCTCCTCAAAGGAGAGTCAACCTTAATGACATGGATGGAGTAAAGCTTTTGGGATCTTCATCTGCTAATATGGCACTTCTCAAAATGAGAAGAAACAGCTGCAAACATCGATTTAATAATCGGAACCTGGAATGTACGAAGTATGAATCTTGGAAAATTGGAAATCATTAAAAATGAAATGGAATGCACAAACATCGATATCCGAGGCATTAGTGAATTAGGCAATACCAGCCCATTTTGAATCAGACAATCATCTAGTCTTCTATGCTGGGAATGACAACTCGAGGAGGAATGATGTTCCATTCATCATCAAAAAGAACATTTCAAGATCTATCGTGAAATACAATGCTGTCAATGGTAGGATAATAACCATACTCCTACAAGGAAGACCAGTTAATACGACTATTATTCAAATTTACACACCAACCACCAGGGCCAAAGATGAAGAAATAGAAGATTTTTTTCAGCTGCTGCAGTCCGAAATTGATCGAACGTGCTATCAAGATGCATTGATAATTACTGGCTATTGGAATGCAAAAGTTGGAACCAAAGAAGGATCAGTAGTTGGAAAATACGGCCTTGGGGACAGAAATAATGCCGGAGATCAAATGATAGAATTTTGCAAGACCAATGACTTCTTCATTGCAAATACCTTCTTTCACCAACATAAACGGTGACTATACACATGGACCTCGCCAGACGGAACACACAGAAATCAAACTGACTACATCTGTGGAAAGAGACGATGGAAAAGCTCAATATCATCAGTCACAACACGGCCAGGGGCGGACTGTGGAACAGACCATCAATTGCTCATATTCAAGTGCAAGCTGAAATTGAAGAAAATGAGAGCAAGTCCACGAGAGCAAAAATATCCCACCTGAATTTAGAGACCATCTCAAGAATAAATTTGACACATTGAACACTAGTGACCGAAGACCAGACAAGTTTTCAAATGACATCAAGGACATCATCCATGAAGAAAGCAAGAGGTCACTGAAAAGACAGGAAAGAAAGAAAAAACCAAGGTGGGTGTCAGAGGAGACTCTGAAACTTGCTCCCGAACGTCGAGCAGCTAAAGCAAAAGGAAGAATTGATGAAGTAAAAGAACTGAAGATTTCAAAGGGCCTCTCAAGAAGACAAAGTAAAGTATTATAATGACATGTGCAAAGAGCTGGAGATGGAAAACCAAAAGGGAAGAACATGCTCGGTGTTTCTCAAGCTAAAAGAACTGAAGAAAAAAATCAAGCCTCGCATTGCGAAAGTGAAGGATTGCATGGGGAAAATATTAAACGATGCAGGAAGCATCAAAAGAAGATGGAAGGAATACACAGAATTATTATACCAAAAAGAATTGGTCAATATTCAACCATTTCAAGAGGTGGCCTATGATCAGGAACCAATGGTACTCAAGGAAGAAGTCCAAGCTGCTCTGAAGGCATTGGCGAAAAACAAGGCTCCAGGAATTGATGGAATATCAATAGAGATGTTTCAGCAAACAGATGCAGCGCTGGAGATGCTCACTCGTCTATGCCAGGAAATATGGAAGACAGCTTCCTGGCCAACTGACTGGAAGAGATCCATATTTATGCCTATTCCCAAGAAAGGTGATCCAAACGAATGTGGAAATTATAGAACAATATCATTAATATCACACGCAAGCAAAATTTTGCTGTAGATCTTTCAAAAACGGCTGCAGCAGTATATCGACAGGGTACTGCCAAAAATTCAGGCCGGTTTCAGAAGAGGACATGGAACCAGGGATATCCTTGCTGATGTCAGATGGATCCTGGCTGAAAGCAGAGAATACCAGAAGGATGTTTACCTGTGTTTTATTGACTATGCAAAGGCATTCGACTGTGTGGATCATAACAAACTATGGATAACACTGGGAAGAATGGGAATTCCAGGACACTTAATTGTGCTCATGAGGAACCTTTACATAGATTAAGAGGCAGTTGTTCAGACAGAACAAGGGGATACTGATTGGTTTAAAGTCAGGAAAGGTGTGCGTCAGGGTTGTATTCTTTCAGCATACCGATTTAATCTGTATGCTGAACAAATAATACGAGAATCTGGACTATATGAAGAAGAACGGGGCATCAGGATTGGAGGAAGGCTCATTAACAACCTTCATTATGCAGATGACACAACCCTGTTTGCTGAAAGTGAAGAGGACTTGAAGCACTTACTAATGAAGATCAAAGACCACAGCCTCCAGTATGGATTACGCCTCAACATAAAGAAAACAAAAATCCTCACAACTGGACCAACGTGCAACATCATGAGAAATGGAGAAAAGACTGACGTTGTCAAGGATTTCATTTTACTTGGATCCACAATCAACAGCCATGGAAGCAGCAGTCAAGAAATCAAAAGACACATTGCATTGGGCAAATCTGCTGCAAAGGACTTCTTCAAAGCGTTGAAGAGCAAAGATCTCACCCTGAAGACTAAGGTGCACCTGGCCCAAGCCATGCTATTTTCAATCACATCATATGCACGTGAAAGCTGGACAATGAATAAGGAAGACGGAAGAAGAGTTGACGCCTTTGAATTGTGGTGTTGACGAAGAATATTGAATATACCATGGACTACCAAAAGAACGAACAAATCTGTTTTGGAAAAAGTGCGGCCAGAAAGCTCCTTAGAGGCAAGGATGGCGAGACTGCGTCTTAACATACTTTGGATATGTTGTCAGGAGGGATCAGTCCCTGGAGAAGGACATCATGCTTGGCAGAGTACAGGGTCAGTGGAAAAGAGGGTGACCCTCAATGAGGTGGATTGACACAGTAGCTGCAACAATGAGCTCAAGCATAACAATGATTGTAAGGATGGCGCAGGATCATGCAGTGTTTCGTTCTGTTGTGCGTAGGGTCCCTATGAGTCAGAACTGACTCGACGGCACCTAACAACAACAAGAACAATCTCTGAATACTTTAAGGGCCTTCGTGTGTAAGAGGGAGAAAATATGATCTGAGTTGATCCTGAGACTATCTCTTAGTGTTAAAGAATGCTGAATAACAATTAGATAAAAAGGTTCAATAGCAAAGATCTTTGTTAAAAGATTTAAGTATAGGTTGAAGATTACTAGAAACATGCACGTTTAATATTTCAACTATAGTCAAATTGCTAAAATGATATACTCCTTGCACACAGCAGAATATAATAAAACAATTTGATGCTGTCTGTAAAATAAACAAAACATGATCATGGAAAAGGCTAATATTGAGTGAAAGGAGCAGGATATAATATTTATGTGAATATACATAAATGTGTGTGACACACATATAAAACCCATTGCCATGGAGTCTATTCTTACTCATGGTGTTCCCATGTGTGTTGGGGTAGTCTCCAAATTTTCAATGACTAGAATATACTCCTATAAGCAGGACAAAATTAAAGGAGTATATTTAAATAATAACTTAACAGATGTGAAAGAATTAAACCTGCAGAGAGGCTGCCCAGGAACCCAAGACTACAATAACATTGGTATGGAAAGCAGAATGATGGTGTCGGGAAGCCTGGTGGTCACATGCTTCCAGCTCTAAAGAGAAGAGCAAATAAACCAGGGGAGAAGACAGTGAGCCAGAAGAGTGGGAGAAATGAAGCATTTCTCGAGTGGCAACTAAGGCTGAGCCTCTGCTGATGGCATGTAGTCCCTCATTTAAACCTTACAAGGATGTAATGGGTGGGATAGACCTTGTTATCCACTTTCATCATGCAACATTTTATTAATTTGAACAGTAGCATATTATAAAAACAAATTAGAAAATAGAGAAAAGTATAATAAAAGAATACGCCTCATCCGTTCAGTACTATTATGCTGCCTCAGCAGCTGCTCATTGTTGTTGTTGTAAACATACCACACAACCTTTGGTGACTGAACAACTGACAGTAATTAGCATTAATTGGCTGTGCAACCCTGCCCTTCATCAATGTGACTTTTCCACCACTCTTAACCAGAACTCAGTCTCCATATGCAGGAACACCACTTTATTTCCTCCCTCCTGCCCCTGGTAACCCCTAATAAACTTTTATGTCTACACATTTGCTTGTTTTTGTAAAAGACGGGTTTTTGAATCTGAAAGTTCATGACAAGCCACAAGGGTAAATTCATGTGGTAGAAGTTATTTGCAATACATATATCCTACTACTGACTTGGTTCTGAAATACATAAAGAACAATCCAAAAAGGAAAAAGGAAAAAGAAAGCAGACAGTTTGATAGAAAAATGAGGAAATACTTGAACACTGTATAAAAGATTTCTATATGGCCAAGAAACATATGAAAAGTGACAAACCTTCACTGGTTATCAGAGAAATTCTAATTAAAAGCCACAATGTGATACTATCCCCTACACGCCAGATTGGCTAAAACGGAAAAGATGGAAAATACCAACTATTGGGTATAACGTGGAGTAACTGGAGCTCTAATCTACCGCTAGTGGAAGTGTAATTTGGTACAACCACTTTAAAAATGTTTTGTCCGTATCTACAAAAGCTGTGAACATACATATATCCTAGGACCCAGCAATTCTACTTCAAGATACATACCCGGTAGAAATGGGTACATATCTTCACCAAAACACATACACTTCTCAGCATCCACTAAGGAATAAACACCTTCCTTAGGAATGTCTAACTTTTAAAGCATTATTCTCTGTCTGTTGTAAGGTGATGTCCATATATGATGATAAGTTTACACAGAAAAGTCTAGAGCTTTATGTGAAATTCAGCAGCAAATCTCTAGAGGCTCATGTTCTCATAGCTTCTGTCGCCTCTGCAGCCCCTGCTTCTGTCTGTCCATCTGCTGGGCTGCACCACATGGAACCAGTTATGAAATTCAAGCCCATCTTACACTCGCCAAGGTCCTATTCACACAAAATTTGTATTAGCTTAAAAGAAAAGATGTGTAGATAAGACACACAAGGGATTTAATTGCAGCAAAACAAACCTTAAAATGAAATGGCTGGGAATGGTGGCCTCCCTTTATAAAAAGGAGTCCTTGTACAGACTACGGGAAAATGCAGTTAAGATATGGGTCATGGGAAAAGGAGCGTTTGTAGCAATCTGGTAATCACTCAGACCACCTGTAAAAATGTTTTCATCCTTTTTCTCATACCTTACACAAAACAAAATTCCAGATGGATAGAATATTTAAAATTAAAATATGCAACCATAAAAATTTTAGAAGTTTTTATTTTCTTTTTATTGATAAAAGAGAAAGACTTTTTAAAAATCCCAAAATATGAAGGCTAAAACTGTTAAGATCTATAGATCTTTGGCATATCAAAAAGTATATGAAGAGAGTAAAAATACAGGCAAAAAGCTGAAAAAAAGTTTGCAGGCTAAGGATTTGAATAGAGATTTCTCGAAAGCAGATACAGAAACTCTCAACAAGCACAGGAAAAGAAGCGTAACCTCATTAGTCATCAGGGAAATGCAAATCTAAACTAAAGTGCACTATTATTTCAAAAGCAGTAAGATGGCTAAACTCAACAGGATGGACAACAAGTGTCGGCGACGATGTGGAGAAGCTGGAATACCGCTGGTGGAAATGTAAAATGATCCAATTGTTTTGGAAAATGGTTTGGCAATTCTGCAGAAAGTTAAACACAGAATTACCACACAACACTGCAATTGCACTCCTAGGTCTGCACCCGGAGAATCAAAAGCATGTTCACATACAAACTCACACAGAGGATTCCTAGTAGTGTTATTCATAACAGCCAAACTGTGGAGAGAACCCACATGTCATGACCTGATAGACAGGATGTGGTATATTCATAGACTGGAATATTACTCAGCCACAAAAAGGCACCAAGTACTGATACATGCCACAACATGGACGAACCTTGAGAACATTACGCTAAATGAAAGAAGCCAAACACAAATGACCGCATCGTGTACGATTCCATTTACATGAAATGTCCAGAACAAACCAACACAGACAGAAGTAGATTAGTCGTTGCTACGGCTTGGAGGAAAGGAGTAATGAGGATGACTGTTAATACGCCTTTATTAACAAGGGCCTTTATTTACGGGGCACTGAAAATATTCTGAAGCTAGACAGTGGTGACTGTTGTGCCAAGTCTGCCCATATACTAAAAGCCACGGTATTGTGCATATTTTCAAAGGCAGTGTTACGGCAGGTGAATTGTATCTCAATAGAAATATTTGTGATTCCTAAAAGACTAACTTTTCAATTAACATATAGAACCTATAAATCAGTAGGGAAAAAACAATCCAATTTTAAAATGTCTCCCTCCAAAGCAAAGGGAAGGGGGTACATTCCATCCGTACAGCTTATTTTTTTATCTCTTCATTATTCAAGTTCTATTCTCATCTTATGTAACTCTAAATTATACAAGTAATTGTCTCCATTTTCCTTATCCCTGTTTTCACTATTTAACTAAAGACAGCAACACAGTGTTTTTTATAAAAACCCACCCACATTCACTCAAATCATTTTTTTAGCACTTCTTAGGTGCCAGGTACCAGGATGCTCTGACAAACACAACAGACAAGTTCCTGCCTGCATGGGCCTTCTATTTTTGTGAAGCAGGCAGATGATAAACCAGCCAACCAGCTCTTAATGTAACCTAACATTAAGGAGGGAAACATGTAATTTTGGAGCTATCTCAAGCTGTGTCTCTCTCACAAAGATTTCTCCAAATCTAGTGAAAAGTAAACACCTCGAAGGAACTCTGTGGGGCCAATAAATGTGAAAAAGCCATTTCATTTCAGTTTTGTTTTGTTGCTTTCACCTGCTACCCTGTCATTATTTTTTAATAACATGATTATGGAGCTGACATCAAACTCTCACCACCCGCCTGAAAGAAAAAACCAAACCCGTAGCCATCGAGTCAATTCTGACTCAGAGACCCTATACGACAGAGTAGAACTGCCCCATAGGGTTTCCAGGGAGCAGCTGGTGTTAGGACACAATTCCCTCTTATAAGAATCTGAAAGCTGTTCACTGTGGATGTGTGAGGGACTCAGTAACACTTGCAGAGATTTCCACATGGGTGGGGTGCTCTAGTGTGAGCATCGGGGGAATGGACCCCATGTGCACTTTGCATCCTTCTGCAGATTATGACACAACAAACATTCACTCTTCATTGACCTACATCTTGTAAAAGAACAGAGGGAATTGTTAGACAGGACCCTTCAAAAATGCAGGGCAAGAAATTTTATTGCAACATTAAATGCCAAATAAAATCTTTCTACATTTTTCCCCCTTCCCTACCTCATTTCAAGGAGATAGCTGGATTCACAGTGTTGAAGCTCTGAAACTTCAAGACTCTGAAGAGTCTGTGGTAAAAGCCTCAGCTCACTGAGGTGATCACACTGAGGGAACTGGAGCCCAGGGGAAGAGTGACAGTCAGATAGTAGGGTCCTAGACATTGGGAAGGGGTAGGACCTCCTTCTTGATAATGCCCTGGAATAGGTTACAGCACCTCAAAGGCTGATGCAGGCACATAAGTAGACAAACCCTGTTATGCTGATGACAGCCCCAACAAGGTTCTCATGCTCCAGCTGAGAATGGAAACAGCAGAACGAATGCTTCTAGAGAGATCACCCACATAGGCTGAGGCAATGGGTGTGTTGAAGGTCTTCTCCAAACACTGGTCCTTCATTAGACCCTGGGAATTACTGCATATCTGGATGAGGGAGTACCCTAAAAGTAAGTGAGGTTAAAAACTCCCCTCAATTTTGTAAGCAGGTAGTTCTGAGCCTCAATTCATTTTATTTTTTAAAAAATCATGCTTTTTTTCTATACATGATTTTGTGTAGACTCACACTTACAATTCGTATTACTCATTCATGCATTAAGTCAACAAAGATTTCCTGTATTAATAGCTACATATCAGACCCGAGGCCAGATGCTCTCGGTGATGAAATGACTTAGAGAATTTGCCTCACTGACTGGTGAGAGAAACGGCCAAGTTAACAGGTGTATCAGTCACCTATTGCTGTGTAACAAATGACTCCAATAGGTAGTGTCTTAAAAAAACAACCATTTACTAAGCTCACAATTTTTCAGGTTGTCAATTTGGGGTTCTTCTGATCTGGGCCAGCCACAGTGGCTCGCAGCAGGGCTTATTCATCTGTCTACCATTTGCTTCCAGCTCACCAGCGAGCCAGTTTGCCTAAAATCAACTCAGTGAAACCACTGGATCATCTTTCCAATGGTCCCTCATCATTCAGCAGGCTGGCCTGGGGTCATTCCCACAGGTTCTCAGGGTTTAAGAGCAACAAAAGGGCAAGACTCAATGCAAAATCTTTTCAATTCTCTCCTTGTATCATCTCTGCTACTATGTCAATGGCTGAAGCAACCGTAAGGTCGGCCTTCAACTAACAGGTAGAGGAAGACTCCTACTGCTAATGAAAGGTGCTCTGGAGTCTCATAGAAGGCATGGGCACAGAGAGAGGAAGAATGTGTAGTAAATGCAATTGTGTTTTATGCTGTGGTAAAGGGTTTCCTGGGTACAATGGAGTACAGAGCAAGAAGTGGACTCATCTACCAGGAGAAGATTCAGGGATGACTACAACCAGGAAGTGATGCCTGAACCAAGTTGGGAATATGACTGAATAGTTAAGGGGTGAAAAAAGGCCGAGCATCCAGGAAGCCCCAGGTATTTTCCAGAGGTTTCAGTAAAAGGGGAAGGATGGCTTGATGAGAAAAGCCTGAGGAAACAGGCTGAAAACACTGGGGCATTTGTTGTATTTGTGAACAGGCACAGATTATCTTTTGTTCTATTGTTTCCCTACCATTCCTGCCTCTTCTGTCCTTTGGGGTCACACAAAACAAGCCCCTACCATCCCCATGTTGAAACTTTTATTTTCCTTGGGAGAAGTCTGCTCCTTCCTCATCACCACCCCAATCTTCTTAATTTCTTCCTCAAATGGTCTCCCCATTTGCTGATTTCTCCTCTAAATGGCATCTTAAACAAAGGCAGAGTCTGTCATGGGTTTTCCCCAAGTCAACTCCCAAACCTTCCATTCTGACTGACCACAAAACTCCTGAGTCTTAGGGCTTCTTGGTGAAGTCATGAGCCTAATCTTTCCAGTGGGGTCAGTTTTCTTCACCTTCACGCTTCACCAGGGAGAGTAGGCCAGCAGACGGGAAGGGAGAGAACATCTCCTAGTCAGAGAGCAGAGCCTGTGTGAAGACTCAGAGGCTAAGGAGACCTAAGAGGGGCTCAGAGTGGACATTTCATGCACAGAGCTGGAGAGACATGATTCCAACAGAGTCAAATGAGAGGATTGGGAGAAAGCAGCTGCCCATGATACTGTTATCATTCCCTGTGCTCTCTTTACCCACCAAAGGATAGTAACCCCTTTTACAGGGCACGGAAAAGTTGCAATTCATTTTTAGTATCTAATCTCCTTTTTCCTACATTGGTGCTAGCACTTCTCAAGCGCCTACCTGACAGTTTCATGTTCTTCTGGTTGCCGTGTTTAGCTTCAAACCGGGCCCATGGAACTCAGCAGTGTCAGCAATGATGTCACACAGGATTACGGAAGCCTTGGTGCTAACTCAGATCTCAGCTGCTTTTTGAAAAGAGTGTCGACCTCAGGTCTTGTGGGAGAGAAACTGTAGCTACTGAATCAAGGAAATTCATGAGCAAGCCAGAGTCCCCAGGTTATCAAAGGTTCCTGCTGGGAGAAGGGATAAAGGTCCTTCAGAAGACCATTATGTTCGGACATCTTCACCCAAGCAGGATGAAACAGTGACACACGAGGAAAAGGCCTTTCTCTAAGACTCTAGACAAAGGTGAGGAAAAATTGTCCCAGATTGATGAGTGCTACAGAACAAAAGGTCTGACTTCCACCAGAAAAGAGAGCCATGGTAGGACAAGATGAAGGATTTGGGGTGAATGGATAAGGTCATAAGGAAGATTCTCCTGAGAAAGCACTTTCTGTCATTTAGTAGATAATTAACCAAAGTTTATTTTCTCAATAAGAAATGTAGGAATAAATGAGGGATGAAATGAAAGAATCCAATTGTAAGTTTGAGAGCTTTCCAGAATAGGTGCAGACAAGGCACACTATTGTTCTGGATCTGAACATGATGGAAGGGAAGGAAGCCAGTGGGCAACTGGGGCAGAGAGTATAGGAGGGTGGAAAGGCTGGATAGGAAGAAGCATACATAATTATTATATTTTCTAATTAGATGGAATTAATATACCATGTGAAGAACTAAGGAAATTACTCAGGAGGTTCTGGGAGTGGTAGGTTGAAGAGCCCAGAACCGATATCATTGAGGGCAGAAGAAGGGCTGTAGACTCCTCCCTAGATCCAGGAACTCCCCTTCCCCTCCTGTGTCTCCTGCCCACCTCCCTCAAGAGCCTAACAACCCCTAACCACAAACATGGATATAGGATAGAATTTTTTATTTTCCTACTTTTCTTAACCTGAGCTACATCTAGGATCAGTCATGTATCACTCTTTTCAGGCCAGTTTTGTTGCCCTCCCCACTACTATTACCTCTGCTGTCCTCCTCCACCCAGTGTTGCCCTCCACTGGCCCTGCTTCCTGCTGCTTCCTGCTTTTCTGACTGGTCTCTAATACCCTTTGAGAGATCCCCCACCCCATCTTCTGTCTGTCACTGGAGCTTACACTCCCCTCCCAAACTCCTTCTCTTTCTTCCTTAACTCGCCAATTCTTCCCTCAAACTCAGAAAAATACTGACCCTTATGCTGACATATACAAGCCCTGCCCCCCCCAGGAGGCATGGTTGTGATTCGGCTACTAAAGTTTGTGCCATCAGACTCTCAAATGTGGACATCTGTTTCTGCCTCACCCTGAAGGACATGGTAATGGGCTTGTGTTCAGAGAAAGGCAATTTTAATCTCCTGGTGTAGGCTAGTTAAGGGTACGAGGAGAAGTTTTCAATTATACAGAAAAGTACAAATAACGCTGTCTCTTTAAGTATAATTCCTTCTATAAAAGCCTTCCCTTAAAAGTAGGATGAAAACAAGTTACAAAGAGGAGACCAATTCTCCTGTTTCAATGCTTACACTCTAAATTTACTAAAAAAAATAACTTTCATAGAAAACAGCTCTTAGAGAAACCATGTATTATCATGAAGGTGCAGAGAGAGAATGAGGTAATTTCCATATTCCACAGGAGCAAATTCACTTCCATCCAACAAATGCAAAAAAAAAAAAATTTTTTTTTTTAATGTGGCGATCCTCTGTTTATATTATAAACTATCACTGGATAAACCTTTGGCTGCTAACTAAAAGGTTGGCAGTTGGAATCCACCAGCCGCTCCTTGGAAACCCTGTGGGGAGTTCTACTCTGTCCTACAGAGTTGCTATGAATTGGAATCTACTGAAAGAAAACTGGGAGTTTTTTTTTTTTTTAAATCAATGTATTATAATTTTTTGAAAAACGATAGACTTTTGCTATAAGGTAGTACCATCACCGAAATTTTCTGGAGGAGACTTTATTGCCCAGAGTAAATTCCCTAAAGTATGGTCGGTGCCTGGGGAAGAAGAAAGAAGCCATGGGGACTGTGGAGGTGGAGGATGGTGGTGATGGAGAGGCCTCCAGGGATCCCTGAGACCAGAGACTTAGGTCACAGTTGAGAAACCAGAGCCCAGATGGCTCATGTAAATTAACTCTCCATTATTGCAAGTCTCAACCCAAGAGGAAAGTGTCACTCAGGGTAGAACATGAGAACAAAAAGCCCAGGTTCCAAGCCCAGGAAGATTCCCAAAGTATCAGCGAGGCCTTTTTCATCAGCTTCCACTAGGCAGAATTCTCACTCATCAAATTACTCCAGAGATCCATAGGTCAAGTATGAGTATTTTACTCAAGTGTGTAAGGTCAAGGGGTTAGCCATGGTCTGGCAGACCAGACCAAAACATCTCACACCCCTGTCGGCAAAAGGCCCCTGGTCTTGAGGCCGAGTTTTTGAAGAAAGTGAGTGCCATCAGGTCTGCCCTCAGTCTAACCAACACTGAGTTCCTGGTCAGCATCCTGGAGTCCTGGCAAGAAGAGCCAGGCACCTCCAGGAGCATCTGGAGGAGGAGACAGGGGCTGAAGAGGCTACCACACCTACTGGTGCTGCTACACATGTGGGAGACCTGGCTGCAGAGGGTGCAGGCATGGCCTCAAGGTCAAAGGAGAAAGCACCTGAAGACGTGCTAGGACTCTCAGACTGAGAGAAGCAGGATGTCTGGACTGCAAAATATGCACCCTTCAGGGAAGAACTTCATTCAGGCTTCTTAAACCCACCTCACCTGGAAGATCCATCCTTTTAGCCTTGTGCCCCTTCCACGCCCCCTCTAGTACATGGAGAGATCCAGCCCTATAGCACCAGGGTGGAAGAAGCCCCAGGATAGCTGTCCGAAGACATGAGGTCCACTCAAAAGCCAAGGAGAGAAGAGGACAAGACTCATCTGCAGATGAGGTCTCAGAGCCCTGAGAATGAGCACAATGTTTGTAAGGAAAGAGAAATGGGATTTCAGTGGGACATGGAAGTCTGAGAAAGAGCCTCTGCAAAGATAGCTCTAAGGGAGGTGTGATTGTGAAGGTGGGCTGGTCACTGAGTTCTTTGTAGTACAAGGTACCAGACAGAAGCCAGACTCTGGGGGGAACCTGCCTGCTGGTGAGCAGTGGGCATAAAACCCTAAACCAATGAGAATCGAGTCCCTTCCCAGCAGCATCTGCACAGATCAGTGATGTTTGCTTGGTCTTTCTCTTTTCTGTGGTCTAACCTGATCTGTCCTGAGATCAGAGAATTGGAATAGAAAAGCCTGACTGAGATGAAACGAGCAAAGAGAAGACAAGGCCTCCTAAATCTGGTGAAGACAGGACACAGATAACCAAAGGTGAGGATGTGAAGAAACAGGTTGAGTTCCAAGTCCCATCCACAGTATCCCAGGGCCTGGGAATCCCTGGAAGTGCCAGAGGTGTGTACTCCCTGGGAGATGTGACCCCAAGTGTCAGAGGATGCCCTATGGAGCAAGGAAGGGAGGGCAGGGCCTCTAGGATGGGCACTTCCATACAGGCTGCCCATGTGAATTTCTAAGAGTGACCATGACAGATCCTGAGAGGGACAGTTTGAGACAAAAGAAAGTAAGTTTTCTGAAGAGGGGTGAATTCCACAGTCTCTGATAATGAAACAGAAATCCCGTCCTGCTCAGAGGTACTGAGTAGGAGGGATTGTGAATTCCCATCCTGCACAGAGGTTGGCTGGGAAGTTCGACTGTCTAAAGACAATGTGGCCAAAGTCTTCTTTATCTTTCAAAGATATATCTTTAACTTCCTGCAAATTCAATTCCGGAAAAAGGCCTAGAATATACAAGCGTGGGTTTTTCAGGAGAGCAACAAGGGGAGAAGGTGATAGTGGCATATCAGAGAAGGAGAACAATAGTCTAATGGTCCCCGTGTTACTTAATGAATCACACATGGTGTCCAGCATTCTTCCTTACCTGTAGACATGTAAATGCAGTAGATGTTTTAGCAATAACTGAATTAATCCTCACAGAATTCTTTTTGGCCATTTCGAGGTATAGAGACCAGAAGAAGTCATTAGTTACAAGAGCAAGCAATAATTCGCTGGTCTGAATTTTGTTCAATTTCTGTGTTTGCCCTTCATAGATGGATAAAAGTCTCTGAATCTGGCATTGAAGACAGTGTTTTCTCTATTGTTATGGATTGAATAGTGTCCCCCAAAATGTGTGTCAACCTGGCCAGACCATGATTCCCAGTATTGTGTGGTTGTCCTGTATTTTGTGATCTGATGTGATTACTTATGTGTTGTAAATTCTAACCTCTGTGATGTTAATGAGGCGGGATTAGAGGCAGTTAGGTTAATGAGGGAGGACACAATCTACAGGATTAGGGTGAGTCTTGAGTCAGTCTCTTTTGAGATACAAAGAGAAAAGTGAGCAGAAATGAGAGGGACCTCATACCACCAAGGAAGAAGTGCCTGGAGTGGAGCACGTCTTTTTGACCCAGCGTCCACGCGCTGAGAATTTCCTAGGCCAGGGGAAGATAGATGACAAGGACCTTCCCCCAGAGCCACAAAGAGAGAAAGCTTTCTCCTAGAGCTGGTGCCCTGACTTCAAACTTCTTGCTTCTTAAACTGTGAGAGAATAAGCTTCTGTTTGTTAAAGCCATCCACTTGTGGTATCTCTGCTATAGCCACATTAGATAACTAAAAAACACATATATCAAATAGTCAAAAAAAAAAAAAGTTTCAAATACACACACATACACGTATGATGTTATTAAACTTTAAAAGGTTTTACATTCTTATAACACATTTAACAAGAGATTTGTATACAGAAGTTATAATAAGAGCCATCCCCACATAAGTATATTGTACCTGCTCCCCCAAAGTGTCCAGTGTCCAAAGATACATATGTACCCTTTTACACACTTCTTTTTGCCGGGACACATGTAAGTACATTCATTTGTTTGTTTTTATGGAAATTAGGTCACACTCTACCCATGTTTTTCTCTGAATCACTCTTCACTTGACAATTTCTCATGGTTCCTCTAAATCAGCAGACATGGAAGAAGCACTCTTTTTGGTTCTTCTAATTTTTAACTCCCACCACTCTTCTGTCAGTTTGTTGTACTGTGGTGGCTTGCATGTTGCTGTGATGTTGGAAGCTATGCCACTGGTATTTCAAATACCACCAGGTTCACCCATGGTAGACAGGTTTGAGTGGAGCTCTGGATTTAGACAGACTAGGAAAAAGGACCTAGTGATCTATTTCTAAAAAAAAAACTGGCCAGTGAAATCTTACGAATAGTACTGGAACACTGTCTGATTGAATGACAGAGGATAACCCCTTAGGTTGGAAGGCACTCAAAATACGAGTGGGGAAGAGCTACCTCCTCAAAGTAGATCCCACTTTAATGACATTTGCTGATGGGGCACAACTCAAAATGAGAAGAAACTGACACAAATATCCATTAATAACCAGAACGTGGAATGAAGGAATTATGAATCTAGGGAAATTGGAAGTCATCAAAAATGAAATGGAATGCATAAAGGTCAATAATCCTAGGCATTAGTGAGCTGAAATAGCTTGGTTTTGGAGATTTTAAACTAGACAATGGTATGTTCTACTATGCCAGGATTGAGATACTGAAGAGAACGGCATCATATTCATCGATAAAAAGAACATTTCAAGATCTGTTCTGAAGTACAACACTAGAGCAATAGGATAATATCCACAGGCCTACCAGGACGACCAGTTAATAAGACTATTATTCAAATTTACACACGAATCATGAATGTGAAAGATGAAGAAGTTGAAGGTTTTTACCAAGTTCTGCAGTTTGAAACTGATCAAACATGATGCATTGATGAATCAAGATGTACTGATAATTACGTGATTGGAATGCGAAGTTGAAAACAAAGCAAACAAATCAGCAGTTGGAAAATAAGGTATTGATGATAGAAATGACACTGAAGCTTACATGATAGAATTTGGCAAGACCAATGACTTATTCATTGCACATGCCTTTCATCAGGAACATAAACGGTGACTATACTTGTGAACCATTCCAGGCAGAATAGACAGGAATCAAATTTGTGGAAGGTGATGATGGAGAAGGTCAATATCATGAGTCAGAATCAGGCCAGAGGCTGACTGCAGAACAGATGATCAGTTGCTCATATTCACGTTCAAGTTGAAGCTGAAGAAAATTCAAACAAGTCCATGAGTCAAAGTATGCCCTTGAGTATATCAAACCTGAATTTAGAGAGCATCTCAAGAATAGATTTGATGCACTGCACACTAATGATCGAAGACAGATTAGTTGTGGGATGATAGCAAGGACATCATATATGAAAAAAACAAAAAGTCATTAGAAAGACAGGAAAGAAAGCAAAGACCAAAGAGGATGTCACAAGAGACTTTGAATCTTGCTCTTGAATGTACAGTAGCTAAAGAGAATGGAAGGAATAATAAAGTAAAAGAGCTCAATAGAATACCTGAAAGGGAAGCTGGAGAAGACAAAGTATGATAATACAATGTGAACAGATCTGGAGTTAGAAAACCAAAAGGGAAGAAAACACCTGGCATTTCTCAAGCTGAAAGAACTGAGGGAAATATTCAAGCCTCTAGGTGTAATACTCAAGGATTCTATGGGCAAAATATTGAACAACACAGGAAACATCAAAAGAAGACGGAAGGAATACACAGACTCAATACACCAAAAAGAACTGGTCAACATACAACCATTTCAGGAGGTAACATTGGATCAAGAGCTGATGGTACTGAAGGAAGAACTCCAAGCTGCACTGAAGGCATTGGCAAAAATAATGGCTCCAGGAATTGATGGCGTACCAAATGAGATGTTTCAACACAGGGACTCAGTGCTGGAGGCGCTCACTTGTCTATTCCAATATATTTGGAAGACAGCTACCTGACCAAATGACTGGAAAAGATCTATATGTGTGCCCATTCCAAAGAGAGGTGGTCCAACACAATGAGGAAATTATCGCGCAACATCATTAACAACACACACAAGAAAAACTTTGCTGAATATAATTTAAAAACAGTTGCAGCAGTACAGAGACAGGGAACTACCAAAAATTCAAGCTGGATTCAGAGGAAGACATGGAACGTGGGATATCATTTCTGATGTCTGATAGATCTTGGCTGAAAGTAGAGAATATCAGTAAGATGTTTACCTATTTTTGTTTACTATACAAGCACACTCAATGTGTGGCTCATGACAAATTATGGATAGCTTAGCAAAGAATGGGAATTCCAGAACACTTAACTGTATTCATGCGGAATATGTACGTAGACCAAGAGGCAGTTTTGAGTAGAACAAGGGGATGCTGTGTGGTTTAAAATCAGAAAGTTATGTGTCATGGTGGTATCCTTTCACCATACTTACTCAATCTGTATGCTGAGCAAATAATCTGAGAAGCTGGTCTGTAAGAAGAAGAACATGGCATCAGTTTTGGAGAAAGATTCACTAACAACCTATGATATGCAGCTGATACGACCTTGCTTGCTGAAAGTAAAGAGGACTTGAAGCAGTTACTGATGAAGAGCAACCACTACAGCCTTCAGTATGGATTACACCTCAACATAAAGAAAACAAAAATTCTCACAACTGGACCAGTAAGCAACACCATGATAAACAGAGAAAATACTGAAGTCATCGAGCAATTCTTTTTACTTGAATCCATAATCAATGCCCACAGAAGCAGCAGTCAAGAATTCAAACAATGTATTGCATTGGGCAAATCTATTGCAAAAGACCTCCTTAAAGTGTTGTGAAGGAAAGATGTCACTTTGAGGACTAAGGTGTGCCTGAGCAAAGCCATGATATTTTCTATCACCTCACATTCTTGAGAAAGTTAGACAATGAATATGGAAAACCGAAGAACTGATTCATTTAAAATATGGTGTTGGCAAAGAATACTGAATATACCATGGACTGCCAGAAGAATAAACCAATCCATCTTCGAAGAAGTACACCCAGAATGCACCTTAGCAGCAAGGATGGCGAGACTTTGTCTCACGTGCCTTGGACATATTTTCAGGAGGGACCTGTCCCAGGAGAGGGTCATCATGCTTGGAAAAGCTGAGGGTCAGAAAAAAAGAGGAAGGCGCTCAACAACATGAACTGACACAATGGCTGCAAGAATGGGCTCAAACATAGCAATGATTGTGCGGATGGTTCAGGATCAGGCGGTGTTTCATTCTGTTTTACACAGGATCGATGGCATCTACCAGCAACAACAACTAACATATACACGTATGCATATATGTGTGTGTGTGTGTGTGTGTGTGTATACCCATTGCCATCGAGTCGGTTCCAACTCATAGTGACCCTACAGGACAGAGTAGAACTGTCCCACAGAGTTCCCAAGGAGTGCCTGGTGGATTCGAACTGCTAACCTTTTGTTAGCAGCTATAGCTATTAACCATTATGCGAGTAGGGTTTCCATATATATATACACAAACACACACACACACACACATATACACACACTCATATATATGTGTACATATATATATGTTCTCTTCACTAGTTTTGCATCTCTAGAGATCCCAGGCTAAGACATTTGGTACCTACAGTGGTTCTAGAGGAACCAAATCTTAAGGATGAGTTTTCTGAATTGATTCTCAAGTCTGGCTAGTCTTAAAGGCACTGATGACTGTCTCCAGTAGTAAACAGGCTATTGCTAATCCATGGTGGGAGGTGACAATAGAAATACGCAAAATACCACTACCACTGGATCAAATATTTGTGAGAGACAAGGCTCTGCCTGATTACATATTTGATACTTTTCTATAATTTTGTCAGAATAAGAATAATAAGGAAGCTGCTTGGTTGGTCCTGCTTTTGCTAGCCACACTGGTGAATGAAAGAAATGGACTCAAAGCTCAAGCACCACATAAAAGATCTGAAAGCTGCCACTTGTGCCCAGAAAGAAAACCATATTTCTTATAGTAACAAGGCTAATGCTGCCAAAAATAAACTCAGATTCTTATCTTAAGAGTGACTGAATTAAAGTGCCAGTTGAATATCCAGCCTCAAATGGTGTCTGAAGTTAAAGTGAGGGCACTGATTGGGAAGAAATGGGATCCTGAAACTTGGGATGAGGACATATGGGCAGACAGTCAGGAAGCGGGGGACAATGAACCTCCAATTTCTGTTGAATCGCTCTTCCTAACAGAACCAGACCTCTTACTCCCATCTGAAGAGATTCTCTAATTTTGCCTGCTAAGGCACCCTTCCCAGTAAAACAATTATCCCTTCCACCTCCATCTGATGAGATTATCCCAGCTGTGCCTGAAGTGTCTTGTTTGAGTTGTCTCCTGGGGTGGTATCTGGGGCATGGCCTGGGGCATCACCTTAGGCAGATGTCTTATAAGACACGGCTGAACATCTCACTGCCACTGCCCATTTTTGCTTCTAGACCTATACCTAGGCTTCAGTCCCAACAAGCCCCAAAAGCTGAACTATGAAGTGTGACCCAGGAGACGGTATGCTAAACTCCAAAAGAACTGCTTGATTTTTCTAATACATACATACAGAAACCTGGTGAATATGTGTGGGAATGGCTATTATGGGTGTGGGATAATGGTGCAAGCAACATAAAGGTGGAGCAGTCTGAGTTTATTGATATAGACCCAGGAAGCACAGATTCTTCACTCAGTGTTTCAGCTTGAGAGGTTAGGAAAGGATCTCATAGTTTATTTGGCTGGTTTACTGAAGCACGTATTAAGTGGTGGTCTACAATAAATCAAGTGGAAATGGCAGATCTGCCACTGTGTAATGTAGGAGAAGGTATCCAAAGGCTGAGGGAAATTGGCATGTTAGAATGGATTTATTAGGCTGGACCCACAGACCCACACACGGAGTGCCCAGAGGGCTCTCTTTTTACCATAGCGGTGAGGTACAAATTTGTGCAGCAAGCCCCAGCATTATTGAAGACTTCTGTGGTTGCTATTTAATGTAAGTAAGAGTCCACAGTGAGAACTGCCCTAACTGAATGAAGACACCGAACTACAATGCAGCTGACTGGACCCCATGATGGTAGCATCCAAGTGGTGGCACTCAATCAACAAAGACAAGGTGGGTGTGGTTACCATAACAGACAGTAGAGTCAAAGCAGTAATCAGAATAGTCTGCTCACATGGATTTATGGCATTGGCTACTTAGTCATAGTGTCCCTGGGAGTGAAAGAGTTGGGAAATGTACATCTCCTGGTACCTAGTGTCTTAGATATCTAGTGCTCCTGTAACAGAAATACCACAAATGGATGACTTTAACAAAGAAAATTATTCCCTCACAGTCTAGGAGGCTATAAGTCCAAATTCAGGGTGCCAACTCCAGGGGAAGGCTTTTTCTCTCTGTCACTCCTAGGGGAAGGTCTTTGTCACCAATCTTCCCCTGGACAAGAAGGTTCTCAGCACAGGGATCCAAGGTCCAAAGGATGCACTGCTCCTGACACTTCTTTCTTGGTGGTACTGAGGTCCCCCTGTCTCTCTGCTCTTTTCTCTTTTATATCTCAAAAGAGATTGACTTAAAACACAACTTAATCTTGTAGATTGAGCCCTGCCTCCTTAACATAACTGCTTCAAATCTTCGCTCATTAACATCCTAGAGGTAGGATTTACAATACATTGGAAAATCACATCAGCCGACAAAATGGTGGATAATCGCACAATACTGGGAAGCATGGCCTAGTCAAGCTGATATATACATTTTGGGAAGACAGAATTTAATCCGTAACACCTAGTATGCAGCTATCCACCTGTTAATGCCTTTTTTTCCATACGTGTTTCGAAGTATCACCAGAAACAGTGTGCCTTCTCTCTGACCAGAGTATATAAGGACCAAATAATATAGAGAAATCTGTTACGTTTTCTCCATCTTACCATTATTGGCCTCATAGGCAGACCCTATGAGTCTTAATTGCACAGCAGAATGAACAGATTAAAGCCCCAACATTCTTGCCAGTGGACCAGGAAGGTAGCTGCTCAGACATCAGAGAGCCTCAGAGAGACAGAGACCAGGCGGCTCAAGAGAGGGATACCATAAAGTTGTTTTTCATACCCCCCCCACTCCCACAATTGCATATGCTTTGCTCTGACCCTAAGAAGTAGATCAATCCTTTGAGAACTGCATTATGGGTTAGAACACCAACAAGGTCCCAGACTGAGTGACACTCCCATAGATTACATCCAAATGTCACTGCAAAGTCTTCAAAATCTGAACTGACATCTGAGCCACAGCACACAGAAGTTGGGAAAGAACCTGCAGCCTGAACATAACTGGGTCAAGTGATTCCTAAAACAAACAACATCGACATTTTCTGTAAGATTGAAGTAAGACACAGTCTTGGAATCATAGACAAAAACTTTAAAAAGCTACTTTAACCACGCTCAAAGAAGTAACAGGCACACCTTAGAAAAATAGAAAAATACATAGAAACCATTCACAAATGAAAATTTTAGACAGGAAAAATAGAAAAATAGAGATAAAAAATTCACTTGATCAGCTCGACAGCGGAATGCTGTTGACAGACAAAAGGATCAATGAGATGAAAATAGTTCAATTGAAAATATCCAATCTGAAAACAGAGAATATTGAAAAAAAAATGAACAGAGCCTCAAAAAAATCCAAAAATATCTAACATTTATTTATTGGAATTCCATAAGGTGTAGAGAAAATATGTGGTGTAGAAAAAAGTATTTGAAGAAATACTGGCTCAACACTTTCCCAATTTGTTGAAAGACATAAACTTACAGATTCAAGAAGCTATGCAAACTCCAACAAGTTAAACTCACATAATTTTACGCCCAAATGCCTCACTGCCAATTGTGGAATAACAAGGACCAACTCATTTCACACAGGAAAAACAATTGGAATGACTCTGTATTCATCATCAGAAGCCATGGAGGCCAAAAGGCTGTGAAAACATTTTTTCAACACTGAAAGAAAAGAAACATTAACCCAGCTTTCTATACCCTGTTATTTCTTGCATGAGTAAAGGAAAAATACTGACATTTTCAGGTGAAGGAAAGTTAAGAGAATTCATTGCCATCAGACTTGCTGTAAATGAAACGCTAAAGAAGTTCTTCCGGTGGTAGACTTGGAATTTCAGGAATTATGGAAAGGAACAAAGTCGAAAGTACCTTCTTAAGTTCACCCTTCAGCCAAAGATTAGACAGGTCTGTAAAACAAACAATAACACACGTGAGGTAAGTGTGTCTTAGTTCAATCATGTGTATGAGACCAAAAGTGCAAAACCTGCCTAAAAGCACAGAAAAGAGGGCAGGATGGAACAGGAATCATGGCAGATGGAAATGGGGAACTGGAGCATAGGAGAGTGTTGACACATCATGAGGATTGCAACCAATGTCACAAAACAATTGTGTATAAATGGTTGAACGAGAAACTAACTTGCTCTGTAAAGTTTCAAGTAAAGCACAACAACAAAAAAAAGGGGTAGGTATCTGGGTAAACATATTATGCCATCCCTACTATCACTGCACAACACGGCACAGGAGTCTCCTCTTTGGAAAGATTTTCTAGCCTGTTGGGAACACTTTGGAATACACTCTTGGTGGCAAATTAGTATTAGAGAATGGGGTTAATTTTGAAAATACCTGAGATGTCTGTACTCAATATGGTGAATAAACTGGATAGTAATGTTTTCAAAGCTAAATGAGGTGTTCTAACAACAAAAAAAAATAGGCCTGAATTCCTATGTGGGCCATGAGCCTGCTCCAAAGGCCTTCTGCAGAGAGGCATTTCAGGCATGTCTAGAGAAGCAGGAGCACAGGGGAATGCATGTATCAACCTCCTCCAGGGCCTTCTCTGAGGGGGAAGTACCTGATTTAGTACTAAAGCTTAGTGGTTCATAAATAGTCATTCTGCATAAGGTCTTCAGGTTCAAGTCTGTAATCCAGCTGGTATTCTGTGTGTGCTACACCTCTGCATCAAAAGAACAAGCTTCTAGAAGCAGAATGCCAGGAGAGAGGCAGTTGGGCAGCTGGGGGCGGGGGGTGCTGTGCAGACAGGGGTGCCCGAGGGAGGCACAATATAGTCATTCTGCACGGGGTCTAGTCATTCTGCATAAGAATTAGAATGCTTCCATCAGTGCACAATATTTTACATGCAGGACATAAACAAAGTGACTCAAGGACAAAGTCGAACAGTAAACCAATCCATTCCCTGTCAGTCCTTACCTGAGAGGGTCGTCATGAGGATTTCCGGGGATGGAGAAGGACACAGTAAACGTTGAATTATTTTACCTCTTCCTTCCTCAAGAAATAGGTCTCAAGCCCCAAACTCCTCTTCTGGTCTGTATTTAAGCTGTATAATAAAACTGGGAACCAGGCAATCAGCCCTGAGCAGACAGACCCAGAAGTATTTCCAGTACCCCACACCTTTGAGTTCCAGTGAGATCCTGTTCCTAGTCACTAGATTAGCAGAGGAGCTAAAAGACTGAAATTCCTTGCTTTCAGGCAACTTGGGCTTGAACCAGGCACTTATTGCTAAAGTCGTATTTCTTTGTGTTAATTTATGATCCTAAACAAATCTGGAGTTTGGAGCTCATTTTGATAACTCCTCATTAGTCTGCACAGACTAGAGTCTGCTCACAGTCAGTGATGACAATGGAGGAAACAAAGTCCCTAGCCCAGAGGAAGGACTGCTCCCCAAATTTGGGGCAGTGCCCCTGGGGAGCATCGGTGAGGTGCACTGTGGCCTCTGTGGCTTTGCCTTGTGCTCCTGGAATTGCACCCTGGGGGCCTCCATATGCGGACCCAGAGTCCATGGGTGACCACAACTCCCGCCCTTCTGGGTCATCGTCCGGACGCACGTTGCGATACGCTTCCTGCCCTCCTTTCCAGCATAAGTGCTGAGATCACGCGTGGCAGAACCATTTCCCAAGTCCAGACCCTAGGCTTTACCATCCATGGCCTTAGGCTTCCCCTAGTCCTGGGGGAACCCACAAGCCTGGTGCGTGCGAGGTTAGCACCTGGCTGGGCGGGCTTGGGCCTGTCTCAGAAGGCTCATGGTGCAGGCGGGTTCCCCCTCCTTGGAGCCCGCGGGCTTGCGGCGGGCAGCCCAGCATCTCCTGCCTCCCTCGGGCGCCTCTCTGAGCAGCAGCTCCCCTCCCCCCCGCCCCACCAACCACCCAACAGTCGCACTGCCTGCTTTCTGCTTCTAGAAGCCTGTTCTTCTGATGCACAGATGCAGCACACACAGAATCCCAGCTGGATTACAGACTTGAACCTGAAACGCACAACTTTAAAACTACTAGATTGGGGGGGTGGGGGGTTGGCAATGAAAAAAGGAAAAAAATTTAAGAAAAGAACAATTACAAAAAAAGTATTAGAAGACTGTATCCTCACATTTTGGACTCAAGAAGGCTGCGGATACACAACTGTTTAGAGAGCATACTGTTGTATCTTTCTTTGCAAATAAGTCTTAGATGGGGGAATTGGTACCAGGAATAGTTGCAGAGCCTGACTTTGGGGAAATCTGGAATTGATGAATTGCCCTGCATGAGGCTACCAGCCCTGATAATCAATATTTAAAGATGAGATTTGAGCAACCTAGAACATGAATCAGAATTTTTTCTAAGTAAATTAGCACTAGAAGATGCCTTTAACCACTAAATAAAATGGGTCAGTAGTTCAAGATCTCCCTACAAAGAAAATGGCAGACCTAGATCGTTTCCAGTCAGGTTCCAGCAAACATGCAAGAAACAGTCATTTTAATCTTGTACATAGTCAACAGAGATTAGAAAACCATGAGATACTCCCCTAACTTGATCCTTAAGGCTAGTTTAAAAATGATAACAAATTAGAGAAGGCAGGTAGAAGAAGAGTTAGAGGACAAGCACACTCAGTAACTGAGATGCAAAACCCTACGTAAGATGCCAGCAAAGGAAATCCAGCAAAGTATAAACCACATAACATGCCATGATCAAGGCGGTTTATTGTAGGCATACAAATTTTAGTAATTTCATTCACCACATGCATAGGTGAAAGAAGAGAAGACATATGTTCACCTCAAGAGATGGGGGCAAAGCAGGTTGATAAAATCCAATCACACGGAGAGATAAGGACTAGGAGTAAACATGGAACAGAAAAGGAGTTCCCGAACGTGGAAAACTACAACTAGCATGATAGTTCATGGTGACGGGTGGGACATTCTCTTTAATATTAATAAACAATAAAATAAGGATGCTTCTATCATTTTTATTAAACATTTCACACTGGAAGTGTAAGCTAGTACAAAAAGAGAAAAAGTATAACTGCTATTCACAGATTATAGGACTGTCTCCATTGAAAACTGTAGAAAATATTGGAGTTAATAGTAATCATAAATAAAAAATAAATTGAAATTTCAATGCATCAGCATCAAGCAGACTCTGTCATAACTCTTAGGTGAAAGCAAAGGACACTGATAGGGAAAGAGCAGGTTCGGGTCGGCTAGACCAAGGAGGGAAGAAAATTATTCTGCACTGTGCTGAACTTATAAGCGCAGGTATGTGTTAGTTACCTAGTCCCTCCATAACAAAAAATAACACAACTGGATGGCTTTAAAGAACAGAAATTTATTTTCTCACAGTTTAGCAGGCAGTACTTCGAATTCAGGGCATGGCTGTAGTGGGAGGTCCTTCCTTGTCTACCTCAGCTTCTAGTAGACGCCAGCAATCATTTGTGTTCCTGGCCTTGTGGATGCATCTGTCTTCTTTGTCTGTCTTCCTCTTCCCCTGTTTGTGCCTGTGTGTATTCTGCTCCTTTTATAACTAAGAAGAGTTAGGCTTAGGACCCACCCTACATTGGTATGACCTCGTTCACATAATTAAAGGAGGCCCCCTATTTCCAAACAAGGTCAGATTTACAGCTACACGGGTTAGGATTTCCACATACATTTTGGAGGGACACAATTCAATCCCTAACAGTCGACTTACCAGATATTCTGGATTGAGAGTACTCGCATGAACAGCTGAGAGTGGTTCCAATTCTTTGCTACATTCGTTGGCTGAAACTTGTCTCAATGGTCACCCAAAGGAATGCTGGAGCAATTTATTGTGTAGGACCTAGACAACCATTCCTAATCACGTTCATTGTGTGGAAAAACACACACTCCCATCACTGAAGCCTTGAGGAATTCATCGATAAGAACAGAATGGTGGTTGGAACCAAGCATTGTTTCATAGCCTAGATAACATGGTGTAGCTGTTAGATATTCACATGGAGATGTCAGGTAATAAAACTTCACCCCACATGGGGATGTCAAGAATAATACCAACAGCTAATGTTCATTGAGTACCTACACTGGTGCCAGGCACTCCCGTGCTTTTTTTTTTCATGTTTGCTTTCATGATGGCCATATGAGGAATGTATCATTATAATACATAAAGAGGTCAATACCGAGAGTTAAGCTGACATTTGAATATATGAGTCTGGACCCAGGAGGAGTTTGAATGGATGGAGGTATAAACCTCACGTCCTTAGCTACAAATAGACAGCAGTGAACTCACTGAGGCATCCTAGAGGGAGGGTGTCAATAGAGAGAGGAGCAGGCACCAAGCCCAAGGGTACTCGGGTATCTAGAAGCCTGCCAGGTGAACAGCAGCCAACAAGCCTCTCTGAAGTCCAGTGTGGTTCCTGGAGGGTTGTCTGTCCTTGCTCTCAGCTGCATTTCCCCAGTGCTCCTCCCACCTGCACTGGGTTGTCCCCTTCATGACGACAGGGACAGTGTGTACCTTTCACCACTGTATCTGCATAACATAGACTACTTCTGGCCCATGGAATATACTGACTGAATGAAAAATAAACAAACGATAAGTACGTAAAATCCTTCGTAGTTGATACCTTGGAATACATTAAGGGGCTTCATGAGTAAGAGGGAGAAAAACTGATCAGGGCTGCTTCTGAGACCATCTCTTAGGCGTAAAGAGTGTTAAACAATAATTAAACAAAGAGATTTAATGGCAGAGATGTATGTTAAAAAGATGTTTAAGTATAGGTTGAAGTTACTAGAAACATGCACATTTATTATTGCAACTATAGTCAAATCGTTAAAAAAACATATACTACATGCACACAGAATATTATGAATTTAATGCCCTCATTAAAAAAAAATTTTATGAGCAAAGACTAATGTTGAATGAAAATATCAGGATATAATATCCGTGTTAATATACATAAATGTGTGTGCTAATACACACATAAAATCAGTTGCCACTGAGTCAGTTCTGATTCATGATGACACCAGCGTGCCAGAGTAGAACTGTACTCCATAGGGGTTTCAGTGGCTGTGTTTTCGGAAGTAGACTGCCAGACCTCTCTTTCACAGCAATTCTGGGTGGACCTGAACTCCAACTTTCTGTCAGCAGCTCAAGATATTAACCATTTTGCACCAATCAGAGACTCTAATACACGTACATGCCAATATAAGTAAGATAACAGACATATCGGAACGTTAATAATTTATTCTATGCATTATGTATGTTTTCTTGTTATTTATTGCATACTTTCCCATTGCTTCCAAGTTTTTGAGGAATAGAATGTACTTCTGGAAAAATTCATGAGAGATTTTTAAGTAATGAAATAATTAACAGAAACAGAATGAGTAAATCTGTGGCAAAGCAGCCCATGAACCCAAGATTATAGTAACACTGGTATGAAAAGGAGAATTGTGGAGTCCTGTAGCTCAGTGGTCCCATGCATCCATCAGGAAAGAGGGAAGAGCAAATAAACAAGGAGAAAATACAGTGAGCCAGAGGAGTGGGAGCCCTCTGTTGTGGGCACAGTTTTCTCATGAAACTTTAGATGGGCACAATGGGTGGGATTATCCACTTCCATCATACAAACATTTTTATTACCCTTGATTTTAACGGAACTATGTTATAAAAACAAATGATAAAATAAAGTATAATAAAAGAATAAATCTCATCAGTGGACTACTATCATTTTCCCCGGCCACTGATTCTTTTACCGAGGAGGGCAGGAGACACATATGGGAAAGAAGATGGAGCAGTGTGAAGACTCATGCTAAGTGAGGACGGGAGTGTTTCTGAGACAGGCCTTAGCTGCTACCACCTAGGGTGCACGACCAGCTGTGCATGACCAACTGGAAGAAATGGCACATTATTTCTGAGACCTACTCTAGCTCATAACAAATTATGCATAACATGGGGAAGAATGAGAATTGCAGGACACTTAACTGTTCTCATGAGAAACCTATACATAGAACAAGAGGCAGTCATCTAAACGGAACAAGGAATATAGCATGGTTTAAAGTCAAGAAAGGTGTACATCAGCGTTGTATCCTTTCACCATATGTATTCAATCTGTATGCGGAGCAAATAATCCGAGAAGCTGGACTGTATGAGAAGAATAAGGCATCAGGATTGGAGGAAGACTCATTAATAACCTCAGATATGCAGATGATACAATCTTGCTTGCTGAGAGTGAAGAGGCCTTAAAGCATTTACTGATGAAGATCAAAGACTACAGACCAACAGCCTAACAACTGGACCAATAAGCAACATCATGATAAACAGAGAAAATGTTGACGTCATTAAGGGCCTCATTTTACTTTGATCCGCAATAAACACCCACGGAAGCAGCAGTCAAGAAATCAAACGACACACTGCACTGGACAAATCTGCTGCAAGAGACCTCTTTAAAGTGTTCAAAAGCACAGATGTCACCTTGAAAACTAATGTGCGCCTGACTCAAGCCATGGTGTTTTCAGTCGCCTCATACGCACATGAAAGGTGGGCAATGAATAAGGAAGACTAAAGAAAAACTGAAGGCAATGAATTAAGGGGTTGGCAAAGAATATTGAATATACCACGGACTGCCAAAAGAATGAACAAATCTGTCTTGAAAGAAGTACAGCCAGAATATTCCTGAGAAGCAAGAATGGCGAGGCTTCATCTCACATGTTTTGGACATGTTGTCAGGAGAGATCAGTCCCTGGAGAAGCAGGTCATACTTGGTAACAAGTGGCCACAACAATTGGCTCATACATAACAACGACCCTGAAGGTGACAATAGGTAGTTTAACATACAATTTGACCCATATGAATTAAAATTTAAACAATTATTTCATGCCTTTTTGTAGCAGCTTTAGAATATACAATTAAAATAAATGTAAATAATTATTAGAAAAAATCTCTGAACATAAAATTTAATTTTTTTAAGTCATTGCTCCATACCCCAAATCTAAATGGCTTGATATAAAGCACTGGTCTTTGTGATTCACAAAAAGCAGGTACCAATTCCTGAACAAGAACTGAAGTGACAGGAGAAACTCCTCATGCTGTTATAGCCCTGAGTATGGGCCCTAATCCAATAATCTGTCCTCATTAATTCCTTTTCATTTCATCTCTGTGAAAGAGGGGAGGGAGAAGGTGAGAGAGGGTTACATGTGCCTATTCTGTTCTTTAGCATCTAGTTCACTGCCAGGAACAAGTATTCAAAGAGTCTAAAAAACATTAAAGTACAAATAAGGAGGAAAACCTCCTAGTATATATATGTATTAGGTGGCACAAAGAGTTAAGTGCTCAGCTACTAACTGAAAGGTTGGCAGTTTAAATCCACTCAGAGTTGCCTTGGAAGAAAGGCCTGGCAATCCAGCTCCAAATGGTCACAGCTATTGAAAAACGTATGGAGGGCAGTCCTACTCTGAAAACTCATGGGGTCGTCATGAGTGAAAATCTACTCAATGGCAACTGGATTGGTAATCTATATATGGCATAAATGTTCAGAAAATTAGTTTCTGAACATATACACGGCATATAGAATACACTGTACATTTAGTATCATGTGCCAAAACCCACTGTCATCAAGTCGATTCTAACTCATAGTGACCCCAAAGGACAGAGTAAAACTGCCCCATAGGGTTTCCAAGGCTGTAAGTCTTCACTGAAGCAGACTGCCACATCTGTCTCCTGCAGAGAGGCTGGTGGGTTCGAACCACTGACCTTTCAGTTAGCAGCCAAGTGCTTTAACCACAGAGCCACTAGGGCTCACTGCTGTCATGTACAGTGATTACATAAGCAAATTCTGAAACAAACTGCCTGGGTTTAAATCCTAACTCAGTTTATCAGCTGGGTGATCTGGGCACGTTACTTTACCTCTCACTGCCTCAGTTTCCCATTTCTAAAATGGATCTTATTCAAAAGGTTGTTACGCAGGTTAAATAAAACACACAAGGCACTTAGGAAAAGGCCTTACACACAGAATGAACACAATAAATGTTAGCTTTCATAATTATTAAGGGAATACAAACAAACAGCTTAGTTGAAGAAACTTCCATTGAGAAATAGTTGCGTTCCAAAATTCATGTGTAAAGTCATTTACATCAACTGTTAAAGTTGTATGTTTAGATTCAAGTGATTACTGAGGTATGTTATGATCTTGAACAGAGTTCTGGGGACTATACAGGCTGACTCTGCATGCCCTTCTCCTGCACATCCATTCCATCTCCCTTGGAGCCCAGACATCATGTTATCAATTAAACCCCTCCCACACTGGTGGTGTACTGTTTAAAAGCTATGGCTGCTAACCAAAAGGTTATCAGTTCAAATCCACCAGGCGCTCCGTGGAAAGTCTATGGCACAGTTCCGCTCTGCCCTATTGGGCCGCTACGAGTTGGAATAGACTCAGTGGCAATGGGTTTTTAATGGGTATGAGTTAACTGTTCAGTGCTTAAGGACATACCAAAAGCAACCACTAACACAAAAGTATAGTAAAAGTTCTTATTTAAGAATAGCAAAACCTTTTTCTAACACAGTGGTGAATTAGGGTGGACTGTGGATCAAGAGGAGCTCTGGTGGCATAGTGGTTAAGAGCTCAGCTGCTAATCAAAAGGTCAGCAGTTCGAATCCATCAACTAGTCCTTGGAAACTCTATGGGGTAGTTCTACTCTATGCTATAGGGTCTCTCTGAGTTCAAATCAACTAGGGTCTCTACGAGTTGGAATCAACTTGATGGTGACAAGTTTGGTTTGGTGGGTGTCATGGATTGAATTATGACCCTAAAAAACGTGTGTTTCAACTTGGTTAGGCCATGATTCCCACTATTGTGTAGTTGACCTCCATTTTGTGATTGTAATTTTACTTTAAGAGGATTAGGGTGGGATTGTAACACCACCCTCACTCAGGCACCTTTCCCTGGGGTGTGGCCTGCACCACCTTTTATCTCTCCAGAGATAAAAGGAAAGGGAAGCAAGCGGAGAGTTGGGGGCCTCAGACTATCAAGAAAGCAGCACCAGGAGCAGAGCATGCCCTCTGGACCCAGGGTCCCTGCACCTGAGAAGCTCCTTGACCATGCGAAGGCTAAGGACAAGGACCTTCTTCCAGAGCCGAAAGAGAGAGAAAGCTTTCCCCTAGAGCTGATGCCTTGAATGTGGACTATTAGCCTACTTTAATGTGAGGTATTAAATTTCTCTCGGTTAAAGCCATCCACTCATGGTATTTCTGTTATGGCAGCACTAGATGATGAAGACAGTGGGTAAAGGTGGAAGGGGTGGATGAAGGACAAAAAAAGAAAAATGGACAACAAGAGAAATATAAGAATTCAGAGAACTGTGAAAAATTAATTCCTGAATATACTTTCTTTCTCCTCCCTATAACTGGAAGGACTTTTCTCATATACAGCATATATAAGTAAATCCTTGCAATATTTAAAACACTTAGATTTTTGTAAAACTCATTCTCTGAAAACTCATGGTGGCCCCATGAATTGGTGGCTTAAAAACAACTCAGAACTAAAAAGAAGCATAAATAAATAAATAAAGGCACTGCTGTCATTTGCGGGCGATGTTCTTTTCCTGCTATCCACAACCCACACACTCGGGTTAATTTTCCAGGGTCAGTGTTCATAGACCATCCTCTTTCTCTTACCACCACCCCACCACTCTTAATTATTTAGAAAAGGCAGGGCCAGTCAGTGCTCCAAACATCAAGTTTTCTCTCCAAAATGCCAACTCGCACTTGGGGAGCAGGCTACATTCTCAGCTATCAGCACTTCCACTAGCCCCTGCACATAAGGAATGTGTCTCCACTGAACTGTTCATTGTAATTAAAAAAGTAAAAAAAACTGTTTCTTAAAAAAAAAAAAACCAGGCATTTCCCTATTACCCACCCACCCCACTCTCCCATACCCACTGCTCCCCTCACCACACACACACTCAAATATTTCCTACCAAGGGTGTGTCCCAAGCACGGGGTCTGGCTCCGCTCTTCTTTTACACCCCTTGGAGGCCTCTGGAGAAACCATACCTTTGGTTGGCAATTCCCTGAACCCTGCCTATTCAAGCTGGCACTTATTCAAAAAGGCAGGTGAGTCTTCAAGTCAGGTTTTTAAAAGGAGTTTAAGAGGAGCCAGGTGATATGCCTACTCACCCTCAAGTTTCTCAAAGGTAATAATTTCTTGAGATGTTTACAATGTCTCAACTATGGGTTAATTAAATCCCTTAGGATGGTGGGCATAGGAAAATCCTCCATCTCAATGCCCCCCACTTTGAAAAAAAAGAGGGGGAATCTCCAAAATCACAAATTTGAATTTCTACATACTTGATTGAACTAAGGAGTAAGTTCCTCATCTGTGTTATTCTTGGTTTGAGCCTGGTGGTGCAGTGGTTAAGAGCTCAGCTGCTAACCAAAAGGTCTGCTGTTTGAATCCAACAGCTGCTCCTTAGAAACCGTACGGGGTAGTTCTACTCTGTCCTATAGGGTTGCTAAGAGTCAGAATTCACTGGATGGCAATTGGTTTGTTTGTTTTTCAATCTTTGGCTGAAAGGTAGACTTTGTTATCAATTTATTAAATCAACTGGTAATTTGCTGGATATTTCTCATACAGGAACTTATGATGTCTTCAAATCCAGCCAATCAGGTTTAGGAAGAGAGAAACTTCTCTACCTTAGCCTCCCTGCCACTCCCACACCTTTTTCATTGATTTCCATGCCCTGTTTAAGTAACATCATTCATCACTTCTCACTGTCTAGGTAATCTGAGCCAATTCATGGCAGTCAATTCCACCTGAGCCCTAGGATACCCTCATTTACATACTCTGCCCTGTTGTTCCTTCACCCATGGCTGACCTCACATCTCCCCTTGAATGTCTACTAGGCATCTGAAACTTAATGTGGTTCAAATAAAATTCTTCGTCCAAGTGTCTTATCTACCTCCCAGTCTTCCTTATCTCAGCAAATGTTCTCACTATCCTCTGGGTTGTTCAGGACAAAAACCTAGAAATCATCCTTGATTTCTCTCCTTTATTCAAATCTTGCATCCAATCCATTGACACATATTCTGGACTCTTGGCGCTACCTTAAAATAAATCCTGACTCTATCCACTTCTCACTACCTCCACCTTACAGCCACCATCGTCTCTTGGTTAAAACTGGACTCCGTGCCACCGATCTTCCCTCTTACAGTCTACATAACAGCATCACCTTAGTGGCTTCTCATGGCAATTAGGAAAAATTCCCAAATGCTTCCCATGGTCTTTCATGATGCGGGGCTTGCCCACCACACTAACCTCATTTCCTAACAGTCTTCCCTCGGTTCACTCCACACTAGCCATGACTTATTTCCTGAGCTTCCTCAAAACATGCCAGAACACTTGGTTATTTAAGGGCCTCAGAAACAACTCTTTCCTTTATTGGCAATATCCTCCCTCCAGAACTTCATACAGCTATTCTCTCCTCCTCAAATATCCTGATCCCATAAGCTTTTACTATTAATCTAAAACAGCTCACCCCACTCATTCCCTCACATGCAACTCTGTCTTATTTTCAAAATATTTAGCTCTCCTTGACATTTTTTGTTAATTATTACCTGTAAATGTATTTTTTGTGGTTGAGAATGTATGCAGCAAAACATACACCAACTCAACAGTTTCTACCTGTACAATTTAATGACATCGGTTACATTCAAGTTGTGCAACCATTCTTACCCTCCTTTTCTGAGTAGTTCCTCTGTCATTAGCATAAACCCACTGCTCCTTAAGGTTCCTATCTAATCTTTTCAGTAGCTGTTGTCAATTTGATGCCATATAGACAGTCCTTAAAAGAGCATATGCTCAAGGTAGACCATTTTTATTAGTTAAGTAGCTAATGTTCTGGAGCCCTCGTGGCACAGTGGTTAAGTGATACGGTAGCCAAGCAAAAGAAGAGCAGTTTGAATCCACCACCTGCACCTTGGAAACTCTATGGGGCAGTGCTATTTTGTCCTACAGGGTCTCTGAGTCGGAATCAACTCAACAGCAACAGTATGGTGTTTTCTTTTTTATACTTCAGTTTTAAGATGATTCAAGGGAATGCTTTTGGTGTAATGTTTAAAGATTATCTCACGGCAATAGTTTCAGGAGTTCATTCACCCTCAATGGCTCCAAAAAGTCTAGGGTTCATGAGAATTTGAAATTCTGTTCTGCATTTTCCCCCTTTTGATCAGGGCTTTGCTATGGACTCTTTGATCAAAATGTTCAGCGACAGTAGCCGGGAACCTTCTGGTTCTTCTGGTCTCATGGCATGCTAGATGTTCTTTTAAAAAACATGAGTGGATGCTGAAGGTTATCAAATACTTATTTTATTACACCTATTAATGTAATCACATTTATTTTTCCTGTACATATGGCAAATTATACTGATTCATTTTTGAATGTTAAACTAACCTTGAATTCTTGGGATAGACCCAACTTGGTCATAATATATTCTTCTTTAGAGTATTGCTGGATTTGTTTTGCCTATTTATTTTCATATTTTGCATCTATGTTCATCAGTGACATTGGCCTGTAATTTTCCCATCTTGTGCTGCTCTTGTCAGGTTTTGGTATCAATATTCATTCTACAAGCTTTATAAAATGAGTTTGGGTATATATTTCATTTTATATTGAAGAATTTGTGAAATATTTCTTGAATATTTGGCAGAATTTGCAGGAAAAGCCATCTGACATGAAGTTTTCTTTTTGAGAATAGTTTGAGCTCCAATTCAATTCTATTAACAACTGTGGAATTACTTTTGCTTCCTGTTTCTTCTTGAATCATTGTTATTAACTTACATGGTATGATACGTTTGCCTACTTTACCTAAATTTGCAAATTTATTAGCTAATATGGTTCATAACATTCTCACATTATCTTTAAGTTCTGCAAGATCTGCAGTCATTTTCTTTCTAATTCCTGATATGCGTTATTTATACCTTCATTCTTTTTCACTTGATCAATCTTGCCTAAAGTTTGTCAATTTTACCAGCATTTTCTAAGAATCAACTTTAGTCTTCGTTGATCGTCTGTTCCATGTATCCAATCATTAATAGAAACAAAAATTCCTATGAATGTTTGTTTCTGTTTTTTTCCCAACATTTTGAATGGACGTTTAACTCACTTATTTTTCAAAATTTGTTCTTTCCAATTATATTTTTAAAGCTATAATTTTCCTATATTATATTGTCTGTACTGCACCAATTTTTATATGCACTATGTTCATAATTGTTCACTTCAAAATATATTCTAATTTTCATTATGATGTCTTTTTTAATGCATAGTATTTTAAAATATCCAAGCACATGGAGATTTTGTATTTTCTTTTTCTAAGATGGTTTTTTTTTTTAATTATGCTGTACTTACACAGTATCCTCTATATTATTGCAGACTCTTGAAATTTGTTGAGACTTGCTTTATAACACAGTATACAGTCAATTTTTATAAACACTATGTATGTGCATGAGATGAATGTATATTCTTTAGTGGTTAGATAATGCACACACATACGCATATATCAATTTGGTATTTTTATACATGTTAAATCTTCTGTACCCTTGACAATTTATGGACTTCTATGTTTCTGAGGGGTGTGTTAAAAATCTATTATGATGCATGATGTCAAAAGGAGCCCCAGTAGTGCAGTGGTTAAGCACTCAGCTGTTAAACCTTTTGATTTGATCCACCAACTATTCCACAGGAGAAAGATATGACAGTTTCCTTCCATAAATATTACAGCCTTAGAAACCCTTTGGAGAAGTTCTACTCCATCCTATAGTCACTATGAGTCAGAATTGACTCAACAGCACATAAGAAAAAATGTATGATGTGATGGAAACTGAGCAGTACGAAGGTATAATTGGTCCTACCTCCAGGGTCAAAGGATGAAGGACAGAGAAAACAGCAGAGACATCCAAAAGCTTGGAAAAAAGGGGGCTGAGAGGACAATGGTTGGTGGTTTAAGGGCTTTGAAGGGCTACCACATATACTGAAGAATCTGAAGTGCAATATTCTTGCCTAAGGATGAAGATATGCTCATAAATATCCTGACAAAGCTTTAGGCTTGCACCTCTGGCTGATCTTTGGGCCCCAGGGGGGCAGGAAGTGAAGGCTAAGGCAGAGTTTTAGACGCTCTTGCTTAGCACTGAAAGAACACCCCAGTTCAGAGCCAATCTGCAAAGACTGGGATAATGTTACTTTTTCTTTTTGGCTACAAGCATTTAAAGAAATCACTGTCAGATCATGAACTGACTGCTGACATAACAGAACAGAACTTCAGTGTCCACACATGAGAAGACATACAATCTTTGCAGAAATAGTTTGGAAACATCACTAAGCAAATGGATGACTGGCCCTCAACAATTAAAAAAAAAAAGAGCAAACCCTAATGACTGGAGGGACTCTGATTTCCAGAGTTACATCATAATATTTAGGATAACCAGTTTTCAACACACTATTTTAAGTCATAAAAGGAAAAAGAAAAGGATGGTTCATTTGTTAAGAAGAAAGAAAGAAGAGAATGAACAGAAAGCATCCCTAAGGAAACACAGATATTGGGATTACTAGACAAAGATTTTAAACCAATTGTCTTAAATTTCCTCAAAGAGCTAAAGAAACCATAGACAAAAAAAAAAAAAAAGGAAACCAAGAGAAGAATGTATGAACAAGTAGAAAATATTAATAAAGAAATATTATACAAAAGAACCAAATAGAAATTATAGAGCTGAAAAGTAGAATAGCTGAAATAAAATTTTCATTAGAGGAGCTCAACAGCAGATTTGAGCAAGAAAGCAGGAAAATGTAAACTTGAAAAAGCACAACTGAAATTGTTCTAACTGAGGAGCGTAAAGGAAAAAGAATGAAGAAAATGAACAGAGCCTAAGGGACCTGCGGGACAACATCAAGCATACCAATATACTCATTAAGGAGTCCCAGAAAGGAAAGAAAGATGAAAGGACAGAAAGAATATTTGAAAACGTAATGACTGGAAGTCTCCCAAATGTCATCTAGATATCCAAGAAGCTCAATAAACTCAAAGGACAATAAATACATAGATATCCACAGAGAGACATAATCAAAATGTCAAAAGACGAAGACAGAAACTTGAAAGTAGCAAGAGATAAGTGACCCCTAATGTACAAGAAGAGAGTCTCAACAAGTTTAACTGTTGATTTTTCATCAGAAACCATTGAGATGAGAAAATAGTGGGATGATGTATTTAAGATACTGGAAAAAAAATACAGAAACAAAACTATGAACCAAGATGTCAATATCTAGCAAAACTATCTTTCAAAAATGAAGGGGAAATTAAGACATGCCCAGATACACAAAACCTGAGGGAGTATGTTAGCAGCAGAACTGCCTTATGAGAAATGCTACAGGGAATCTTCTGGCTGGCATGGAAGGACACTAGACAGTAACTGGAAGCCATAAAAAGAAACAAAGACTCCGTAAAGGTAACTACTTAGATAAAACAAAGTCAGTAATATTTTTATATCACGCCTCTCTTTTTTTCATATATGATTTAAAGCACGAATGCATAAAAATACTTACACATCTCTCTTAATGGACACACAATGTATAAAGATGCAATTTTTGTACCAGCAACGTAAGTAGGGGAGGTAACTGAGCTGAATAAAAGCAGAACTTTGTATACTGTTGAAGCTAAATTTGTATTAATTAAAAGAAGATTGTTATAAATATAAGATATTAATTGTAATCCTCATGCTCACCACTAAGAAGTTAAAAAATATAAGGAAAGGAAACAAGGAGAGGATCAAAATTGTACTCTTGAAAAAAAATCAGTCAAACACAAAAGTGGACAGTAGTGAAGAAAATGAGAAACAAAATACGTATATGACCTACTATTACAAAGTAGAAGATATAAGTCCTTCCTTATCATTAATCGCTTTAAATATAAATAGATTAAATTCACAATTGGGATCATTAAAGTTGTGTGTTAACTTTGTTGGACCATGATTCTCAGTGCTTTGGCAGTTATGATGTAGTTTAGCAGTCGTAAAACGATGCAATCACTTCCATGATGAGATGTGATATAACGTGATTACCTCCATGATGGGATCTGCTGTGAGTAGCCAATCAGATGTAAGGGAGTTTCCTCAGGGGTGTGGACTGCATCCAATATAGGTGGACTTTCTGGCAAGGCTCTTGAGCTTTTGCTCACTCTGAATCCTGCAGCTGGCTCCTCTTCATCTGATCTCAAGTTTTTGGGACTCGAACTCTCAGCTTACCTTCCAATTTTGGGATTCATCAGCCTCCGCAGTCTGTGAGCCATGGGCTGCCAGCTTACCTGCCGATCTTGAGATTTGTCAGCCTTTGCAGCCTGTGAGCCACAGACCTGTTGTATGACCTGCAGATCTTCAGTTCTGCAGTCCCTGCATCTATGTGAGTCAGGAGAAGCCACCAGGCTGACCCATGGACTTGAGACTTACCAGCCTCTACAGCCTCGGGAGCCATTTCCTTGATATAAATCTATTTATATATAAATACATACATATATATACATCACTGGTTTTGCTTCTCTAGAGAACCCAGCCTAAGATACCAATTAAAAGACAAACACTGGCAGAATGAATAAAAAAATCATTCAATTGCTATCAAGCTGATCTGACTCATGGTGACCCCTCGCCCCATGTGTGTCAGAGTAGTAGTGACACACAAGTGTGTCAGTTCAACGGCTAATTTTTCAAAAGTAGATCGCCAAGCCTTTCTTCCGAAGTGTCTCTGGGTGGACTCAAACCTTCAACATTTTGGTTAGCAGCTGAATGCATTAACCGTTTGCACCTCCCAAGGACTCTATGTTTATTTCTGTATTACTTGTCTTTATACTATATACATACACACACACATAGACATCCATGAGTGGTTCATACAGATGCTTTGGACTTCGACTAGCAGGGCTCTATTAATTATTGATAGAAAAGTACTGATACCAATTACAAATGCGTATTTGTCCATTTCCCCTTTCAGATTTATTAGTTTTTGTATTTTGGAGCCCTGTTGTTAAATATGTACACATTTAGGATGGTTGTATCTTTTTGGAGAAGTGATCCTTTATTATGTTATGTCCCTACCTATTCCCAATAATACTCCTTTTTCTGAAGTATAATTTGTCTGATATTAATATAGTACTGCAGTAGAACTGGATAATATTCAACCATTTCAAGAGGTAGCATAAGATCAAGAACTGATGGTATAAAAGGAAGAAATCGAAGCTGCATTGAAGGCATTGGTGAAAAAACTATCCTCTCTCCACCATCTTCACTAACTCTGACACCAACTGTCCCTCACACAGCACTCCCTACTTCTCTGCTGGGTTCAATAATTCATTGCAACGGCCACACAGAGCTCACAGTCCATATTCATGATTATGGGGTTTATTAGGGAAGTAACAGTTACAACTCAGGCTCAAAGACACTCAGAATACAGTTCTTCTATCAGGACAGCCTCTTCCCTCCTGTGCTCATAGGCGTGCCTCTGCCTGGCCTTGGGCCTCTCTCCAAAGGCACTCAGCTTTCCTTCTCCATGGGCCAGCATCTCCTATAGCCGGGTCCCTGTTGCTTGGTCTCTCCTGCCATGGCATCTTACCGTCTTCAGGGTTACAGCTTCCTCTCTCTATCTCAGTCTCCTGCTTCTAGGAGCTTCTCAGTGCAGGGATCTCAGGTCCATAATATATGCTCAGCTCCTGGCTGTTCTTCCTTGATGGGAGTTGAATCCTCCTCTTTGCTCTGGAACTGGATCTCTTTGAAGGGAGAACTAAACAATCCCCTTGGTGAGCCACAATTACCCTATCACACAGTCCTGCCCAAGCACCAGGGTGGATGATATAAGACCATGGCTAGAAAGGCCACACAAAGTAAACAATCACATCACAGTACCTTGGACTCATTTTTCAAGTGAAGTATCAAAAATCCCATACGAACAGATTGGTAAAGAACATAATCAATAGCAAGAACATTTTCATAATTATGTTTTCTGTATTTGGAAGAAATCTATAGCACTATTCTTATTTTGCCAATTCACAGGGATCACAGAGATTAGTGGTAGATATTGCAGTACCAGAAAACTCTCTGGTGAAACAGTCTGTGAGCAGTCTTACAAACGTGGATATTCCACCGGAGTCAAAAGAATGACGTTACATTAATCATCAAAGAGAACATTTCAAGATCTAGCCTGAAGTACAATGTTGTCACTGATAGGCTAAAATCCATACACTTACAAGGAAGACCAGTTTATATGACTCTTCAAATTTATGCACCAACCACCAATGCCAAAGACAAAGAAATTGAAGATTTTAAACAACTTCTGCAGCCTGAGATTGATCAAACATGCAATCAAGATGCATTGATAATTACTGGTCATTAGAATGTTAAAGTTGAAAACAAAGAAGGAAAAGTAGTTGGGAAATACAGCATCGCTGATAGAAATGATGCCAGAAATCTCATGAAAGAATTTTGCAAGACCAGTGACTCATCCACTGCAAATATTTTTTTTTGCCAACATAAACGGCAGCTATACACGTGGACTTTACCAGATGGAATACACAGGAATCAAACTGACTACACCTGTGGAAAGAGAAGATGGGAAAACTCATATCATCAGTCAGAGCAAGGCCAGGGATCGATTGTGAAACAGACTGTCAATTGCTCATATGGGAGTTCAAGTTGAAACGGAAGAAAATTAGAATAAGTCAAAAAGGGCCAAAGTACGACCTTGAGTATATCTCACCTGTATTTAGAGACCACCTCAAGAATACATTTTATGTGGTAAACACTAATGACTGAAGACCAGGTGAGTTGTGGAATGACATCAAGGACATCACACATGAAGAAAGCAAGAGGTCCTTTAACAGACAGGAAAGAAAGAAAAGACCATAATGGATGTCGGAAGAGACTCTGAACCTTGCTCTTGAATGTCGAGTAGCTAAAGGGAAAGGAAGAAATGACGAAGTAATAGAGCTGAACAGAAGATTTCAAAGGGTGGCTTGAGAAGAAAAAGTATTATAATGACATGTGTAAAGATCTGGAGATGGATAACCAAAACGGAAGAACACACTCAGCATTTCTCAAGCTGAAAGAACTGAAGAAAAAATTCAACCCTTGAGTTGCAATACTGAAAGATTCTACGGGTATAATATTAAATGACGCAGGAAGCATCAAAAGAAGATGAAAGTAATACCCACAGTTACTATGCCAAAAAGGATTGGTCGACCTTCAACCATTTCAGGAAGTAGCATATGATCAGAAACCGATGGTACTGAAGGAAGAAGTCCATGCTGCACTGAAGGAATTGGTGAGAAAAAAAAGCCTCCGAGAATTGACGGAATACCAACTGAGATGTTTCACCAAATGGATGCAGCACTGGAATCGCTCACTTGTCTAATCCCAAGAAATTTGGAATACAGCTACCTGGCCTATGAACTGGAAAGGATCCATATTTACACCTATTCCTAAGAAAGGTGATCCAACCAAATGTGGAAATTGTCAAACAATATCATTAATATCACATGCAAGTAATATTCTGCTAAAAATCATTCAAAAGCAGCTGCAGCAGTACATTGACAGGGAACTGCCAGAAATTTAAGCAGGATTCAGAAGAGACATGGAAGGAGGGATATCACAGCTGATGTCATTTCGATTCTGGCTGAAAGCAGAGAATACCAGAAAGATGTTTAAACCTGTGTTTTATTGACTATGTAAAGGCCTTTGACTGCTTGGATCATAACAAATTATGGATAACATTGCGAAGAGTGAGAATTCCAGAACACTTCATTGTGCTGATGAGGAACCTGATCAAGAGGTAGACGTTCAAACAGAAAAAAGTGATACTGCGTGGTTTAAAGTCAGGAAAGGTGTGTGTCAGGGTTGTATCCTTTCACAATACTTACTTAATCTGCAAATAATCTGAGAAGCTGGACTATACAAAGAACACGACATCAGGATTGGAGGAAGACTCATTAACAACCTGCATTTTGCAGATGACAACCCTGCTTGCTAAAAGATAAGAGGACTTGAAGCACTTACTGATGAAGATCAAAGACCGCGGCCTTCAGTAGAGATTGCACCTCAACATAAAGAAAACAAAAATCCTCACAACTGGATCAATGAGCAACATCATGATTAACGGAGAAAAGATTGAAGTTGTCAAGGATTTCATTTTATTTGCATCCACAATCGACACCCATGGAAACAGCAGTGAAGAAATCAAAAGATGCACTGCCATCAGGCAAATCGGCGCAAAAGACCTCCAAAGTGTTGAAAAGCAAAGACATCACCTTGAAAACTAAGATGCAACTGATCCAAGCCAAGGTGTTTTCAGTGGCCTCGTATGTGTGGGAAAGCTGGCTGATGAATAAGGAAGACTGTAGAAGAATTGATGCCTTTTAATTGTGTTGGTGAAGAATTCTGAATATAACATGAACTGCCAAAAGAACGAAAAAATCTATCCTGAAAGAAGTATAACCAGAATGTACCCTAGCCTAGAAACAAAGATGGCTGGCTAGACTACATCCTACATACTTTGGACCTGTTTTCAGAAGGAATTAGTCCATGGAGAAGGATATCATGTACTATTTCTTTGGGCTATCTAAGACCTCAAGAACAAAATCTCATGGTCCAAATTAACATTTTTACTTACTAATTTTCAAATGTAGCCCTGGTGGAACAGTGGTTAAGAGCCTGGCTGAAACTAAAAGGTTTCAACCAGCCTCTCCTTAGAAACCCTGCTGTGCAGTTCTATTCTGTCCAATAGGGTCACTGTTAGTTAAAATTTAATCCACAGCAATGAGTTATTTAATTTTCAAATATAAATTTTTTTGTGTTAATGTCTAAATTCTAAAGTAAATTTTATTTTATAAACTTCTGGTTTTATAAATTTATTTTCTATTATTCAAATTTATTGTTATGGCAGAATCAAATTTAAAAAGTGACATAATTTTCAATCCAGGCAAAATGAAACGGCAATAACTAAGTGCAGTGCAAAAATGGAAGCCTGCAGAAGATAAAAAGAAAATGATTTGTGAATCCCTAAAGACTATTCCAAAATTCGTTTTTAGAACGTAATAAATCAGCAGAGACTTCTTCCATTAAAGGTACGTGCTTAATGGGTGGGAATCATTCTACTAGTACCACTAGTGCTGAAATTAACGATGGCAATACAAATATAACAGAATTTGTTCCAAATTCTGCAACTATTTCTTGCTGTAGTAAAAAAAAAAAGAAATTAGTAATGATCTAGAAAGTGAAACTAAGAATATTAAATTGTCACGTCTGCAGACCCCATAAATAACAGAAATGCAGATCCTGCCTTGTGCAATAATTTTCTTCCAATGAAGTAAATTAGTGGATCAAAAGAGGCCCAAGTGATTGTCAACATCACAGTTGTCCACTTGTAAATTTGTGTTGAAAATTCCTGGACGGTAAACAAAGTTCTGTAGCCAGAATTTTTTCTAGAGTGCAAAGTTAATGATGAAAATTATAAGAGGGAGTGGCTACTGCAATCTCCATCAGTCAGCTCCCTGTATTGTTTTGTTTGCAAACCTACTAACCAAACAAACAAACCCGTCATCCTCATTTAATTCTCGAATTGTTACAGATGAATTTAGCAACTGGTGCAAATTGAATAGGATCGGTAAACATGAAAATAGTTCAATTCACAGAGATCATGTTATCATATTTAAACCAAACACATTGTTCTGGCTTAATTTATGAACTGGAATCACAAATTAATGAACATCAGTATTGAAAAGCCATTTTGTAATGTGTCTTTGTTGTCCTAACAATCACTGAATGTGGACTATCTTCGTGAAAAAGAAATGAAGTCTTTGGGTCCCCACGAAATGGAAAATTTTAAAGTTGGCTTCAACTTGCTGCTCATTTGATCTATTTTTAGCAAGTCACATCTCAAAATATGGTAACACAGGAAAGGGCAATCCATCCCATAATTCTAAAATAATGTGTAAAAAATTTATAATCTTGATAAGTGATGAAGTTCAATCAACTACTGTCAGTGAAATAAGTATAGCTCGATATTTCATTTTGTCTGTGGATTCCACTTCTGAGCCTTCTCATACAGGCCAGCTAAGTATTGTTTAAAGATCCGTATCTCCAACAGACAGAAAACCTCTGTGGTGATTTATCACATTTACTAGCTTAAAAAATCTAAAAAATCATACTGGTAAAGACATTGCAAAGCAAGTGTTTCACTAATTACGTGAAGTTTGCAAAATTGATTTTTCTAAGTGCAGAGACCAATCCTATGACAATGCTGCCATTACGTCACTGCATTATAAAGGCATACAACAGAAAATTCTGGAATGAAATTAATATGCCCTTTTCATACCAAGGTGTTGCACATTCACTTAATTTTGTAGGATGTATCACAATAGATTTTTTTTTGTCCAAAAGCAATTGATGTTTTTTCTAATATTCAGTTACTTTACAAATTTTTTGCCACCTCTACTCACTGATGAGCTGTTCTTAAAACATATTCAGGCAATGATTGAGCATTAAAATGTCTAATACACATTGGGAAGCACATGCTATAGCAACAAGTACAATTCTAGGCGCCACACAGAATATTGCTGAAGACCAGATACAAAAAGGAAACACCAAAACAGAAGCTAAAATCATCGCTGCCTTAGTCATCTAGTGCTGCCATAACAGATACCATAAGTGGATGGCGTTAACAAAGAGAAATTTATTTTCTCACAGTCTAGTAGGTTACAAGTCCAAATTCAGGACGTCAGCTCCAGGGGAATTCTCTCTCTGTTGATTCTGGAAGAAGGTCCTTGTCCTCCATCTTCCCATGGTCAAGGAGCTTCTCAGGCGCAGGGACCCCAGGTCCAAAGGACATGCTCTGCTCTTGGTAGTATGAGGTCCCCAACTCTCTTTCCTTTCATCTCCTGAGAGATAAAAGGTGGTGCAGGCCACACCCTAGGGAAACTCCCTGTATCTCGGATCAGGGAGGTGTTAAAATCCCACCCTAATCCTCTCAACATAAAATTAACATCACAAAATGGAGGACAACCTCACATGGCCTATCCAAGTTGATACACACATTTTGGGGGGACATAATTCAATCCATGACATTCTACCCTTTGATCCCACCAAAATCACATTCTTGCAAATGGAAAACATATTCATCCCATCACAAACCAAAACCAAACCCACTGCCATGCAGTCGATTCTGACTCATAGCGACCCTATAGGACAGAGTAGAACTTCCCCATAGAGTTTCCAAGGAGTGCCTGGCAGATTCGAACTGCCGACCTTTCAGTTAGCAGCCATAGCACTTAACCACTATGCCACCAGGGTTTCCTCATCCCATCATAGCATAGAAAAAGTCTTAAATCAAGTCCAAGTCCAAAATTCAAAAACCCCTCTTCATCTGTGAAATCTAGGACACAAGTTATCTGCTTCCAAAGGTACAATGGCATAAAAGGAACAAGCTAGACATTTCCATTACAAACTGAAGAAACTTGAGAGAAAGAAGGCATAATATGCACCAAGCGAGTCAGGAGAACACATCGCATTAGCCCTCAAAGACATTGCAAACCAAGTGTTTCACTAATTAGATGAAGCTTGCAAAATTGATTTTTCTAAGTGCAGAGACCAATCCTATGACAATGCTGGGAAATGTCACTGCATTATAAAGGCATGCAACAGAAAATTCTGGAATGTAATGAATATGCCATTTTCATACCAAGGTGCTGCATATTCACTTAATTTTGCAGGATGTATCACAATGGATTTTTGTCAAAAAAAAAAGATTTTTTTCTTCTATTCAGATATTTTACAAATTTTTTGCCATCTCTATTCACCGATGAGCTGTTCATAGGCAATGATCAGCATTAAAATGTCTTTTTAATACCCACTGGGAAGCACATGCTAGAGCAACGAGCTCAATCCTGGACTCACACACTCAGATTCTAGGTGCCATAGAGAATATTGCTGAAGACCAGTCACAAAAAGGAGATATCAGAACAGAAGCTTAAAACGTCGCCAACAAAATGGAAACACAGACCATGTATTTATGTTTGTTATGTATAATAATATATTGCATCATTTTCATTTGATGAGTCAATTCTTCGAGATTCAGAAGTAAATTTATAGACATGCATAGATCTCTACCAGCTATTAACAAGATATTTACATAAGAGACTATTTTGAAAACACAATAAAACAAATACTGCCAAATACTGATTATCAAGCAGTTTATTGTTGCAGAAGCATTAGAAGAAACAAGTAAATGACAGAAATGCTCCAGAAGTATTGAGTGCCAGGAATCAATTTTACATAACCACCATCACTGACACACTTGAATCTTGCATGAAATGAAGGGTAAGGATGTATGAAGTTCCTTCTGATATTTTTTTCCTTCTTAATGTGAATATAACTGATGAAGAATTCCTGAAGGTATCCAATAAATTAGCACAGGCTTATCCTGATGAGGAAACCCTGGTGGCATAGTGGGTAAGTGCTACGACTGCTAACCAAGAGAACGGCAGTTCAAATCCACCAGGCGCTCCTTGGAAACTCTATCGGGCAGTTCTACTCTGTCCTATAGGGTCGGGATGAGTCAGAATCGACTCGACGGTCGGGATGAGTCAGAATCGACTCGACGGCAGTGGGTTTGGATTTATCCTGATGACTTAAGACAAACCTTTACGGAGAAGTGCTGCAATATCATTCTTACGTTAGAATTAAGTTTAGAGATTCAAGTCAAATTTTACTCATGCAGGCATGTAAATCAAAAAACCAAACCCATTGCTGGTGAATTGATTTCAACACACAGCAACGCTATAGGACAGAGTAGAATTGCCCCCATAGGGTTTCCATGGAGCAGCTAATGTATTCGAACTGCCAAGCTTTTGGTTAGCAGCTGAGTTCTTAACCACTGCACCACCAGTGCTCCAAATATACTCTGGCCCAGTAGTTCAAATGCAACAGCTGCTCCTTGAAAACCCTATGAGGCAGTTCTACTCTGACCTATAGGGTCATTATGCATCAGAATTGACTCCAACCCAACGGGTTTGTTCTGCCTAGTGCCTCATCCCTATTTCATTTTCTCAAAGATAAGTTTCTGTGATAGTGTCAGATTCAGGAATGTGATGAAAAATGACTCTTGTAGGGGGTGGGGCCAAGATGGCAGAGTAGTCAGATGCTTTATGTAGCCCCTCTTATAACAAAGACCCAGAGAAGTAAATCGATTATATATGACAATCTAGGAGCCCTGAACATCAAAGGTGAAGTTACAGAATCGGATTTAGTGGCAGGGGGAGGGGAATATGGTTCAGAAGCAGTGAGAGTTTGACAGACCTGACCTGGCAGAAACCAGCACCCTGCAGGCTGGATTGGATGGCATGTGCGGTGACACAAGCAGTGACGCTCGGGACATGTTTTCCACATCTGAAGAGACCGAGTGGTGGAAAGCCTACACAAGCCTCCATAAGCAGTGAAAAGCAGTGCTAAGTTGGCAAAAGATAAGTACATGCATTTAAAATGCCACACAAATCAAAAATCATCCCCTTTGGGAAGAACATCTCTCCCATTTACCTGCTTCCTCCCTCTCTGTTTTTAGTCTTGGACCAGCTTCAGCTATTTCTGGGTCCCCTGGGCCAGAAGTAGGAACTATTACATGCCCTGGAGCAGGAACAAACAACAAAAAATAATCTGCCAGCTTCCCTAAGCCAGGAACTCTGGGAAGGCACAGACATAAGGGGTCCAAGGACTCTGAATGCCTTTCACCCTTGCATAGATCTGTGTGGGCCTATTTCGACAGCATAGGCTCTCATTAGCACACTACGACAGGGTATATACCTGAAGCCTATTTTCAACTGTATCAGCTATAAAATGGAGGGGCAGATTTCTGATATTTGACAACGTTCTGCCAATTAAGCAGGGTCCTCACCTACCCACATCAGTGACCTGAGGGTTGGTGGCTCCACCCATGCCACCTAGCCACCCAATTCAGGAGTCCAAGAGTTAAGTGGTGAATCCCAGTCCTTACAACCAACAGCATTGGGTGCCCACGGTCTGGCTGCAAAACCCACCCACCTATGTGCTCTAGGGAACAGGGACATGCTTTCCTCCCAGACACTCAAGGGCAGTCATTCCCCCCACAGTAGCCAGACACCTGTACCTACACCAATCAACCCTGTCTATGTAGGAGTGTAGGTAAAAGCCTACACCACACATTTGGTGACCGACTACCTGGACACCTGAGCTGAATCCATACAAGAATGTAAAAGGGCTCCTAGGCTCACATACCTAGTAACAGCTCTGATCACCTGGTGACAGGACGTAAGAGCTTCAAAAGGTGCCAATAATCAAACTAGCTCACCCAAGCAGCCTATTTGGGCATATCAAAATAAAACAAGAAGCTATGACACAGTACACCAAAAAAAGAAAAACAAAAACCAAGCCCAGTGCCGTCAAGTAGATTCCGACTCAGCAAGCAAACATAAAATAAATGAATATAATAACTCACTGATGGCTCAGAGACAAGTGTAAATATCAAATAACATAAAGAGGCAGAACATGATGGATTCAGGAAGTTCCCAAAACAACAAATCAAGAAATCTTCCAAATGAAGAGAAATTCCAGGAATTGCCGGAGGTAGAATTTAAAAGATTAAGAGACCGAGCTCTTCAAGAGATCCAGGAGGAGATCAGGCAAAACGAAGAACAAGCCAAGGAACACACAGATAAAACAATAGAGGAACTTAAGAAGGTTATGCAAGAGTATAATGACAAATGTAACAGGCTGCAAGAATCCATAGAAAGATAGCAAGCAAATCCAAAAGAGTAACAATAAAATTTCAGAATTAGACAACTCAATAGAAAACGAGAGGAGCAGAATTGAGGCACTGGAAGTCAGAATTAGTGAGACTGAAGATAAAGCAATTGACGCCAAGTTATTTGAGGAAAAATCAGATAAAATAATTTTTTAAAATTGAAGAAACTCTAAGAATTATGCGGGACTCTATCAAGAGTGATTGGAACACCAGAATCGGGGTGGGGGGTGGAGGATAACAGAAAACACAGTGAGAATTGTTGAAGACTTCCTGGCTAAAATCTTCACTGACCTTGTGAAAGATAAGAAGATATCTATCCAAGATGCTTACTGAACCCCACACAAGGTAGATGCCAAGATGAAGTCACCAGGACATATTATAATCTTGCTTGTCAAAACCAAATATAAAGAGAGAATTTTAAGAGTAGCTAGGGATAAACAAAAAGTCACCTATAAAGAAGGGTCAGTAAGACTAAGCTCGGACTGCTCAGCAGAAACCATGCAGGCAAGAAGGACATATACAAAGCCCTGAAGGAAAAAAAAAAATTGCCTGCCAAGAATTATATATCCAGCAAAACTGTCTCTCAAATATGATGGTGAAATTAGGACATTTCCAGACAAGCAGAAGTTTAAGGAATTTTTAAAAACCTAACCAATATGACAAGAAATAATAAAGGGAATTCTCCAGTTAGAAAATCAATAACATCAGCTAACAACCCAAGACTAGAACACGGGACAGAACTACCAGATATCAACCCACATAGGGACGTCACAAATAAATGAAAGCTAAAACTCTGAAAATATAGAAACAAAGACATTGATCTGCAAAAGATGACAACATTAACACAAAAAAGAGGGACTAAATAATGTAGTCATAGATTTTTCATATGGAGAGGAAGTGAAGACGATATAAAGAAATAAAAGATTGGTTTAAATTTAGAAAAACAGAGGTAAATGTTAAGGTAACCCAAAGGAAACTAACAATCCTACACATTAAAATTTAAAAAAACATAAATTTTCAGCATACAAAAGCAACAACAAGGAAGAAGATGAAAGACTAAAAAGAAAAACGATTCAGCACAGAAAAAAATAAATTAGCAGTAAATACAAAGGCAACAAAAATGAAGAGGATGGAAAGAAAATGCACAAAGAAAAACGACTTAACAGAGAAAATTAAATGGAATAAGGAAAATGCCAACAAGACATACACAAAAAAGATGAAAATGACAGCACTAAACTCATAAAAAAACTCGTTAACTATGAATAATTACGATAAATGTAAATGGTTTAATTGCACCCATAAGGAGACAGAGAGTAGCAGAATGGATTAGAAAACATGATCCGTCTGTATGCAGACTGCAAGAGACACACCATAGACTCAAAGACATAAACAAACTAAATCTCAAAGAATGAAAAAAATAATATATATATATATATATACATACATGAAGCAGACAACAATAAAAAATAAGAGTGGCAATATTAATCTCTGATAAAACAGGCTTTAAAGTAAAATACACCACAAAGGAAAAGGAAATACACTATATAATGATTAAAGGGTCAATATACCAGGAGGTCAAAATCATAATCAATACTTATACACCCAATGACAGGGCTCCAAAATACATAAAACAAACTCAAACAGCATTGAAAAGAGAAATAGCTCCACAATAACAGTAGAAGACTTCAACATACCACTTCTGATGACAGACAGGATATCCATAAAGAAGCTCAATAAAGACACGGAAGATCTAAATACCACAATCAGGCAACTTGATCTCATAGACTTAAACATAACACTTCACCCAACGGTAGTCAAGTAAACTTTCTTTTCTAACGCTCGTGGAGCATTCTTGAGAATAGACCACGTATTAGGCCACAAAACAAGCATTAACAGAATCCAAAACATCAAAATATTACACAACATGTTTCCTGACCATAAAGCCATAAAAGTCAAAACGCTGTAGTTATCATACATTCTAATTTCTTACATATTTTAAACCCAATAAAGTCTATTCTTATTATGTTATGCAGTCAGTAATCCTCTATTTTTACCCATTTCATTAACTTTCATTCCTTCTTGCATCTTAAGCCTTTCTCCTTATTTTCTTTCTGCTTGAAGAATACCTTTGGAATTTTCTTTAATGTGGGCATGCTGATGTTAACTTATCCACGTTTTGTTTGTCTGAAAACAAAAGGTCTTTGCTCATTCATGATGTTTTTCCTCAGCATAGAGTTCTGGGTTGCCATGTATTTTCTCTCTATAATTTAAATATACCATCTTATTGTGTTAGGGTTGTCACTATTTCTGTAGAGAAGTCATCAGTCAGTTTTTTTGTTTGTCCTTTAAAGATAATCTCTTCCATTCTTTAAGTAGTTTTAAATTATTTGTTTTTTGTGGGGTTTTTTGTCTTTAGCTTCAGCAGTTCTACTATGATGTACCTAGATACGAATTTCTTTGTATTTACCCTACATGGGTCTTATAAGGAAACCCTGGTGGTGCAGCGGTTAAGTGTTATGGCTGCTAAGCAAAACGTCAGCAGTTCGAATCCACCAGGCGCTCCTTGGAAACTCTACGGAGCAGTTCTACTCTGTCCTGTAGGGTCGCTTTAAGTCAGAATCGACTCGACGGCAGTGGGTTTTTTGTTTTTTTTTTGGTTTGGGTTTTGTAAGTCTTCTAGGATCTGTGACTTGATATCATTAATCATTTGAAGAAAATTCTCAGCCATAATCTCAGTTTTTTGCCTCATTCTTTTTCTTCCTTCTTAATCTTATGCTAGATATTCTCATTGTATTCTCTATATCTTATTCCTTTTTATATTTTTTCTTTTGTCTATGCCTTTATTTTCTTCCAACATATCTTCCAGTTCACTAAATCTCTCTTCAGCATTTTTAATCTGCTGTTATATACATGCATTAAGATTTTAACTTCAGCTATAGTTTTCAGTTGACTTTCTAAGTTGATCTTTTTCTTAGTTTCTAGTTTTTTGCCAAATTTCTAAGTCTTGCCTTTATTTCTTTGAACATAATAGAGTTATTTCAGTGTCTTTGTCTGATAGCTCCAATATCTAGTTTTTCTGTGGATCTCATTCTGTTATTTGTTGTTTCTACAGGTTTCACTCTTTTTTTTCTTTTTAAAAAAAATTGTTGATTATATTAGAGAGGCGAGGCCAAGATGGCAGAGTAGTGAGACGCCGCCAGTCATCCCTCTTACAAAAAAGACCCGAAAAAACAAGCGAAGCAAGTATATTTATGACAAGCTAGGAGCCCTGAGCATCAAAGGCAAAGTTAGAAAACGGACTCAGTGGCAGGGGGAGGGAGAGACTATTCAGAAGTGGAGAGGAGTTACTGGACCTGAACAGCCAGGAACCCTCAGGCACCGTTCCCTGGAGCGACTGCAGTGGGCCTGGCAGTAGCATTCCAGAGGCGCTTCGCTCAGGGAAAGACAGCAAGTTGCACAGACTACTCACACCTCCAGAACAAGAGAAGAACGGCACTCTCGGCAAAAGCTAATTACTTGTGTTTATTTTACCACACCCCTAGCCCCCAAGCCGGCTTCAGTGGCTGTCAACTTCCCTGGGCCTGAGATAGGCCCTGGTACCACTCTGAGCCATTTTTCCATCCTTGAAGAAGGTATAAGTTCACAACTGGGGGAAAGATAATCTGCCAGCTCAATTAAGCTGGGGAGCTCAGGACAGAAGTAGCTCTTGTTCAGGCACAAATGGTCCATGGGCTTTGAATACCTTTCACCCCAGCATGGACCTGTGTGGGCCCATTTCAGGAGAATAGGCCCTTGTTGCCAGACTGCAACTGTTTCAGCTGGACAGTGGAAAGATGGGTGTTTGATGTTTGACACCGCTTTGCCTATTAAACAGGGTCTTCACCTACCCACATCAGGGGCCTAAGGACTGGTGGCTCCACCCACAATACCTGGCCACCTGTGACAGGGCTCCAAGGATAAGTAGTACCGCCCAGAACTTACAACCAAAAGCATTGGGTACCCACCCGTGTGCTCTACAGAACAGGGATGCACTTTCCTCACAGACACTCAGAGCACAGCTGTCAGACCCCTGCCTTGATCAGACTCTGACCCCCTACTGCAGCCAGATACTTCTGCCTACACCAATAACCCCTGCCCCTCTAAGACTGTAGGACAGAGTCTGTACCTTACACTTTATGACCAACTACCTGGGCACCTGAGTTGAATCCATACAAGAAAAGTAAATGAACTCCTAGGCTCATATACCTGGTAACAGTGCTAGCCATCTGGTGATAGTACATTAGAGCTTCAAAGGTGAAAATAATCAACCTAGCGCACTCAAGCAGCTTATTTGGGAATACCAAAACTAAACGAAGGAAGAAGCTAGGATACAAAAAGCAAGCATAAAATAAACTAATACAATAACTTATAGATTGCTCAGAGACAACAGTCAATATCAGATCACATAAAGAGGCAGACACGGGGGCAGGACCAAGATGGCTGACTAGGTAGAAGCTTCCGCTTATCCTTCTTGAAACAAAGACTTGAAAAAACAAGTGAACTGATTACATAAAGGACAATCTACAAACCCTGACCATCAAACACAGAACTAAGGAGTTGACCTGAGTGACGGGGGAGCGAAAGCCACGCTGCAGCAGGGACCGCTTCCAGAGCCAGTGTCCCACGCCGCAGCCTTGAGCCCTACCGGTTTCCTGGTGTCAGAGTGGTGGGGCTGATTGTGGTTTACTGAGACAGGGAAGAACAGATATAGGCCTAACCCTCAGGACCAACCTCAGAGGGGACCCAGGCAGCACACGCAGGCTCCACACAGATGCGGCTGACAGGGAAACGAAAAACTATAGGGAAGCAGCGACTGGTTTTGGAGCCTGGAGTGCAGCGTCCCAGAAAGGAAACCTTGGTGCTGGGCTTTGGACTAAGTGTGGGGGAGCCGATTGTGGCTTCCTGAGACGGTGTGAGCATGGATGCAGCCCTAACCCTCTGGGACAGTCTCAGCAGGGATCCAGCCAGCACACACGAGCAACACAATGCTCTGGAATCTCAGAAAAAACAGTTCTCACCAAACAACATAAGTAACTTTGTATATTTTGCCAGGCTACTCTCTTCTATATATCTGATTCCACCCCTCATTGCCCCACCCAGCTTCATTAACATTGGAATCCTCTGTGCCAGAGAGTGAAGTGCACTGCTGAATTTTTTTTTTTTCTTTCTTTTCTAACCCATTCTCCTGGCCTGAGAAAAGCAGCATTTAACCATCAAAGAAAAAATCCTTCCCTGACTTCCCTAAACTGAAATAACAGTACAGAATCAGCTCCATCCAGGCATTAACAGACCCATAGTCTTTGGCTTTCACCCTACAGGTAACTAGGTGGCTATTACAATGCAAAGGCAATTCTGATAGAGATCTGACCATAATTGTTTTAGCTCAGCAGTGGAAAGGCAAGTTTTGGAGGTCAGATACCTCTCTACCTATTAAACAGAGCCCTCGCTGATCCGCACCAGCGAACTGAGGGCTGAGACTCCACCCACATCACCTAGCCACCTGCTAGAGGGGTCTGAGAATAGTGACGCCTACCCAAGCATTGGGTGCCTAAGATACAGCTGCAAAGCCCACCCACCAGAGTGCTCTAGAGAATAGAGCCACACCTACCTCACTGACACTTGAAGGAAGGCTGTCAGCATCCTGCCCTCCTCGAAATGTGACCCCATGCCACTAATAGAAACTGGTGCATACAACCATCACCACTACTCCTCTAAGATAATAGGTGAGAGCCTACACCACACACTAGGTGACCAGCTATCAGAACACCTGAGCTGATTCTATTCAAGAATAGTGAATGGACTCATACACTTATATACCTGGTAACAGCTCAGGGAAGCTGGTAACAGGACGTAAGTGATTCAAAAGCTACATCAATCACGATACCACAATCTAGTAGCCCATCTGGGTGTATTGTAACAAAACAAAATAAGAAGATAAGACTCAGTGAGCAAATATAAAAGAAAATATTACAATATCTTATAGATGGCTCAGAGACAGCAGTCGACATCAAATCACATGAAGAAGCAGACCATGATTCCTTCTACAAACCCCCAAATCAAAGAATCAAAATCATTCCCAGATGTAGATACATTCCTAGAATTGCCAAATGTAGAATATAAAAAAATTTTATACAGAATCCTTCAAGACATCAGGAATGACCTCACAAATGAAATAAGGCATTCTACAGAAAACACCAAGGAATACGCGGATAAAGCAGTTGAAGATATCCAAAAGATTATTCAACAACATAGTGAAAAAATTAATAAGCTGTAAGAATCCATAGAGAGACAGCATTCAGAAATCCAAAAGATTAACAATAAAGTCACAGATTCAGACAACTCAATAGGAAGTCACAGGAGCAGAATCGAGGAACTGGAATGCAGAGTGGGGGAGCTGGAGGATAAGGCAATGGACACAAATATAGCTGAAGAAAAATCAAATAGAATTTAAAACTATGAAGAAACCCTAAGAATCACGGGGGACTCTATCAAGAATAATTTGCGTGTGATTCGAGTTCCAGAACAGGGAGGGATAACAGAAAATACAGAGAGAACAGTGGAAGATCTGATGGCAGAAAAATTCCCTGGCATTGTGAAAGATGAAAAGATATCTACCCAAGATGCTCATCGAACCTCATACAAAATAGATCCCAAAAGAAAATCACCAAGACATATCATCAAACCTGCCAAAACCAAAGATAAAGAGAAATTTCAAAAGCACCCAAGGATAAACGAAAAGTTACCTACAAAGGAGAATCAATAAGTTTGCACTACTCAGCAGAAACCATGCAGGCAAGAAGACAATGGGATAACATATATAGAGCACTGAAAGAGGAAAAACTGTCAGCGAACAATCATATATCCAGCAAAATTCTAAAACATGAAGGTGAAATTAAGATATTTACAGATAAACGCAAGCTTAGAGAATTTGCAAAAACCAAACCAAAACTGCAAGAATTACTGAAGGAAATTCTTTGGTCAGAAAATCAATAATATCAGATACCAACACAACACAAGGTCACAGAATAAAACATCCTGATATCAACCCAGATAGGGAAATCACAAAAACAAAATAAGATTAATTAAAAAATTGCTCAAAACAGGGAATCATTGATGTGATTATATAAAAGATTACGATAGTGAAAAAAGAGGGACTAAATACAGGAGGCTTAGAAATTACATATGGAGAGGAAACCAAGGCGATACAGGGCGAAACAACTTAGGTTTTTACTTAGTCAAACCAGGGTAAATATTAAGGTAACCACAACAAGGTCTAACAATTCCATACTTCAAAATAAAAACCAAGATAAACATAACGACTCACCAAAATAAATTCAACTACTATAAAAAGGAGGAACACACATTCTACAAAGAAAAACTCAGCACAAAAAAGTAAATGGAAAATGAAATTGTCAAAAACAGGCATCAAAATGACAGCACTAAACTCATACTTGTCTATAATTACACTTAATGTAAATGGACTAAATTCACCAATAAAGAGACAGAAACTTGCAGACTGGATAAAAAAACACGATCAGCCTGTATGCTTCCTAAAAGAGACAGGCTTTAGAGTTAAGAGACACAAATAAACCAAAACTGAAAGGATGGATAAAAATATATCAAGCAAACAACAATCAAAAAAGAGCAGGAGAGGCAATATTAATTTCCAACAAAATAGAGTTTCAAATTAAATCCACCACAAAGGATAAAGAAGGACACTACATAAAGATTAAAGGGACAATTTACCAGGTACATATAACCGTATTAAATATTTATGCACCCAACGATAGGGCCGCAACATTCATAAAACAAATGTTAACAGAATTAAAAAGTGAGATAGACACCTCCACAATTATAGCAGGAGACTTCAACACAACACTCTCGGTGAAGGATAGGAAATGCAGTAAGAAGCTCAATAGAGACACGGAAGATCTAAGTGCTACAATTAAACAACTTCACTTCATAGACTTATACAGAACACTCCACACAACAGCTGCAAACTATAATTTCTTTTCTAGTGCACATGAAACATTCTCTAGAATAGATCACATATTAGGTCATAAAACAAGCCTTTGCAGAACCCAAAACATTGAAATATTACAAAACATCTTCTCTGAATGAAAGACCATAAAAGTAAAAATCAATAACAGAAAAACCAGGGAAAAGAAATCAAATGCTTGGAAACTGCACAATACCCTGCTCAAAAAAGACTGGGTTATGGAAGACCTTAAGGAGGGAATAAAGAAATTCACAGAATTCAACAAGACTGAAAACACTTCCTATGAAAACCTTTGGGACACGGTGAAAGCAGTGCTCAGAGGTCAATTTATATCAATAAAGGCACACATATTAAAGAAGAGCCAAAATGAAAGAACTCTCCCTACAACTTGAACAAACAGAAAGAGAGCAACAAAAGGAACTGTCAGGCACCAAAAGAAAGCAAAAAATAAAAACTACAGCAAAATTAAATGAATTAGAGAATAGAAAAACAATTGAAAGAGTTAACAAGGCCAAAAACTGCTTCTTTGAAAAAATTAACAAAATTGATAAACCATTGGCCAGACTGACTACAGAAATACAGGAAAAGAAACCAATAATCCGAATAAGAAATGGGATGGGCCATATCACAACAGATCCAACTGAAATTAAAACAATCATATCAGATTACTACAAAAAATTGTATTCTAACAAATTTGAAAACCTAGAAAAAATGGATGAATTCCTAGAAACACACTACCTACCTAAACTAACACAAACTGAAGTACAACAACTAAATAGACCCATAACAAAAAAAGAGATTGAAAAGGTAATCAAAACACTCCCAACAAAAAAAAGCCCTGGCCCTGATGGCTTCTCTGCAAAGTTCTACCAAACTTTCAGGGAAGACTTACCACTACTACTGAAGGTATTTCAAAGCATAGAAAAGGACAGAATATGACCTAACTCCTTCTATGAAGCCAGCATAACCCTGATACCAAAACCAGCTAAAGACAACACAAAAAAAGAAAATTACAGACCTATATCCCTCATGAACATAGATGCAAAAATCCTCAACAAAATTCGAGCCAGTAGAATTCAACAACATATCAAAAAAATAATCCACCATAACCAAGTAGGATTTATACCAGGTATACAAGGTTGGTTCAATATTAGAAAAACAATTAATGTAATCCACCACATAAAAAAAGGACAAGAACCACATAATTTTATCAATTGATACAGAAAAGGCATTTGACAAAGTCCAACACCCACTCATGATAAAAACTCTCAGCAAAATAGGAATAGAAGGAAAATTCCTCAACATAATAAAGGGTATTGATACAAAGCCAATACCCAGCATCATCCTAAATGGAGAGAGCCTGAAAGCATTTCCCTTGAGAACGGGAAACAGACAAGGATCCCCTTTATCACTGCTCTTATTCAGCATTGTGCTAGAGGTCCTAGCCAGAGCAACTGGGCTAGACAAAGAAATAAAGGGCATCCAGATTGGTAAGGAAGAAATAAAATTATCTCTATTTCCAAAGACATTATCTTATACACAGAAAACCCTGAGGAATCCTCAAGAAAACTAATAGAAGGGTTCAGCAAAGTTTCAGATTACAATACAAACACACAAAATCAGTTGGATTCCTCTATATCAACAAAAAGAACATTGAAGAGGAAATCATCAAATGAATACCATTCACAGCAGCCCCCAAGAAGATAAAATACTTAGGAATAAACCTTACCAAAAATGTAAAAGAGCTATACCAAGAAAACTACAAGGTACTACTGCAAAAAAAACAAAAGGGACCTACGTAATTGGAAAAACATATCTTGCTCGTGGATAGGAAGACAACATTGTAAAATTGTCCATTCTATCAAAAGCCATCTATAGATACAATGCACTTCCGATCCAAATTCCAATGACACTTTTTAAACAGATGGAGAAACAAATCACCAACTTCATATGGAAGGGAAAGAAGTCGCGGAGAAGTAAAGCATTACTAAAAAAGAACAAAGTGGGAGGACTCACTCTGCCTGATATTAGAACAAATTATACTGTCACAGTAGTCAAAACAGCCTGGTACTGGTACAGCAACAGACACATAGACCAATGGAACAATATTGAGAATCCAGATATAAATCCATCCACATATGAGCAGCTGATATTTGCCAAAGGCCCAGTGTCAGTTAATTGGGGAGAAGATAGTCTTTTTAACAAAAGGTGCTGGCGTAACTGTATAGCCACCTCCAAAAAATGAAACAGGACCCCTACCACACACCATGCACAAAAACTAACTCCAAATGGATCAAAGACCTAAACATAAAATCTAAAACGATAAAGATCATGGAAGAAAAAATAGGGACATTAGGAGACCTAATACATGGCATAAACAGAATACAAAACATTACCAAAAATGATGAAGAGAAACCAGATAACTGGGAGCTCCTAAAAATCAAACACCTATGCTCATCTAAAGACTTCACCAAAAGAGTAAAAAGACCACCTACAGACTGGGAAAAAGTTTTCAGCTAAGACATCTCTACCCGGTGCCTGATCTCTAAAACCTACATGACTCTGCTAAAATTCAACCACAAAAAGACAAACACCCCAATTAAAAAATGGGCAAAGGATATGAACAGACACTTCACTAAAGAAGACATTCAGGCAGCTAACAGATACATAAGGAAATGCTCTCGATCATTAGCCATTAGAGAAATGCAAATCAAAACTACAATGAGATTCCATCTCACTCCAACAAGGCTGGCATTAATCCAAAACACACAAAATAATAAATGTTGGAGAGGCTGTGGAGAGACTGGAACACTTATACTCTGCTGGTGGGAATGTAAAATGGTATACAACCACGTTGGAAATCAATTTGGTGCTTCCTTAAAAAGCTAGAAATAGAACTACCATACAACCCAGCAATCCCACTCCTCGGAATATATCCTAGAGAAATAAGAGCCTTTACACAAATAGATATATGCACATCTATGTTTACTGCAGCACTGTTTACAACAGCAAAAAGATGGAACCAACCAAGGTGCCCATCAATGGATGAATGGATAAATAAATTATGGTATATTCACACAATGGAACACTGCACATCAACAAAGAACAGTGACGAATCTGTGAAACACTTCATAACATGGAGAAACCTGGAAGGCATTATGCTGAGTGAAATTAGTAGCAAAAGGTCAAATATTGTATAAGACCACTATTATAAGATCTTGAGAAATAGTTTAAACTGAGAAGAACATATTCCTTTGTTGTTATGAGCGGAGAAGGGAGGGAGGGTAGGAGAGGGGTATTTACTAAAGAGATAGACAAGAACTACTTTCGGTGAATGGAAGAACAACACTCAACACAGTGGAGGTCAGCACAACTGGACTAAACCAAAGCAAAGAAGTTTCCTGAATAAACTGAATGCTTTGAAGGTCAGCAAAGCAGGTGCAGGGGTTTGGGGACCATGGTTTTAGGGGACATCTAAGTCAACTGGCATAATAAAATCTATTAAGAAAACATTCCGCATCCCACTTTGAAGAGTGGCATCTGGGATCTTAAATGCTAGCAAGCAGCCATCTCAGATGCATCAATGATTCTCAACCCACCTGGATCAAGGGAGAATGCAGAACACCAAGAACATAAGATAATAACGAGCCCAAGAGACAGAAAGGACTACATGAACTAGAGACTACATCATCCTGAGATCAGAAGAACTAGACAGTGCCGGGCCACAACCAATGACTGCCCTGACGGGGAACATAACAGAGATCCCTTGAGGGAGCAGAACAGTGGGATGCAGACCCCAAATTCTCATAAAAAGACCAGACTTAATGGTCTGACTGAGACTGGAAGGACCCCAGTGATCATGGCCCCCACACCTTCCGTTTACCCAGTACGGGAACCATCCCCAAAGCCAGTTCATCAGACATGGGTTGGACTAGACAATGGGTTGGAGAGGGATGCTGGTGAGGCGTGAGCTACTTGGTTTGGGTGGACACTTGAGACTATGTTGGCATCTCCTGCCTGGAAGGGAGGTGGGTGGGTAGAGGGGCTTAGAAACTGGCAAAATGGTCACGGAAAGAAAGAGTGGAAGGAGGGAGTGGGCTGTCCCATTGGGGGGAAAGTAATTGGGAATATGTAACAAGTTGTGTATAAGTTTTTATGTGAGAGACTGGCTTGATTTGTAAACTTTCACTTAAAACACAATAAAAATTATTAAAATAAAAAAAAAAGAAGGTGACCCATGATTGCTTCAACAAGCTCTCAGAACTAAGACTCAAGGAATCTTCTCGATGAAGGTGCAATTCTGGAATTACCGGATACAGAATACAAAAGATTAATATACAGAACTCTCAAAGATATCAGGAAGGAAATGAGGCAAAATACAGAACAAGCCAAGGAACACAAAGATAAAGCAGCTGAAGAAATTAAAAAGGTTACTCAAGCACATAATTAAAAATTTAATAAGCTGCAAGAAACCATAGAGACTGCAATCAGAAATTCAGAAGATTAACAATAAAATTACAGAGTTAGAAAACTCGATAGAAAGTAAGAAGAGCACAATTGAAGAACTGGAAGGCAGAATTACTGAGATAGAAGATAAAACTCTTGGGACCAATATATTTGAAAAGAAACCAGATAAAAGAATTTTAAATGAAGAAATCCAAAGAATCATGTGGGACTTTATCAAGAGAAATAACTATGAGTGATTGCAGTACCAGAACAGGGAGGCTTAACAGAAAATACACAGGGAACTGTTGAAGATTTGTTGGCAGAAAACTTCCCTGATATCATGAAAGATGCTCATCAAATTCCACATAAGGTGATCTCAAAAGAAAGTGACCGAGACATATAATAATCAAACTTGCCAAAATCAAACATAAAGAGAATTTTAAGAGAGGCTAGGGATAAAGGAAGTCACCAAAAAAGGAGAGTAAATAATAATAAACTTGGACTACTCAGCAGAAATCATGGAGGCAAGAAGGCAATGGGATGACTTACACAAAATATTGAAGGAAAAAAATTGCCAACCAGGAATCAAACCATAACCCTGGCCCTCTGGCCTTAGCCCTCTAACTCTAGCCCCTAAGCCCTAAGTCCCAAAGCCCCTAAGACCCTAAGCCCTTAGGTCCTAACTCCCAAGGCCCTAAACTCTAACCCTAACCCAAACTCTAACCCCTATACCCTAAACCCTAAACCCTAACACCTAACTCCTAACCACCCTAACCTTAACGACCCTAACCCTAACCCTAACACTCGAACCCTAACCCTCTAACGCTAACCTGAAACCCTAACCCTCTAACTCTAACCCTCTAACCCTAGCCCTCTATTCCTAGCCCTAAACCTAACCCCAACCCCCAAACCCAACGCCAAACCCTAAACCTCAAATCCCTAGCCCTAAACCTAAGAATGAGTCTAAGCCTAACCCTAAACTGTAAACCCTAACACTTAAAACCCTAACACACAAAACCCTAACACCCTTAGCCCTAACACATTCAACCCTAACACCCTAAATGCCAAAACCCTAAACACTAACACCCTTAACCCCAACCCCTAAACCCTAAACTTAAACGCTAAACCATCTAACCCTCTAACCCTAATACCCTAACACTAAACCCTAAACCCTAACCCCAGCCCCCAGCCCTAACCCTCACTTTAAGCCTTAAACCCTAAACCTTAAGTCCTAAACCCTAGGCTCTAAGCCCTAAGCCCTAAACCCTAAGTCCTAAAACCCTAAACTCTAAGCCTTAAGCCCTAAACATAACCCTCTAACCCTAAACCCTAAAACCTTACCCCAGACCCATCCCACACCCCTAAACCTGAACCCCTAAACCCTAGCCCTAACCCCTAACCCTAAACCTCTAAACCATACCCCTAATCTTCTAACCCTAACCCTCCAACCCTAACCCTCTAACCCTAACTCTCTAACCCTAACCACAACACCAACCCCAACCTCTGAACTCTGAAACCCTAACCCCCTAACCCTAAGCCTCTGAACCCTAAGCCTAAACCCTCTAACCCTAAACCCTAACCTTCACCCCCTCACACCCTCACCTTCTCACTCCCTCACTCTATAATCTTCTCAACCTCTAACCCCTTCACCCTCTAACCCCTCTCTCTCTAACTCCCTCAATCTCTAACCCCCAAACCTCTAACACCCACCCTCTTACCCCAAACCATATATCCCAAACAAACCCAACACCAACTCCAACCCTAAACCTAAATCCTGACCCCTAAAACCTAACCCAAACCCTAATGACTAAACCCCAAAACCATAAACCCCCAAAACTGTAAACCCCAAACTGCAACCCCTAACACCTAACCTGTAAATCCAAACTCTAACCTCAAACCCTAAACCTAAGCCTAACACCTAACCCCAACAGAAAAACCCTAACCCAAACCCTAACAACCCTAACCCTAACAACCCTAACCCTAACATCCCTAACCCCAAAACCCTAACCCCAACCCCTAACCCCAAACCCTAACAACCAGAACTCTAACAACCCTAACCCTAACATCCCGAACCTCAAACCCTAACCCTTTTTGTTAGCAGCCGTAGCACTTAACCACTAGCCACCAGGGTTTCCATGAGCAGTCACAGGAATAGACATATGCACACCCGTGTTCACTGCGACATTATTCACAGTAGCAAAAAGATGGAAACAACCTCAGTGCTCGTCCACAGAGGAATGGATAAACAAACTACGGTACATACACACAGTGGAACACTACACGACAATGAAGACCAATGATGAATCTCCGAAACATCTCACACCATGGATGAATCTGGAGCGCATCATGCTGACTAAGTCAATCACAAAACGACATATACACTAAGAGACCACTATCATAAAAACTCATGAAAACATTTACACACAGAAACAATCCTTGATGTTCACCAGGCAGACGGAGAGTGGGTAGAGAAAAGCTAACTAAACAATAACCAAAAAAAACAAACCCACCGCCGTCGAGTCGACTCCAGCTCATAGAGACCCTATAGGACAGATTAGAACTGCCCCATAGAGTTTCCAAGGAGCGCTTGGTGGATTCGAACTGCAGACCTTTGGTTAGCACTGGTGGGTCTTAACCACTATGCCATCAGGGTTTCCAACCAAACGACAGATATGTGGTAACTCTGGTGAAGGAAGAGACGGTACACAAGACTGGGAATCAACCTCAGCCTCACTCTAACCCTAACCATAACCCTAAACCACTTGTGCCCTAGCCTAGTAACCCCAGCCCTAACCCCAGCCCCCAGCCACCTAAAACCTATACCCCTAAACCTAACTCCCAAACCTCTAACCCCCCAACCTGAACCCCTAACACCAAACCCTAACCCCTAATCCTCTAACCCTTCTGCATCTCTGGGCCTCTCGACTCTCCGTCTATTTTCTCCCTCCAAATCCTACTAACACTCAGTGGAATTTTGAAGTTTCAGCTGTGCTTTGCTTCTTGTTGTCTCCACCGGTCCCATCAAGGCACTGCATCATTTATTTGCTCTGCTTCACTATTGAGTTCCAAAACCATGGCTTAGAATCACCTGACACTGAACCTCAGCGATTCAGCGCAAGGCCGCGAGAGGGCGTGCGCACCGCCGGTTCTGTTCTGCCCACCAGACCCTCCGAGCATGGGAACCTCCTGGACCTAAGACGGGACGAACTGGGTACCCCTCCAGTGGCGACAGCAGAAGCTTTTCTTCCCGAGGGACCCAACGCCCCAGGGCGCTCTCTCAATACTCCCATTAATGCTATGATTATCCTAACCCACTCCTTCTGCGAGACCTAGTGGGTCCTCGACCAGGCCCAGCCTTCAGGACCCGCACCCCCCTGCTGTGGTCATGTACAGGAACCTGCAGGGCCGCTCCCTCCCCGCCCAAGCTCTGCCCCTCCACACCCTGATGCCCTGCAGGCCTCTACTAGGTCCCCGCCCAGGGGAGAGTTGTCGCCCCGCACGGGGGGGGGGGGGCACGAGGAAACATTCGGAAACCACCCCCCAGGCACGAAGCCGACTGCCCGTATTGAGACCGTGTGAGCAGGGCTGCCCCGCCGACTGGAGCCTGCAGGGCATCACTCACGTTTGTCAGCTTCTCACTGCCCTCTGGGCTCAGGGTCCCAGAACAGCCAATCCCCTCCCCGGGGCGGGGGGGCGGTCCGTCCGCAGGGGCTGGAAGATCGGGTTGGTGCCCATGGCCGGAGCACTTAAAACCCTTAGAAACCCTCATAAACCGTCAGCTCCAGACCTTCAAATGTCAGCCCGAGAGACACCTAATCTCCAACCTAAAAAAAAAACCACACCTGTTGCCATCGAGTCAATTCTGACTCATAGCGACCCTATACGACAGAGTAGAACTGCCCCACAGAGTTTCCAAGGAGCGCCTGGTGGATTCAAACTGCCGACCTTTTGGCTAGCAGCCTTAGCATGTAACCACTACGCCACCAGGGTAACCCACTGAACCCACTGCCACCAGGGTAGAGGCTCCAAATCCCACCAGTTTGAGGAACCCTCAAATCCCCTCAGCACCAGAGACCGCGTCCACAGCTACCGCTACACAGCGCCGCACAAACGTTTAAGTTAACAAACAATATGGGCGCTCAGGACCCCTTCCTGCTACCCCCACCCCCGCCACCCAGAGGGGGAGCGGGACCCGGCATCCACACTGTTAACAGACACTGAATCGCTGCTGCTTCCACAAGGAGTAGGATCCCCGCGCTGCTCCACAGATTCCCAGGACCCCTTCCTTTGCAGATGGGGCCGGGGCCGCGCCGACGCCCCAGCCCCGAGAGTAGACCAGCCGGGCGTGGGTGCGGGCGCGGGGTGCCTCAGCCTCCCAGGCACAGCGCCCAAAACAGTAAGGGGCAGCGGGGCCTTGGGCGGGGGATCCCTCTCTCCCCGCCCCTGGCACCCTACGGAGTCTGGTGGGGGTGGGACGACGAACGGGGGCGAGTGCCCCGTCCTCAGTCTGGAGTCTCACCCCCCCCGGGCGAACTCTGGGCCTTGGTTTCCCCCCCTGGCAGAGGGAGCAGGTGGGGGGCGGGGGGGCAGGCGCCCATCACCCAGCTTGGCCCGCAAACCCGCCCCGGGCAGAGGAGGGACCTGGGCGCAGCCCTGGACACGGCCTTTCTCCCCAGGCCCTTCAAGCCCCCAGGCCCGAGGGCACTCCGCAGCTGGATCCCGCGGCTGGACCCCGCCCCCGCAAATCCATGGGGATGCAAATTTCGGAGACCAGCTGCGTCTCCCGGGCCAGAGGCTCCCTCTCGCAGCCCTTAGAGTGGCTGCGTCCGCCCGCCCCCGCGCCGCGTCCGCCCCAGGGGATCACTCGGGACGGGGTACGCCGGAGGGGGCGATGCCAGCTGCTAACCCAACGTCCGGACTCTCCAACCTCTGGAGCCCACGGGGTGCTGGGACTGGGAACCGCCCTCCTGACGCCTTCCCTCCACACCTTCGAGGGGCCGGGCTTCTTCAGTCTGGGAGCGGGTCCCTCCACCCACCTGCCGGAGTTTCCTACCTTTCAGAAACCACGGCACGGAAAGCAGCACGAACACCGTCCGCTCTAAGGCGCGCCATTCCGCCCGGGCCCCTCACCACCCGTCCCGGCGCTTCCGGGAGTAACTGGCTGGACGGTGAGGAACATGGCTGCCGGCCCCGCCCAGCGGCCCGGGTATGGGGCGGGCGTGGGGGGGTTGGGCCTCCAGAGGGGAGGGTGGGGTCTAGAAGCAAGGACAATGCCAAGGTGTGTGGGGTGAGGAGACAGGAGAGGGCCCTCTTGCGTGCAGAGTTAAGTATTGGAGGTGCAACGGTTAAGTGCTTGGCTAACTGAAAGGTGGGCCGTTGGAACCCCCAGCTCAGGGGTTGAAAAGATCTGAAGATGGGCTCCCGTAAAGATTCTAACCAAACAAAATCCGAACCAGTTGCTATTGAATCAATTCCGACTCATAGTGACCCTATAGGGCAGAGTAGAACTGCCCCATAGGGTTTCTAAGACTATAAGTCTTTACAGAAGCAGACTGCCATGTCTTTCTGCAAATAACTAACTGGTGGATTCGAACTGCCCACCCTTTGGTTAGCAGCCGAGCTCTTAACCACGGTGCCACCAGGGCTGCGCCATAAAGACTGCAACCTAGGAAACCTTGTGAGGCAGTTCTAAGTTGTCATACAGGGTTGATATGAGTCAGAATCTCCTGATGGCACACAACCATGATTGTACTAAGAAAAATTCCTCCAAGCATCTGCCTACATGACCCCTGAAGCACATATGCATGCACGCTATCAAAGCAGTGCGGCCAAAGACAGGAAATTGGGATAGAGACATTATAGAGTGGACAGTGAAAAGTGATTTCTGAGGGGCGTGCAGCTCAAGCGGAGGAGGTAGCATACAACTAAATGCCCTTCTCCTTCTATTGTTCAATGGTCTTCAGAAAGAATGTGTCCCAGGAATTAACTGTAGCCCAGGAGAACTTGAAGACAGCAAATACAGAGGACCAGTCAGGATGCTTCTGCAGTGGTCAGGGTGAGCAGTGATGGTGGTAGTGCAGCTGGGAACAGTGGGCAGGCTTGAGGTGTACTTTGGAGCTTGAGCTGCCAAGAATTGCTGGTCAATCAGACGTATGGGATGAGGGGAATGGAGAATCAAAGGAGACTTCTAGCATTCAGGCTACCATGAGCCCATGGTCACCAGAGCCATTCTCTACCATGTGGAAAACCATGGAGGAACAAGCTTGAGAAAATGACCAAAAGATTTTTTTCTGTACATGTTAGATTTGGATGTCTGAGGTCATCCAAGTGTGGAGAACAGTTCCCAGCTGTGGATACCACTCTGAGGTAGAGTAGTTTTCTGGGTTCTAAGAATTTGAAGATCATCAGCCTATAGCTGATTTGAAAGCCACTGGTGGTGCAGTGGTTATGCATTTGGCTGCTACCAAAAGGTCTGCAGTTTGAATCTACCAGTCGCTCCTTGGAAACCCTGTGGGGAAGCTCTACTCTGTCCTATAGGGTCCCTATGAGTGAGAATCCACTCAATAGCGACTTTTGTTTTGTTTTGTTTTAATACTAAGCTCAGAAAAGTTGTGTGTCAGGGTTGTATTTTTTCACAATACTTATTCAAGCAGTTCGAATCTACCAGCCACTCCTTGGAAACCCTATGGGTCAATTCTACTCTGTCGTTTAGGGTCGCTATGAGATAGAACTGACCCAACAGCAATGGACTTAGAACTTGGACTTAGAGGAGCCCTTTCTTTGTCAAAGCTGAAAGTTTTACTTCATACTTTTTAAAAACTGCCATGTTTCATGCTACGTGGCTACACTTACAGGAGCATTTTTGGTGCTAACTTGACTTGTTCTTGGTGAAGGGCTCTGTATTCATTTTCTAGGGCTGCCATAGTAAATTACCAAAAACTCAGTGTCTTTAAAAAAACATATAATCCATACAGTCCAAGAAGCTGGATCATATGAAGTAGAAGGGGCACGAGGATTGGAGGAAGACTCATTAACAGCCTAGACATGCAGCATAGAGAGATAGTATTACTGAAAGTGAAGAGGACTTGAAGCACTTACTGATGAGGATCAAAGACTTCAGCCTTCAGTATGGATTACACTTCAACATAAAGAAAACAAAAATCCTCACAACTGGAACAATAAAAAAATCACAAGAAAGAGAGAAAATACTGAAGTCACCAAGGATTTCATTTTACTTGGATCCACAATCAACACCCATGGAAGCAGACTTTGAGAAATCAAATGACATATTTTATTGGGCAAATCTGCTACAAAAGACCTCAAAGTGTTAAAAATCGAAGATGTCACTTTGAGGACTAAGGTGTGCCTGAACCAAGCCATGATATTTTCAGTCGCCTCATGTGCAGCTAAAGGTGGACAATGAATAAAGGAGACAAAAGAACTGAAACTTGAATTATGTTGTTGGTGAAGAATAATGAATATACCAAGGACTGCTAGAAGAATGAACACACCTGTCTTGGAAGAAGTACAGCCAGAATGCTCCTTAGAAAGGTGGGTGGCAAGACTTGGTCTCGCGTCCTCTGGACATATTATCAGGAGGAATCAGTCCCTGGAAAAAGACATCGTGCTTGGTAAAGTAGAGGGTCAGTGAAAAAGACAAAGATCCTCAATGAGACAGATTGAGACAGTGGCTGCACCAGTGGGCTCAGACATAGCAATGAGAAAGGCCCAGGGCTGGGCACTGTTCCGTTCTGTTGTACACAGGGTCGCTATGAGTTGGAACTGACCCAACAGCACCTAACAACAACATCATAAACTCACTAGATCTCCTGGGGATAGAATGTCACATTCACTGTAGAATAGATAGAGTTTCTTTGTTTGTTTGTTTACCATATTTACTAATACTATGATTTACATTTGATAACTTCCACAATCAGTTGGATCGCTTTTCTTTGGAATGGACACAAACATGCATCTCTTGCAGTCTGTTGGCCAGGTACCTAGCTTACAAATTTCTTTGCATAGTGGAGTCGGCATGTACAGGGCTGCATCTGTTTGTTGAAACAACTCAGTGAGTATTCTGTCAGCTCCTGGAGCCTTGTTTTTCGCCAGTGTCTTCAGTGTAGCTTGGACTTCTTGCTTCACTACTACCAGTTCTTCATCATGTGCCACCTCATGAAACGACTGAAAGTTGACCATTTCTTTTGGTACTGTGACTCTGTGTATTCTTTGCATCTTTTGTGTGTGTGCTTTAAGTGAAACTTTACAAATCAAGTCAATCTCTCATACAAAAATTTGTATACAGCTTGCTATGTGCTCCTAGTTCCTCTCCCACTAATGAGACAGCACACTCCTTCTCTCAGCCCTGTATTCCCCGTGTCCATTCAGCCACTTTCTGTCCCTCTCTTCCTTCTCATCTCCCCTCCAAACGGGAGCTGCCCACATAGTCTTATGTGTCCACTTGAGACCAGAAGGTCACTCCTCACCACTATCATTTTCTATCCTATAATCCAGTCCAATCCCTGTCTGAAGAGTTGGCTTTGGGAATGGTTCCAGTCTTGGGCCAACAGAAGGTCTGGGGACCATGACCTCCAGGGTTCCTCTAGTCTCAGTCAGATCATTAAGTCTGATTTTTTTATGAGACTTTGAGGTCTGCATCTCACTGTTCTCGTGCTCCGTCAGGGATGCTCTGTTTCGTTCCCTGTCGGGGCAGTCTTCGGTTGTAGACGGGCACCATCTAGTTCTTCCGGTCTCAGGCTGATGTAGTCTTGGATTTACGTGGCCATTTCTGTCTTTTGGACTCATAATTACCTTGTATCTTTGGTGTTCTTCATTCTCCTTTGCTCCAGGTAGGTTGAGACCAATTGATGCATCTTAGATGGCCGCTTGATAGTGTTTTTAAGACTGCAGATGCCACTCACCAAAGTGGGATGCAGAATGTTTTCTTAATAGATTTTATTATGCCAATTGACCTAGATGTCCCCTGAAAACATGGTCCCCCAACTGCTGCCCCTGCTACTCTGGCCTTTGGAGCATTTGGTTTATTCAGGAAACTGCTTTTGGTTTAGTCCAGTTATGCTGACCTCTCCTTTATTGTATGTTGTCTTTCGCTTCACCTAAAATAGTTCTTGTCTACTATCTAATTTGCAAATATCCTTCTCCCTCCCTTTCTCCCCACCCTCATAACCATCAAAGAATATTTTCTTCTCTGTTTAAACTATTTCTTGAGTTCTTATAATAGTGGTCTCATACAATATTCGTCCTTTTGCAACTGACTAATTTCACTTAGCATAATGCCCTCCAGATTCCTCCAAGCTATGAAATATTTCACGGATTCATCATTGTTCTTGATCTGTGTGAAGTATTCCATCGTGTGAATGTACCACAATTTATTTATCCATTCATCTGTTGATGGGCACCTTGGTTACTTCCATCTTTCTGCTATTGTAAACAGTGCTGCAATGAACATGGTTTTGCATATATCTGTTCATATAAAGGCTCTTATTTCTCTAAGATATATTCCAAGGAGTGGGATTGCCATATCCTATGGTAGTTCTATTTCTACCTTTTTAAGGAAGTGCCAGATTGATTTTCAAAGTGGCTGCACCATTTTAAATTCCCACCAGCAGTGAATAAGTGTTCCAGTCTCTCCACAACCTCTCCAACATTTATTATTTTGTGATTTGGGATTAATGGCAGCCTTGTTGGAGTGAGATGGTATCTCATTGTAGTTTTGATTTACATTTCTCTAACGGCTAATGATTATGAGCATTTCCTCATGTATCTGTTACCTGCCTGAATGTCTTCTTCGTTGAAGCACCTGTTCCTATCCTTTGCCCATTTTTAAAATGGATTATTTGTCTTTTTGTTATTGAGTTTTTGCAATATCATGTAGATTTTAGAGATCAGATGCTGATCGGAAATGTTATAGCTAAAAACTGTTTCCCAGTCTGTAGGTAATCAGTTTACTCTTCTGGTGAAGACTTTGGATGAGCATAAGTGTTTGACTTTTAGGAGTTATCTAATTTCTCTTTGGGTACTTGTACATTGTTAGTAATGTTTTTGTTACAATCCCACCCTAATCCTCTTTAACATAAAATTACAATCACAAAATGGAGGACAGCTACAGAACACTGGGAATCAGGGCCTAACCAACTTGGTACACACATTTTGGGGGGGACATAATACAATCCATGACATCCACCTTTTAGTATATTTTGGGGACTGGCTCTTTTAGTCAGAAATAGGTTGAATAAAAGTGCTTACTTACCAGCAGTTTCCCAACAGTGTTGGTGACGGATCCCCAGTTGGATACACACAATCACACTGACGTCATTTGCGGTGCCTCAGCAAGTCCCACTTGCCTTCATAACACTGATCTCTAGAACAAAACACAGCTCTGTAAGCAAGTCAGTTAAAAATAAAGGCATTGGATATTGAACATCACTAAAGACATAAGTGCATATTGGTTCTGTGTTGGTTGCCGGAATCTAATTCTCTTGATTAATTCATATTTTTTGTAGATATTTTTCTTGCTCCATATACCCAGAGCTCTGTGTACATATAATGAACATTCTACACGTAGGTTTCTCACAAATATTACCCAATATCATTCATTTTTTTGACCATTCACTCAATGTTCAAGAATAAATTGAAGTATAGGAAATATTCTTACGGTTATTTAACTCTAAGGATGAAGAAATTGCATAGCGGGTCTTGGCTCCCTTTAGAAATTCTCTACCTGATGCAGTTCCACACAGCAACACGGGCCTTCATCTCAGCACAGGAAGAAAGACAGCTTTGTCTCAATATTTGCCACTGCTCTTCACCTTCTACTAAGGTAAAAACTCTTCAGCCTACCAAGAGCATTGTTCAAGAATTGGCTCCAAATCTCTCCTTGAAAATTACAGTGAAAAATCTTATAAAAATGTTAAGTTTTATTATTAGGCAAACCACTATTTCATCAAATCATCGTCTCTATATAAATTTTTCACCACTATGTTTTTTTTTTATGTGGCTTAAGACAACAATCAGGTGTGTAATAATGTGTATATCATTACATTTCAAATTATAAAGTGATGTTCCAATGGTTTAAAGAGTTGGAGGGACTATTGTGGCTAGGGAATACTGAATCAAAAAATATTTTGACATGAAAGTTTCAACAACAAATATGTTCCATAACTATAGGTGTACTTGTAGGTAAATGTTTAATGTAATAATTCAGATGGTTAAAAAAGACAAAAACAAATAAAAACACATTAAACAGCAGAATAAGTCGATAGATATCTATTGTCATGACAGATACAAACAGAAAACAAAGAATAAAAAATAAGTGCAGCAGAGGTTACCAGCGTTATGTAAAAGAGAGGAGCGTCTTGACACCGAAATAAAATAGCTAGATGCTTCAAAATGTGCATCCAGCAGCTTTTCCCTTTAGCAGGTGTTGCAATTTCTGATTTATTGGAATTAAACTAGTTGTCCATGTCATTCAAGTATTATTTTAATGCAATAAATCATTTTACAAGTCCCATGCTGTAGAAAAAATGCTTAAATCATTACATAAACATAGCTTTGCTCACAACTCTTCCCATTCTGAATGCATTACTTTTCCCTTTACCACTTCCTAAATAGCTGTGAAAATCTTCACAGTGCTGTAAACCCAAGTTCTAGTCCCACCACCATTTTATGTGATACTGATCACTGTGTGTCCCTGTGAAGTCTTTTTTTTTTTTAACATCCTATATATATATATATTTTTTATAGCACTATGGTCACTATTGTCGATTCAACATGTTTACTGCCTTATTGCGCTCTTTACCTGTTGTTGAAGCCTTGTTATTTACTTTTAAATGTCTTTCTTATTTCTCTACCTTAACACTTAAAACAGTGTTTCATTTTATTTGCTGTTGTTTTTTTCTTTTATTATATTCTCGTCCACTCAGAGTTCAGGCATGATTAAAAAGTAATTACATTTTTGTGGAGACAGAATGGGATTTAGAATCAAGTTTCAATTACCTGGGTTTTACTTCCTTCATTGACTAGCTGTATATCGGCAATACTTACTGACTATAAAACTTAATTTCAACATTTGTAAAACAGGTTACAATCTATCTATGCTTTTTTTAGATATATACATTTCTTTTTAATTTCAAAATATAAATTCACCAAAAATGATGTTAACATTTAGATTTTTCTTGTGTTAAAAAAAACTAAACCAAACCTGTTGTCATCAAGTTGATTCCAACTCATACCGACTCTATAGGACAGAGGAGAGCTGCCCCATAAGGGCTTCCAAGGAGTGGCTGGTGGATTTGAACTGTAGGCCTTTTGGTTAGCAGCCAGGTTGGAATCCGCTACATCACCAGGATTCCTTTCTTGTAATAAGTAAGATAAATTGATAAGCTTATATTCCAGCTATGTATTTAGTGCATGAAATATGTCAAAGAGAATTATGTAATGTTTAAAATTTTAAATGTAAATTGATCAAAAATTATAATAAATTCCAAATAAGTAAGATAAAATGATTAGCTCCAGTTCTCAGTAGGGGTTTAAATGCCTTTGAGACCAGTTGGTTCTCCTGTTTTCACCCATTCTCAATGGCACAAACTCAGCATCAGTCTCTGAATAGTGATTATGATACTAACACAGTAGACAGTCAGGAGTGGTTGGGCTACTATTTTCACATGTTTTGCTTGCTAATAGATTTAAATTATCTTTACTGTCTAATATTTCTTATCTTTTACTTTTGGAGAACGAAGTCAATTGTTCATGTCGTATTATGTATGGTACAGCCCAGAGTGTTTGTAGTGTTCAATACTTTAAATTTCTCACCACTTTCATCATTACTTTTTTGTATAGGAAACTCAGGAATCAAATAGGTATTTTATACTGTCCAGCAATGCTTACATTGTAAGTATAAAGTGGGAGCCATTATAACGTTAAGGGAAATATCATTGATACAATGTTGGCTTTTTAATTACGCAGATTTGTATTTGTAATCCCACTCTGCCCTTAATTGGCTGATGACTTTAAGTATGCTTCTTTACTTTCCATAGCCTTGATTTACTCACCCACAAAATGGGATGATGACCCTCATCTGGAAAGAATATACATATATATATACATATATATATATATACACACACATACGTATGAAACTTACTTCTGACAATGGATGAAACAAAGCCAATACTAACAAATATTGCTATTTCTTCTATCTGCCTTCTTTACTCACTCCAAGCTTCTAGACAGTTTGCTCAGATACATTTCCTTCCTTCCCGTCTTCTTTCTTTCTATGCTACCTCTTTTTGTTTCCCTTTCAGTTTCATTGTGAATTCACAAAAACTACGTTGAATTTCAGTGTTTATATGCTATTGGGGGTATGCATCTAAGTAAGCAATTTACCTTCCTGAAATTAAAATATAGATAATTCCTGCACTGCCTGCCTCACATGGCATGCGAAAGTTATTTAAAATACTAAGAAAATATAAATATGTTACTTATTATCTATTGAATCCATACATCAGGCTAGATAATTTAACTGTCATGTTGAAGTGATAAATTTATAAATATAGATATTAATATTTTGTTATTAATGTAAGAAGAGTAAGTTAGAAACCTAATATGAAGAGCAGGTGAGGATTTCAAAAGGATTGGTTCTCAGAAGGGTAGGACTAGAACAGTAATAATCAAACAAAATGTAAAATATGTTCATAGCAGGAACATACAGAAGGTTGCTTCTACAATGGTGTTTAAAATAGAATAATGTATATTTGATTAGACAATCATTTATGGGAATAAAAAGATTAAGAAAATTTATCCTTACCTGCAAAATCTTAGAACCAAAAAACCAAACCAAACCCAGTGCCGTCGAGGTGATTCCTACTCATGGCGACCCTATAGGACAGAGTAGAACTGCCCCATAGAGTTTCCAAGGAGCGCCTGGCAGATTCAAACTGCTGACCCTTTGGTTAGCAGCCGTAGCACTTAACCACTATGTCACCAGAGTTTCCACAAAATCTTAGAAGCAACAACATATTCATCATATTTCATCCAGAACATTCCTGATGTCCTGCAGTCATGCATTTGAACTCATTTGTGCAGAAACATTCATTTTTATAGCTACTTACCTTCCTGGTGGTTACATCATTGGCTCCTAAAGACCAGAAAAAGAACCAAATGCAATCTGGCTGTCTTGACTGGGTCCCAAAGAAGACTCTTAAAGTTAAACAAATGAACAGAAATATCTTAAACAAGCAATATCTTCTAGGTGCAACTGCTTGTGTGTGGCACGAGGAAAATAAACACTAATCAAGGTAACTTAATTCTCAGTGAAATGAAACCTCATATGGAAACATGGGAATTTTACTCTTCCTTGATAATTATATCATCTAGAATCATCTCATGTGAGATTTTTATCATAAAGGAAGGGTTCATGGAAAGGAGATGCCTGACTGGAGCCAGCTGTGGATTATTCTTAATTGCCTCTCCACTCTCACATTCCCAAAAGGAAGGAGGATATCAGGGCTTAATATGACTCAAGTAAAGCATGAGAAAATGGAATATGTTTACAAATGTCAACACAACTATTTGTAAAATAATTCGATATTTATTAAATCTTTTTGTGAGAAATGAAGTGGCTCTAATCAGACTTAAATAAATGGGTTGACTAATTTTTTTTTTGTTAATATTTGAATGTACCATGCAACTAGGTTGATGGAAGTTGTATATAAAAGTTATCCAAATCACTCAGTAGGATGATTTCGAAGAATCTGAAAAAAGTTAGGAAAATAAATTTGAAATACTGTGGCACTATGAGTCAACCAGAATTACAGAGCGTTCAGTAAATTGGAGTAAAAAAGAACTGAAGGTATCATTTTCAAATTGATTGTTGTTAGGTGCCATCAAGTCTGTTCTGACTCATAGCCAACCTATGTATCACAGAACAAAACACTGCCTGGTCCTGTACCATTCTTAAAATCGTTACTATCCTGGAGCCCATTGTCGCACCCACTGTGTCAATCTCTCTCTTTGAGGGTCTTCCTTTTTTTCCGCTGATCCTGTACTTTACCAAGCATGATGTCCTTCTCCAGGAACTGATCTTTCCTGACAACATGTCCAAAGTATGTAAGACACAGTCTCGCCATCCTTGCTTCTAAGGAGCATTCTGGTTGTACTTCTTCCAAGACAGATTTGTTCCTTCTCTTGGCAGTGCATTCAATATTCCTTGCCAACGCCACGATTCAAAGGTGTCAATTCTTTTTTGGTCTTCCTTATTCATTGTCCAGTTTTCACATGCATATTGGGCGATTGAAAACACAATGCCTTGGGTCAGGCACACCTTAGTCTTCAAGGTGACATATTTGCTTTTCAACACTTTAAAGAAGTCCTTTGCAGCAGATTTGCCCAATGCAATGCGTCTTTTGATTTCTTTCTTTTTTTTTTTTTAATTTTTGTTGTGCTTTAAGCGAAAGTTTACAAATCAAGTCAGTCTCTCACACAAAAACTTATATACACCTTGTTACATACTCCCAATTGCTCTTCCCCTAATGAGACAGCCTACTCCCTCCCTCCACTCTCTCTTTTCATGTCCATTCCTCCAGCTTCTAACCCTCTCTACCCTCTCCTCTTCCCTCCAGACAGGAGATGCCAACACAGTCTCAAGTGTCCACCTGATCCAAGAAGCTCACTCCTCACCAGCATCCCTCTCCAACCTATTGTCCAGTCCAATCCCTGTCTGAAGAGTTGGTTCCTGTCCTGGGCCAACAGAAGGTCTGGGGGCCATGACCACCAGGGTCCTTCTAGTCTCAGTCAGACCATTAAGTCTGGTCTTTATACGAGAATTTGGAGTCTGCATCCCACTGCTCTCCTGCTCCCTCAGGGGTTCTCTGTGTTCCCTGTCAGGGCAGTCATCAGTTGTAGCTGGGCACCATCTAGTTCTTCTGGTCTCAGGCTGATGTAGTCTCTGGTTTATGTGGCCCTTTCTGTCTCTTGGGCTCTTAATGACCTTGTGTCCTTGGTGTTCTACATTCTCCTTTGATCCAGGTGGACTGAGACCAATTGATGCATCTTAGATGGCCGCTTGCTAGGGCCGAAGACTCCAGATGCCAGTCTCCGAAGTGGGATGCAGAATGTTTTCTTAATAGATTTTATTATGCCTATTGACTTAGATGTCCCTTGAAACCATGGTCCCCAAACCCCTGCCCCGGCTACTCTGGCTTTCGAAGCGTTCAGTTTATTCAGGAAACTTCTTTGCTTTTGGTTTAGTCCAGTTGTGCTGACCTCCCCTGTATTGTGTGCTGACCTCCCCTGTATTGTGTGTTGTCTTTCCCATCACCTAAAGTAGTTCTTATCTACTACCTAATTAGTGAATATCCCTCTCCTTCCCTCCCTCCCTCCTTCCCTCCCTCCCATCTCTCTTAACCATCAAAGAATATTTTCTTCTCTGTTTAAACTATTTCTTAGTTCTTATAGTAGTGGTCTTATACAATACTTATTCTGTTGTAACTAATTTCACTCAACATAATGCCTTCCAGGTTCCTCCATGTTATGAAATGTTTCACAGATTCATCACTGTTCTTTATCAATGCGCAGTATTCTGTCATGTGAATATACCATAGTTTATTTATTCATTCATTCATTGATGGGCACCTTGGTTGCTTCCATCTTTTTGCTATTCTAAACAGTGCTGCAATGAACATAAGGGTGCATATATCTGTTCCTGTAAAAGTTCTTATTTCTCTAGGATATATTCCAAGGAGTGGGATTGCTGGATCTTATGGTAGTTCTATTTGTAGCTTTTTAAGGAAGCGCCAAATTTATTTCAAAAGTGGTTGTACCATTTTACATTCCCACCAACTGTGTGTAAGTGTTCCAATCTCTCCACAACTTCCCCAACATTTCTTGTTTTGTGTTTTTTGGATTAATGCCAGCCTTGATGGAGTGAGATGAAATGTCATTGTAGTTTTGATCTGCATTTCTCTAATGGCTAACGACCATGGATATTTCCTCATGTATCTGTTAGCTACCTGAATGTCTTCTTTAGTGAGGTGTCTGTTCATATCTTTTGACAATTTTTTAATTGTGTTATTTGTCTTTTTGTAGTTGAATTTTTGCAGTATCATGTAGATTCTAGGGATCAGGCACTGATTGGAAATGTCATACCTAAAAACTTTTCCTCAGTCTAGGTAATCTTTTAACTCTTTTGGTGAAGTCTTTGGATGAGCATAGGTGTTTGATTTTTAGGAGCTCCCAGTTACCTGGTTTTTCTTCTGCATTATTAATAATGTTTCATATACTCTTTATGCCATGTATTAGGGCTCCGAACAGTGTCCCTATTTTTTCTTCCATGATCTTTATCATTTTAGATTTTATATTTAGGTCTTTGATCCATTTTGAGTTTGTTTTTGTGCATGGGGTGAGGTATGGGTCTTGTTTGATTTTTTTGCAGATGGATATCCAGTTATGCCAGCATCATTTGTTAAAAAAAAACTGTCTTTTCCCTATTTAACTGTTTTGGTGCCTTAGTCAAATATCAACTGCTCATATGTGGATGGATTTATGTCTGGATTCTCAAATCTGTTCCAGTGGTCTATGAATCTGTTGTTGTAGGAGTACCAGGCTGTTTTGACTACTGTGGCAGTATAATATGTTCTAAAATCAGGTAGAGTGAGGCCTCCCACTTTATTCTTCTTTTCCAGTAATGCTTTACTTATCATTAAAAAATGTCATTGGACTCATTAGACATGGATTGGACGGGACAATGGATTGGAGAGAGAGATGATGAGGAGTGAGCTACTTGTATCAGGTGGACACCTGAGACTATGTTGGCATCTCCTGTTTGGAGGGAAGATGGGACGGTTAGAAGCTTACAAAATGGTCACCAAAAAAGAGACTGGAAGGAGGGAGCGGGCTGTCTCATTGTGTAGTAAGGCGTATATTATAAGTTTATATGTGAGAGACTGACTTGATTTGTAAACTTTCACTTAAAGCACAATACAAATTATTTTTAAAAAGTTGGAATTTGGCTCGGAATTGCATTAAATCTATAGATTGCCTTTGGTAGAATAGACATTTTTATAATGTTAAGTCTTCCTATCCATGAGCAACGTATGTTTTTCCACATAGGTAGGTCTCTTTGGGTTTCTTGCAGTAGTGTCTTCTAGTTTTCTATGTTTAGGTATTTTACATCTCTGGTAAGATGTATTCCTAAGTATTTTATCTTCTTCGGGGCTATTGTAAATGGTATTGATTTGGTGATTTCCTCTTCGATGTTCTTTTTGTTGGTGTAGAGGAATCCAACTGATTTTTGTATGTTTGTCTTGTATCCTGATACTCTGCTGAACTCTTCTATTAGTTTCAGTAGTTTTCTGGAGGATTCCTTAGGGTTTTCTGTGTATAAGATCATGTCATCTGCAAATAGAGATACTTTTACTTTTTCCTTGCCAATCTGGATGCCCTTTATGTCTTTATCTAGCCTAATTGCTATGGGTAGGACCTCCAGCACAGTGTTCAATAAGAGTGGTGATAAAGGGCATCCTTGTCTGGTTCCCTATCTCAAGGGGAATACTTTCAGGCTCTCTCCATTTAGGATGATGTTGGCTATCGGTTTTGTATCAATGCCCTTTATTATGTTGAGGAATTTTCCTTGTATTCCTATTTTGCTGAGAGTTTTGTCATGAATGGTGTTGAACTTTGTCAAATGCCTTTTCTGCATCAATTGATGAAATCATGTGATTCTTGTCTTTTGTTTTATTTATATGATGGATTACATTAATGGTTTTTCTAATGTTGAAACATTCCTGTATACGTGGTATGAATCCCACTTGGTCATGGTGAATTTTTTTTTTTTGATATGTTGTTGAACTCTATTGGCTAGAGTTTTGTTGAGGATTTTGGCATCTAAGTTCATGAGGGATATAGGTCTGTAATTTTTTTTGTGTGTGTGATGTCTTTACGTGGTTTTGGTATCAGGGATATGGTGGCTTCATAGAATGAGTTTGGGAGTATTCTGTCCTTTTCTGTTCTCTGAAATACCTGTAGTAGTAGTGGTGTTATCCCTTCTCTGAAAGTTTGGTAGAACTCTTCAGTGAAACTGTCCGGGCCAGAGCTTTTTGGGGGGGGGCAGTTTTTTGATTACCCTTTTCGCTTCGTCTTTTGTTATGGCTCTATTTAGTTGTACTACCTCTGTTTGTGTTAGTTTAAGTAGGTAATGTGTTTCTAGGAATTCATCCATTTCTTCTAGGTTTTCAAATTGTTAGAGTACAATTTTTCAGAGTAATCTGATATGATTCTTTTAATTTCAGTTGGGTGTGTTGTAATATCGCCCATCTCATTTCTTATTCGGGTTATTTGGTTCCTCTCCTGTTTTTCTTTTGTCAGTTTGGCCAGTAGTTTATCAATTTTGTTGATTTTTTTCAAAAAAACTAGCTTTTGGTCTTATTAATTCTTTCAATTGTTTTTCTGTTTTCTATTTCATTTAGTTCTGCTCTAATTTTTATTATTTGTTTTCTTCTAGTGTCTGTGAGTTTTTTGTTGTTGTTGTTGTTGCTCTGTTTCTATTTCTTCAAGTTGTAGAGATAATTCTTTCATTTTGGCCATTTTTTCTTTTTGTATGTGTGCATTTATTGATATAAATTGGCCTCTGAGCACCGCTTTTGCTGTGTCCCAAAGGTTCTGTTAGGAAGTGTTTTCATCTTATTGGATTCTATGAATTTCTTTATTCCATCCTTATTTTTTTTTTTTAATGTCTTCTATAATCCAATCTTTTTTGAGCAGGGTATTGTTTAGTTAGTGTTTGATTTCTTTTTCCTGCTTTTCCTGTTATTGATTTCCACTTTTATGGCCTTCTGGTCAGAGAAAATGCTTTGTAATATTTCAGTGTTTTGGATTGTGCTAAGGCTTGCTTTATGACCTAATATGTGGTCTATTCTAGAGAATGTTCCATGTGCACTAGAAAAGAAAGTTTAGTTGGTTGCTGTTGGGTGGAGTGTTCTGTATATGTCTATGAGGTCATGTTAGTTGATTGTGGCATTTAGATCTTCCGTGTCTTTACTGAGCTTCTTTCTGGATATTCTGTTCTTCAGCGAAAGTGGTGTGTTGAAGTATCCCAGTATTATTGTGGAGCTATCTATCTCACTATTCAATGCTGATAGAGTTTGTTTTATGTATCTTGCAGCCCTGTCATTGGGTGTGTAAATATTTAATATGGTTATAGCTTCTTGGTGTATTGTCCCTTTAATCATTATATAGTGTCTTTCCTTATCTTTTCTGATGGATTTAACTTTAAAGCCTATTTTGTCAGAAATTAATATTGCTACTCCTGCTCTTTTTTGCTTATTGTTTGCTTGATATATTTTTTTCCATCCTTTGAGTTTTAGTTTGTGTCTCTAAGTCTAAGGTGTGTCTCTTGTAGGCAGCATATAGACAGATCGTGTTTCTTTATCCAGTCTGAGACTCTCTGACTCTTTATTGGTGCATTTAGTCCATTTACATTCAGAGTAATTATGGATAGGTGTGAATTTAGTGCTATCATTTTGATGTCTTTTTTTGTGTATTGACAGTTTCTTTTTCCCACTTGATTTTATGTGCTGAGTAGATTTTCTTTATATATTGTCCTTTCCTCATATCTGTTGTTGTTGATTTTGTTTCTGCTGAGTCTCTATTTTTTTTTTTTTTTAATGAGTAGGGTAGCTTGTCTCCTTTGTGGTTACCTTATTATTTACCCCTATTTTTCTAAATTTAAATGTAACTTTTATTTCTTTGTATTGCCGTATTTTCCACTCCATATGGAAGGTGTATGATAACATTTCTTACTCCCTCTTTATTATTCTAATGTTGTCTTCTTTTCTATGATAACATTGCTGTTACCCTGTTTTGAGGGTTTTTTTTTTTTTTTTTTAAATAATCTTGCTTTGTTTTTTTGGATTTCCCTATCTGGGTTGACTTCTGGTTGCTCTGCCCAGTGTTCTAGTCTTGGGTTGATACCTGATATTATCGATTTTCTAGCCAAAGAACTCCCTTTAGTGTTTCTTGTAGTTTTGCGTTGGCTTTTACGAATTCTCTAAACTTCTGTTTACCTGGAAATGTCTTAATTTCACCTTTATATTTGAGAGACATTTTTGCTGTATATATGATTCTTGGCTGGCAATTTTTTCCTTCAACTTTTGATATGTCATCCCATTGCCTTCTTGCCTGTGTGGTTTCTGCCTAGTAGTCCAAGCTTATTCTTATTGGCTCTCCTTTCTAGGTGACTTTTCCTTTATCCCTAGCTGCTCTTAAAATTCTTTCTTTATCTTTGGTTTTGGCAAGTTCAAGTATAATCTGTCTTGGAGACTTTCTTTTGACATCTGCCTCATGTTCAGTTAGACGAGTATCTTGGATAGATATCTTCTCCTCTTTCATGATATCAGGGAAGTTTTCTGCTAAAAAATCTTCAACAATTTTCTCTGTATTTTGTGTTATCCCTCCCTGTTCTGATACTCCAATCATTCGTAGGTTATTTCCCTTGATACAGTCTGCCATGATTCTTAAGCTTTCTTCATTTTTTAAAAATTCTTTTGTCTGATTTTTCTTCAAACATATGACTGCCAAGTGCTTTATCTTCAAGTTCAGAAATTCTGCCTTCCATTTGCTCAAATCTGCTTCTCTGGCTTTCTATTGAGTTGTCTATTTCTTTATTTTTATTGTTAATTTTCTGAATTTCTGATTGCTGTCTGTCTATGGATTTTTCCAGCTTATGAAATTTTTCATTATGTTCCTGAATAATCTTTTTAATTTTTTCAGTTGCTTCATCTGTATGTTCCTTGGCTTGTTCTGCGCATTGCCTTATTTCCTTCTTGATGTCTTGAAAGGTTCTGCATATTAATGTTTTGTTTTCTGCCTCTGGTAATTCCAGAAATGCACTTTCATCTAGAAGATCCCTTGATTCTTTGTTTTGAGAGTTTGTTGAGGTAATTATGGTCTGTTTCTTTATGTGACTTGAAATTGTTTTTTTTTTGAGCCATCTATAAGTTATTGCATTAGTTTATTTTATGTTTGCTTACTGTGTCATAGCTTCTTGCTTTGTTTTGTTTTGATATGCCCAGATGGTTGCTTGAGTGAGCTAACTTGATTATTTTCACTTTTGGAGCTCAGATGTCCTCTCACCAGATGGTTAGAGCTGTTATCAGGTAGATCAGTCTAGGAGTGCATTCAGTTTTCTTGTGTGAATTCAGCTCAGGTGTCTAGGTAGCTGATCATCAAGTGTGTGGTGCAGGCTGTGTCCCACACCCTTAGAGGGGCAGGGGTGATTGGTGCAGGTACCTGTATCTGGTTGTAGCAGATGGTCATACTCTGAACAAGGCAGGGGGCTGAGAATCATCCCCCAAGTGTCTCTGAGGAAAGTGTGCCCCTATTCCCTAGAGTGTACAGTTGGGTGGGTTCTTCAGACGGACCATGGGCACCCAATATTTTTGGTTGTAAGGACTGAGAAGTACCAGTTATCCTCAGACCTCTTTTGCGGGTGGCTGGGTGACCTGAGTGGAGCCATCTGTCTTTAGGCCCCTGATATGGGTAGGTGAGGACCCTGTTTAATAGGCAAAGCAATGTCAAACATCAAACACCCACGTCTCCACCACACAGCTGAAATAGTTGGTGTTTGCCAACAGGGGCCTATTCTCCTGAAATAGGCCCAGACAGGTCCATGCAGAGGGGAAAGGTTGTCAAAGTCCACAGACCGTTTATGTCTGATCAGGAGCTGCTTCTGTCCTGAGCTTCCCCAGTTAATGGAGCTGGTAAATTATGTTTTTCCCCAATTGCAAATTTATTCCTTCTCAAAGCCCGTGAGGATAGGTCTAGGCTCTCAACAGGACCTATCTCAGGCCCAGGGAAGTCAGCCACTGAAGCCATCTTGGGATGGGGGGGCGGGGGGGCAGAGTGGGGGGTGCAGTGAAATATATGCAGGTAATTAGCTTTTGCTGAGAGCGCCATTCTTCTCTGGTTCCAGAGGTCTGAGTAGGCTGTATGGCTGGCTGCTTCTCCCTGAGGAAACTGTGGCCGAACACTAGTACCAACCCGCCACTGCAGCTCCTGGGAATGGGGCCTAAGGGCTCCCCATGATTCAGGTCTGGTAACTCCTCTCCACTTCTGAACCATCTCTTCCTCCCCCTGCCCCTCAGTTCTTTTTCTAAGCTTGCCTTTGATACTCAGGGCTCCTAGCTTGTCATAAATATACTTGTTTCACTTGTTTTTTTCAGGTGTTTGTTGTAAAGAGAGCTTGCTGGAAGCGCCTGTCTATTCTGCCACCTTGGCTCTGCCTCTGGAAATAGCATCTTTTGATTTCTTGATTGCTGCTGCTATGGTATTGATTATGGATCCAAGTAAAATGAAATCCTTGACAACTTCAATCTTTTCTCTGTTTATCGTGGTTTGGCTTATTGGTCCAGTTGTGAGGATTTTTGTTTTTTTGTGTTGAAGTGTAATCCATAATGAAGGCTGTAGTCTTTGATTTCCTCAGTGAATGCTTCAAATCCTCTTCACTTTCAGCAAGGAAGGTTGTGTCATCTGCATAATGCAGGCTGTAATGAGTCTTCCTCCAATTCTGATACCTCATTCTTCTTCATACAGTCCAGTTCCTCAGATTATTTGCTCAGCATAGAGATTGAATAGGTATGGTGAAAGGACACAACCCTGACATTCACCTTTCTTCACGGTAAACTACTCAGTCTCCCCATGTTTTGTCTGAACAATTGCCTCTTGATCCATGTACAGATTCCTGATAACACAATTATGTGTTCTGGAATTCCCATTCTTCACAATGTTATCCATAATTTGTTATGATCCACACATAGTCGAATGCCTTTGCATAGCCAGTAAAACACAAGTAAACATCCTTCTGGTATTCTCTGCTTTCAGCCAGGATCCATCTGACATCAGCAATGATATCCCTGGTTCCACTCCCTCTTCTGAATCTGGCTTGAATTTTTTGCAGTTCTCTGTTGTTATACTGATATTCAAATCTATTAATGTCCCGTTTATCTTACCATTAGTAAGGACCAGTTATAAAAATATATAAATGGTCACCTAATGGTATTAAAAATATGATATTCAAGTCAGCTATTATAGGGACATCTTTGGTTTAGGGTCTGTCAAAACCAATATGCCTATTGTTCATAGGAGACACCTGTGATATCTCACTGGTTTCTAGTCATGCTTGTAGAGCAAGTCAAAATTTCACCCAAGCTTCTGTCAGTATTAATTATATAAAATACATATGGGTTGGGATGGGTGTATATCATCGCCATTATCATCAGCAGCAGCACTTTTTTTGCATTATCACTAAATCAGTTAAAATTTGTGTTAACTGGGTTAAAAAAAAAAAAAACCTGAGTTCAAACTTGTATAATAATTACAGGTGCATGAACCCCTTCTAGAATAAATAAACAGTTGACCTAATTAGACAACATCTGGTTTAATTCATGCTCCAGAAATAATCACGACAAATGGGATTACTGTTATTGGTGAAATGGTTGGGTTATATCCTTGGAACTGGGCTTGAACTCTATCCTAGTTGATTGACAATCCACAAGTTTCATTGACTTAAAATGTGGGGATATTTCTCATTTATAATACCTCTTGGGTGTGAGTCAAGTGCAAATCTGCTCTGTATTATCATCTTTTCTAATTTCATTTCTGGTTAGCAGCTCTTATGTTAGTCACTATCATGGCAAATGCATAGGAATATGGATGGAACCAGGTAAATGGCACTTAATTCTTCTGTTTGAATGTGGAATCTTTCACTTCATTCATATTCCATTTGCCCAGCAAGTCATATGGCAAATCCTGACGTGGAAGAGATGAGAAATACCCCGCTACTCAGGATGCACCAAGGATAACCCTCTCCCTTGTTTCTAGGTATAGTGAATTAATCATATACTTCATATACCATTAGGTCTGTATTTGGCTTCCATATCATGTTCCTATATTAGTCATGGAATCGACTCGAAGGCACTGGGTTGGGATATTAGTCAGAATTTTACTACAATAATGATGCATAAAAGACAACCACAAAATCTTAGTGACATGTAATAAAAAGTATTTCATGCAACTCTACAAATCAGCTAGGTTTTGAGTTCAGGTTGTTTCCATGCATCTCTTAATTTCCTTGGACAAGTTGAAGGGGCGGCAGACACTTGAGGCAAGTTCATCTCATGGTAGAACTTCAAGCTTTCAGAGGAGAAGTCTCTTACAGACTAGGCTGGGAAACACCACACTCACACTCATATCCACATTCCATTAACCAAGTAACATGGCCAAGACTAGTGACAATGGGTCAGGAAATATACTCCTCCCATGGAAACAGTGTAGGTCTGTGGGGAGGGGGGCAAGCAGGGGAATAATGTCAATATTTGGTGACTAATAATCTAATCTACACAAGTTGCATTCACTCATCCAAGAAATACTTTCTGGACACAAATATGTTTTTCAGATACCAAAGCAGAATTCAAAGTATATGCATTCTAGTTGTTGTTAGCTGCCATCAAGTTGGTTCCGAGTTACGGTGACTTTATGCATCATAAAATGAAAGATTGCCATGTCCTGTAACATCTTCATGATCTTTGGTATTTTGAGTCCATTGTTGCAGCTATTGGGTTATTCCGTCTCACTGAGGGTTTCCCCCATTTTGGTTGGCTCTCTACTTTACCAAACATGGTACCTTTTCCTAGCAATTGGTTTTTCCTGATGACACGTCCAAAGTAAGCAATTTGAAGTCTCACCAGCTGTCATGGATTGAATTGTGTCCCCCCCCAAAATATCTGTCAACTTGCCTAGGTCATGATTCCCTTGTCCGATTCTATGATTGCCTATCATTTTACGATCTGATGTGGTTTCGCTAAGTGTTGTACACCCTATCACTATGATGTAATAAAATGTATTAGCAGAAGTTATGTTGATGAAATCTATAAGATCAGGTAGTGTCTTAAGTGGATCTCTTTTGAGATACAAAAGAGAGAAGTGAGAAGAGAGACATGGGGGCCTCATACCACCAAGAAAGGAGTGCTGGAGCAGAGCATGTCCTTTGGATCTGAGATTCCTGCACTGAAATGCTCCCAGACCAAGGGAAGATTGATGACAAGGGCATTCCTCCAGAGCAGACAGAGAGAGAAAGCCTTCCCCTGGAGCCGACGACCTGAATTTGGACTTGTAGCCTACTAGACAGTGACAGAATAAATTTTTCTTTGTTAAAGCCATCCTCCTGTGGTATTTCTGATATAGCAGCATTAGATGACTAAAACACCGTCCTAATTTCTAAGGTACATTTTGGCTGTATTTCTTCTAAGACTGCATGAGTAAACATTCATTCTATTGGGAGTCTATGGTATATTCAATATTCTTCATCAACACTGGAGTTTGCATGCATCAATTTTTTTTCTAGTAGTAGACAGAAATAGATACACATAATTACATATATAGTTAGATGGTGCCTTGCTCTCTGAAGAAAAATTAAAAAAGTAGGGTAAAGGACAAGATAGTAACTGGTTCAGGGATGAAGTCTCTCTATCATTTCTAGAAGCAGACTGCTCAAAGCGAATGAACTGGCTAAAGCCCTGAAATAAGAGATGAGTTAGTATCCAAAGAAGAAACCTCAGCAAAATATAGCTGTAATACAATGAAAGAGCCCAGTGATGTAATAGGAATTGAGGAGCACACAACAATGGAGGCCAGGTGGAGTTGGGCCTTGAGTTTAATTTTAAAAGCTTTCCATTCAACTCAGGTTTTTGTAAAATTGAATAGAACAGTAATAAAATCTAACATACTTTAAATGGATTATTCCATGTGCTTTATGGTACAAAGATGGGCACAGTAAGACCATTTAGATAGATATTACAAAAGTACAGGTGAGTAAGTATGATGACTTGAACCATCAAGTATGGAAAATAGCAAAAGTAGCAAAATCCTGAAGACAATGAGCAAATGCTGAACAATGCATTCTTTGAGAGAACAGTGGAGTCAGGGATGCTACTAAAGCTTTGGTTGAATAAAGGCATCATTTATTGATAGGATGAAGATTGAGCAGAAAAATATCTTGGAGAGCCTAATCAACCTTTAAACTTCAAGTACGTCAACTTTGAATACTTAACATATATCCTCATGGAGAGATTAACTTGGAAGTTGATATTCAACCATAGATTTCAGGGAAGAGATTCTATTTGGAGATATAAATTTGGTAGTTGTAAACATAGAGATAGAAATTAAACAATGACAAACGATTTAGTCAAATGAGAAGTCTTTATTTAAATAAGGACACAGCACTGTTCATTTATTACAAAATGTCAGGTATCTGGTAGGGGCTGTTACTTATTTTTTAGTACTACTCTAGCTACTATTGGGCCTTTACATACCTACGTAAGTTTTAGAATTAGTTTGTCATTTTCTTTACAAATTTTGTTGTGATTTTTATTAGATTTGCATAGAATATATAAACAGTATTGATGGAATTTAGTCTTCTTAACCATTAACTTTCTATATCTCAAGAATCATTGAGATCTACCTTCATGTCAATATTATAATTTTATCTGTGAAATCCTTGAGTGGATATGTGTGTTCATGAGTGTAGGAGTGTGTGCATGCATGTGTGTGTTCATATACACCCGTGTAAGTCTGTTCACAGATATACATTAACAAAATATAATCAATAAAATACCAAAAAAACAATGAATAGAAAATACCTAAACTAGAAAGCTACTGAGCCATTAAAATCCAAAGCAAATCACTGTCATGTAATTTTTATGTTACTTTTATCAAAATAGCAAGAAACTTGCAATTCTTATACTTTGTAATATATTGCAGACACAGGGCATAGTGAGGGTAAGGAGTTTCCAGGGGCAATCTCTAAGTTCAGCCTTTCCCTATCCCAAATTTCAAGATGAATAGATGTTGATGAGTCAGCAGAAATGTCTTCCCCCTCTTGTCTGGCTTTCATATTTGTGGTGCCTAAAAGTATTCTGTACCTTGTCTGCTGCACCCTTGGACTTGGACCCTGGGGCATGTGCCCTCCTCTGCCCCCCTTTTGCGATGCTTCTGTTTAGACAATGGAGAATATAAAATAGAACAAAACCATGTGATTAATAATAATCATACGAATTCTAGTTGCATGACCAAGAACAAGTTACTTAACCTCTCTGAGCCTCAACTTTGTCATCTGTACAATGGCAGTAACAACAGTAACAGATTCAATAGAAGTAATAGGTTTTGATGTTGTGAGGATTAACTAGTTGCCATCCAACTGATTTCATCTCATGGCAAACCCATACTCTGTAGGGCTTTCAATTGCTGTGACCTTTTGGAGGTAGATCACTAGGTCTTTCTTCTGAGGTGCCTCTGGGCAGACTGAAGCCACAAATATTTTGGTTAACAGCAAAAAAAAAAAAAAAATTTTTTTTTTTTTTTTTTTTAGTGCAACTAGGGACTCCCTGTGAAAGTTAAGTGACTTATTATAAACAAAATGTGTAGAACACTGCTTGGTATATTGTAGTTGCTACTTAATTGTTATCAGAAATTGTTATCAATATATCATGAATATTTATGGCATTATCACTGAAACATTTGATAAAAAGAACAAAAATATAAAGTTGGACAAGCCTCACTTATGCATATTATTTAATACCATAAATCAAATCCCAGAAAATGAATGCTGTCAGTAGATAAAAAAGATACTGCATTTTAAACGTATATTTGTAATTACAAAATTCCTAAGATGGCCCTACAATAGGACCAGTACAATAATCCATTCATTAAAAAATATTAAGTAAGTGCCTATTGTTTGTCAACTGCTGTTTCAGGTCCCATAGAAACAGAAGTAAACCATCAGACAAATCTCTGCCCATCAGAAACTTACATTCCAATGTAGAAATACACAAAAAATGCATATACAAATAGAGATACAGTAAAATTCAAAGTAATGCTAATGCTTACAAAATGAGCAAGGCATTGAAGTAGAATGTTAATTTATAGGTTAAATTAGTTGGTCAGCAAAGTCCTTTCTTAAGAGTGGTATCTGAGCAGAGATCTGAAAGAAAGGGGAGAGACAACCAACAGGAAAATATGCAAAAAAAAGAAAAAAATGCTAGGAGAGAGAACCAACCCCAGTCCAAAGGCCTGGAGGCAATGAAACAAAACAAGGAGGATGCACAACAGAAATCAAGGGAGAGAGGGGTGCTCTGTAGTGAGGTGAGAGATATGTCCAAAAGACTATCATGGCAGCCTAAAGGACTTGGATTTATTTAAAATCTTTGAAAAGATTTGATCAGAGAGACATGTCACCTGAGTAATGTTTTAAGAACTTCCCCCTGGTTGTTGTCTGATTAGACTCTAGAGGGAAAAATTGAAGGTTGGGAGAGCAGTTAGGAGGCCCTTGCAGTGTCTGAGCAAGCTGTAATGGCAGCCAGGCCCAGGGTGTTGGCAAGGGAGTAATTTAGAAGTGGGCAGATATGGAATCTATTCTGAAGATACAACCAACAGAAAGTGTTGTATATAAGATGTTAGAGAAAGAGAGAAGTCAATGAATACTCCAAATTAGAGAAAAACCCTGACATCACATAAGTGGGGGATAAACATTTTTGGTAAAAAATAATACAAATTCCCATAGAACACTAAATACAAACATACTAATTTTTTTTGATAGTCTAGAAGAGGCAGAAAAAAATCTGTAATATGATAAAATGCATACATAGTTTAAATGGAAAATAAAACACTGTTAATGTTTTCCATCAATGTTACAATCAAACATTAAGGATCAAATACTCAACATTTTTCTTGGAAATTGTAGACCTGGATATCATGGCAAACAACACTGGAACCAAAAATATCTTACCTTTGAAAAGCTAGCAAAAACGAATGGTATTTACGTATGATATAATCAACCTGAAACACTATTAGACTCAACTGAAAAATCATATGAACTAAAAAGAATGCTCAGAAAGTATAATTGGCACCCCATTAATATAGATAAAGTATAACCCTGAAGAGTTACAAATTTTATTTTCTCATAAATAAAAAATGCAACAAAATTTATACATTTCCTAAATATAAATTATCAATTTAGATTTAGGAAATGTATTTTGTGATATTTATATAAAACATTTTTTCCTTGAACTCCACTTAAACCAAATGAAACCCATTGTTATTGAGTTGATTCCAACTTACAGCAACCCTATAAGAGAGATGTAACTGCTCAGTAGGATATTCTTGCTGTACTTCTTCCAAGACAGATTTTTTTTCTCCTTTTGGCAGTCCACGGTACATTAAATATTCTTCACTAAAACCATTATTCAAAGGCACCAACTCTTCTTTGGTCTTCCTTACTCCTTGTCCAGCTTTCACACACATATAAGGCAGTTGAGAACACCATGGCTTGGATCAGGCACTCCGTAGTCCTTAAAGTGACATCTTTGCTTTTTAACACTTTAAGGAAGTCTTTTGCAGCAGATTTGCCTAAAGTAACACGTCATTTGATTTCTTGAGTGCTGCTTTGATTGTCTCTCCAAGTAAAATGAAATCCTTGACAAGTTCAATATTTTCTCCTTTTATCATGACGTTTCTTAGTGGTCTGGTTGTGAGGGTTTCTGTTCTCTTTATGTTGAGGTGTAATCTATAATGAAGGCTGTGGTTTTTGATCTTTATCACTAAGTACTTCAAGTCCTCTTCACTTTCAGTAAGCATCGTCTTGTCATCTGCATATCACAGGTTGTTAATGAGTCTTCCTCTAATCCTGATGCCAAATTCTTCTATACAGTCTGGCTTCTCAGGTTACTTGGTCAGCGTACAGATTGAATAAGTATGGTGAAAAGATACAAACCTGATGCACATCTTTCTTAACTTTAAACCATGAAGTATCCCCTTGTTCTGTTGGAACGATTGCCTCTTGATCTATGTCCAAGTTTCTCATGAGCAAAATTAAGTGCTCTAAATTCCCATTCTTTGCTATGTTATCCGTAATTGGTTATGATCCACACAGTCGAATGTCTTTGCATAGTCAATAAAACACAGGTAAACATCTTTCTGGTATTCTCTGCTTTCAGCCAGGATCCATCTGACATCAGCAATGATATCCTTCATTCCATATCCTCTCCTGAATTCATCTTGAACTTCTGGCAGTTCCCTGTCAATACACTGCTACAGCCACTTTTGAATGATCTTTAGCAAAATTTTGCTTGTATGTGATATTAATGATATTGTTCAAGAATTTCTGCATTTGATTGGACCTCCTTTCTTGGGAATAGGCATATATATTGGCTCTCTTCCAGTTGGTTGGCCAGGTAGCTCTTTTCCAAATTTCTTGGCATAGACAAGTGAGCACTTCCAGTGCTGCATTTGTTTGTTGAAACATCTCAGTTGGTATTCTATCAGTTCCTGGACCCTTGTTTTTTGCCATTCCTTTCAGCATAGCATGGACTTCTTCCTGCAGTACCATTGGATCTTGATCATATGCTACATCCTGAAATGTTGAACATTGGCCAATTAGTTTTGGTATAATGACTCTGCGTATTCCTTCCATCTTTCTCTCGATGTTTCCTGAGCTGTTCAATATTTTGCCCATAGAATCCTTCAATATTGCAACTTGCAGCTTGAATTTTTCTTCAGTTCTTTTGGCTTGAGAAATACTGAGAGTTTTCTTCCCTTTTGATTTTCTAGCTCCAGATCTTTGCACAGTTCATTATAATATTTTATTTTGTCTTTCAAGCTGCCCTTTGAATCTTCTGTTCAGCTCTTCTACTTCTTAATTTCTTCTATTCCCATTAGCTACCGGGTATTTTAGAGAAAGTTTCGAAGTCTCTTTTGACATCCATTTTGGTCTCTTCTTTCCTTCCTGTCTTTATGATACATATAAACCAAAACCTATTGTCATTGAGTCAATTTTGACAGAGTGGAACTGCCCCATAGGGTTTCCAAGGAGCACCTGGTGGATTCAAACTGCCGACCTTTTGACTGGCAGTCATAGCTCTTAACCACTATGCCACCAGGGTTTCCTATAGCACTCCTCAAATCAACATAAAAGTATAAAAATGAGCAAAATATATGTCAGGAGAGTCCAGTAGAAGATAAGAAGGCACTAATATATTCATGGAAATTTATCTAATTTCACTAAAAAATAAATTTAAATTAAAATGGCAGCTGGAATTCATCATTTTTCCAAATGGTTTATCAGCTATTGGAAGACTTAAAAATGGTAATAGAAATGGTCCAAGGGAAAGCAGGTGCCCTCAACCATTGTTGCAAATATGGATTGTGAAACTTTGTGATGATATATTTGCAGTTGTTTTCAATATTTATATTTATGCTAGAAATAATCCAAGTTAGGAACTCATAAAATGCAAATAAACAATTTTACATACTTTTCTTCATTACATTTTATAAGAGGATTTTTTGAATCAAAAAAAAAGGAAAGAATTCCCATGACTGTGAATTTCCATCAGTCAGGCATGAGAACATAATGTCTACTTTGAAAGCATGAGGAAAACTTATGTTCTAACCTAGAAAAGTATCTATCAAATATAGCTAGACAAGAATGCATCAGATGCAGGCAGGGCCAAGATAGTGGAGTGGTCAGATGCTTCTGATAGTCCCTCTTACAACAAAGACCTGAAAAAACAAGTAAATTGATTATATATATGACAATCTAGGAGCCCTGAACATCAAAGGCAAAGTTAAGAAATTGGACTTAGCAACAGAGGGAGGGAGATACGGTTCAGAAGCAGCAAGAAGTTGCTGGACCTAACTCAGTGGGAACCAGCGCCCCTCATCCCTGATCTGCTGGTGTGACTACAGAAGGGCTGGCAGTAGCTTTCTGTACACGGTTTCCCTAGCCACAGAGAGCCAGTGGCACAGAGTCTACTCATGCCTCCAGAATCAGAGAAGAACAGCGCTCTCGGCATAAGTGCTAGCATTTAATTCACTGCACAGATCAAATACCTCCCCTTTCAAAAGAACTCTCTCCCATTTATCTGATCCCTCACCCTCTATCCCAGGCCCCCAAGCTGGCTTCAGTGACATTCGATTTCCCTGGGCCTGAGATAGGTCCTGGCATGCAACCAGAGCCATTGGAGAAGGAGCAAATTAACAAACAGGGAAAAAATAATCTGATGGCTCCTCTAAGCTGGAAACTCAGGGCAGAAGCAGCTTCTGTCCAGGCACAAGTGGACCATAGACTTTGAATGGCTTTCACCCCTGCATAGAACTGTGTGGCCCATTTCAGGAGCTGGGTTCTTGTTACAGTGCAAGGGTGTGTGGCCTAAGGTCTGACTTTAACAGTTTCAGCTGTGCAGTGGCGAGGTGGGTTCTTGATGCTTGACACTGCTCTAATAAGCAGGGTCCTCACCTACCCAAATCAGGGGCCTGAGGACTGGTGGCTCCACCTGCACCACCTAGCCACCCATGTCAGGGGTACAAGGATAAGTGGTGTCTCCCAGTCCTTACAGTTGAAAGTATCAGGTGTCAATGGTATGGCTGCAGAGCCCACCCACTTGTGCACTCTAGAGAACAGGGACATGTCTTCCTCACAAACACTCAGGGAAAGGTTGTCAACCCCCTACCTTGCTCAGAGTGTGACCACCTGATGCAACAAGAGACCTGTGCATACACCAATCACCACTGCTCCTCAAAGACAGTAGGTGAGAGCCTACACCACACACTTGGTGACTAACTACCTGGAAATCTGAGCTGAATCCTTACAAGAAAACTGAATGGACTTCTAGGCTCATATACCTGATAACAGCTCTAGCCATCTGGTGACAGGACGTTAGAGCTTCAAAGGCTCCATTAATCAAACCAACTAATTTGAGCAGCCTATTAAGTATTTCAAAACAAAACAAAGCAAGAAGCTAGGACACAGTATGCAAACATACAGAGACAACAGTCAATATCAAATCACATAAAGAAGCAGACGATGATCATGTCAGCAAGCTTCCAAAGCAAAGAATTGAGGAATCTTCCAGATGAAGATATATTCCTAGAATTACCAGAGATAGAATACAAAATAATAATATACAGAACTCTTCAAGATATCAGGAAAGAAAAAAAAGAGCTCAGGCAAAATGCAGAACAAGCCAAGGAACACACAGATAAAGCAGTTGAGGGAATTAAGAAGGTTATTCAAGAGAATAACGAAAAATTTAATAGGCTTCAAGAATCCTTAGAGACACAGCAGTCAGAAACTCAGAAGATCAACAATAAAATTTCAGAATTAGACAACTCAGTAGAAAGTCAAAGGAGCAGAATTCAGGAAAGTGAAGTTAGAATTAGTGAGACTGAAAATAAAATACTTGGCACCAATATATTCAAAGAAAAATCAGATAAAAGAATTTTAAGAAATGGAGAAACCCTAAGAATCATGTGGGACTCTATCAAGAGAAATAGCCTACAAGTAATCATAGTACCAGAACAGGGAGGAAAAACAGAAAATACAAAGAAAATTGTGGAAAATTTGTTGGCAGAAAACCTCCCAGATATCATGAAAGACGAGATATCTTTCCAAGATGCTCATCTAACCCCACAGAAGGTAGATCTCAAGAGAAAGATATCAAGACATATTATAGTCAATCTTGCCAAAACCAAAGATAAAGAGAATTTTAAGAGCAGCTAGGGATAAACAAAAAGTCACCTGTGAAGGACAGTCAGTAAGACTAATCTCGGACTACTCAGCAGAAACCATGCAGGCAAGAAGGCAATGGGAGGACATATATAAAGACTTAAAGGGAAAATAATTGCCAGCCGAGAATTATATATCCAGCAAAACTGTCTCAGATATGAAGGTGAATTATGGCATTTCCAGATAAACAGAAGTTGAGGGACATTGCCAAAACCAAACCAAAATTACAAGAAATTCTAAAGGAAATCCTCCAGTTAGAAACTCAATAACATCAGATAACAATCCAAGACAAGAACAGAGGACAGGGAAACCAGATATCACTCAAGACAGAGAAATCACAAAACTAAATCAAAGCTAAAATGCTCAGAACAGGGAAACAGACATCATGAAGTAAAAGATGACAACATTAACTCAACAAGAAGAACTAAAAGATATAGTCATAGATCTTTCATATGGAGTATGAAAATAGGGGTAAATTTATCAAGGTAATCACAAAGGAAAATAACAATCCTGCACATCAAAATAATAATAAAAAAGAAAAACATGAAGACAGCAAAAACAAAAGCAACAACACTGGAAAAGAGGAAAAGATAATACATAAAGAGAAATTACTCAGCACAGAAAATTCAGTGGAAAAAAGAAACTGTCAACAACCAAAAAAAAAGGCATCAAAATGACAGCACTAAACTCATACCTAGACATAATTACGCTGAATGTAAATGTACTAAATGCACCAATAAAGAGACAGAGAGTGGCAGAATGGATTAAAAAAACAAGATCTGCCTATATGTTGCCTACAAGAGACATACCTTAGACATAAAGATACAAACAAACTAAAACTCAAAGGATGGAAAAGAGATACCAAACAAACAACAACCAAAAAAAGAAGAGTGGCAATATTAATTTCTAACAAAATAGACTTTAAAGTAAAATCTACCACAAAGGATAAGGAAGGACCCTTTTGTGCAGCCAATGACAGGGCTCCAAAATACATAAAATGAACTCTAAAAGCACTGAAAACAGAGATGGGCAGCTCTACAATAATAGTAGGAGGCTCCAACACACTACTTTTGGTGAAGGACAGAACATCCAGAAAGAAGCTAAATGAAGACAGTGAAAGTCTAAATGCCGCAGTCAACCAACTTGATCTCATAGGCACATACAGAACACCCCACCCAACGGCAGACAAGCATATTTTCTTTTCCAATGCACATGGAACGTTCTCCAGAATAGACCACATATTAGGTCATAAAGCAAGTCTTAACAGAATCCAAAACATCAAAATATTTCAAAGCATCTTTTCTGACCATAAAGCCATAAAAGTAGAAGCCAATAACATAAAGCAAGTGAAAAAAAAATCAAACACACAGAAACTGAACAACACCTTGCTGAAATACTACTGGGTTATAGAAGAAATTAAGGGTGGAATAAAGAAATTCGTAGAATCAAATGAGAATGAAAACACTTCCTACCAGGACTTGTGGGACACAGCAAAACAGTGCTCAGAGGTCAATTTATAGCAATAAATGCACACATCCAAAAGGAGAAAAGGCCAAAATCAAAGAATTATCCCTACAACTCAAAGAAATAGAAAGAAAGCAGCAAAAGAAGTCCTAGGGTACCAGTAGAAACAAAATAATAAAAATTAGAGCAGAATTAAATGAAATAGAGAAAAGAAAAACAATTGAAAGAGTTAACAAGACCAACAGCTGGTTCTATGAAAAGATCAACAAAATCGATAAACCATTGGCCAAATGGACAAAAGAAAAATAGGAGAGAAAGCAAATAACCCGAATAAGAAATGAGATCGGCAATATTACAACAGACCCAACTGAAATTAAAAGAATCATAACAGAATATTATGAAAAATTGTACTCCAACAAATTTGAAAACCTAGAAGAATTGGATAAATTTCTAGAAACACACTACCTACCTAATCTAACACAAACAGATGTAGAACAGCTAAATAAACCTATAACAAAAGAAGAAATTGAAAAGATAATTAAAAATTCCCAATAAATAAAAGCCCTGGCCCTGATGACTTCACTGGAGAATTCTACCAAACTTTCAGAGAAGTGTTAACACCACTACTACTAAAGGTATTTCAGAACATACAAAAGGATGGAATACTCCCAATCTCATTCTATGAAGCCAGCATAACCGTCATAACAAATCCAGGTGAAGACACCACAAAAAAAGAAAATTACAGACCAATATTCCCCATGAACTTAGACACAAAAACCCTCAGCAAAATTCTAGCCAACAACATATTGAAAAAGTAATTCACCTTGACCAAGTAGGATTCATACTAGGTATGCTGGGATGATTTAACATTTGAAAAACAATCAATGTAATCCATCATATAAATAAAAGACAAGAACCACATGGTCTTATGGGTTGATGCAGAAAAGGCATTTGACAAAGTCCAACATCCATTCATGATAAAGACTCTCAGCAAAATAGGAGTAGAAGGAAAAATCCTCTACATAATAAAGGACATTTATGTAAAGCCAACAGCCAACAGCACCGTAAATGGAGTGAGTCTGAAATCATTCCCCTTGAGAACGGGAACCAGACAAGGATGCCCTTTATCATCACTTTTATTCAACATTGTTCTGGAGGTCCTAGCCAGAGCAATTAGTCTAGGGGGAAAAAAAAAAAAAAGCATCCAAATTGGTAAGGAAGAAATAAACTATCTCTATTTGCAGATGATATGATTTTATACACGGAAAACCCTAAAGAATCCACAAGAAAACTACTGGAACTAATAGAAGATTTCAGCAAAGCATCAGGATACAAGATAAACATGCAAAAACCAGTTGGATTCCTCTATATGAACAAAGAGAAAGTCGAAGAGGAAATCATGAAATGAATACCATTTACAATAGCCCCAAGAAGATTAAATACTTAGGAACATATCTAACCAGAGACATAAAAGACCTATACAAAGAAAACTATGAGACACTACTGCAAGAAACCGAAAGAGACCTACGTAAGTGAAAAAACATACCTTGTTCTTCAGTGGGAAGACTCAAGATTGTGAAAATGTCTATTCTACTCCAAGCAATCTATAGATAAATGCAAGCCTGATCCAAACTCCAATGGCATTTTTTAATGAGATGGAGAAACAAATCACCAAGTTCATATGGAAAGGGAAGAGGCCCTAAATAAGTAAAACAGTACTGAAAAATTAGAACAAAGTGGGAGGCCTCACACTACCTGATTTTAGTGCGTATTACAACACCAGGGTAGTCAAAACAGCCTGGTACTGGCACAACAGCAGGTACATAGACCAATGGAACAGAATTGAGAATTCAGATATAAATTCATCCACGTATGAGCAGCTTGTATTTAACAAAGGCCCAAAGTCCATTAAATGGAGAAAAGACAGTCTCTTTAACAAATGGTGCTGGAATAACTGGATACCCATCTGCAAAAAAATGAAACAAGACCCATACCTCTCACACCATGCAGAAAAACTAACTCAAAATGGATCAAAGACCTAAATATAAAATCTAAAATGATAAAGATCATGGAAGAAAAAATAGGAAGAACTCTAGTAGCCCTATATAAACAGTATACAAAACATTGCCAGCAATGCACAAACACTGGAAGGTGAAGTCGATAACTGGGAGCTTCTAAAAATGAAACACTTATCCTCATCCAAAGGCCTCACCAAAAGAGTAAAAAGACTACCTATAGACTGGGGAAAAAAATTTGGCTACAACAAATCCGATCAGTGTCTAAATCTTTAAAATCTACAAGATACTGCCAAACTTCAACAACAAAAAGACAAATAAACCAATTAAAAAATGGGCAAAGGGTATGAACAGAAACTTCACCAAATAAGACGTTCAGGCGGCTAACAGCTACGTTAGGAAACGCTCATGATCAATAGCCTTTAGAGAAATGCAAATCAAAACTACAATCAGATACCATCTTACCACAACGAAGCTGGCTCTAATCTAAAAAACACAAAATAATAAATGTTGGAGAGGTTGTGGAGAGACTGGAACACTTATACATTGCTGGTGGGAATGTAAAATGGCACAACCACTTAGGAAATCGATTTGGCGTTTCCTTAAAAAGATAGGAGTACCATACGATCCAGCAATCCCAGTCCTTGGAATATACTGTAGAGAAATAAGAGCCCTACAAGAGTAGATATATGCACACCCATGTTCACTGCAGCACTGTTACAATAGCAAAGAGATGGAAACAATCAAGGTGCCCACCAATGGATAAATGGATAAACAAATTATGGTATATTCACACAATGGAATACGATGCAACAATAGAGAAAAACAATGAATCCATGAAACATCTCATAATGTGTAGGAATCTGGAAGGCATTATGCTGATTGAAATTAGTCAGTCGCAGGACAAATATTGCTTGAGACCACTATTATAAGAACTCAGGAAAAGGTTTAAACACAGAAGAAAACATTCTTTGATGATTACGAGAATGGGGAAGGAGGAAGAGGGATATTCACTAATTACAGAGTAGACAAGAATCATTTTAGGTGAAGGGAAGGACAGCACACAATACAGGGGAAGTCAGCACAACTGGACTAATCCAAAAGCTAAGCAGTTTCCTGAATACAACGAAACACTTCGAGGGACAGAGTAGCAAGAGTGGGGGTCTGGGGACCATGGTTCAGGGGACATCTAGGTCAACTGACGTAACAAATCGTATTAAGAAAGTATTCCACATCCCACTTTGATGAGTGGTGTCCGGGGTCTTGAAAGTTAGCAAGCGGCCATGTAAGATGCATCAATTGATCTCAATCCGCCTGGAGCAAAGGAGAATGAAGAACACCAAGGACTCAAGGAAATATGAGCCCAAGAGACAGAAAGTGCCACTTAAACCAGAGACTCTAACAGCCTGAGACTGGAAGAACTAGATGGTGCCCGGTTACCACCAATGACTGCACTCTAAGGGAACACGACAGAGAATCTCTGATGGAGCAGGAGAAAAGTGGAATGCAGACCTCAAATTCTAGTAAAAGAGACCAGGCTAAATGGTCTGACTGAACACTGGAAGGGCTCCAGAGGTCATGGCCCTTGGACTCTCTGTTAGCCCAAAACTAAAACCATTCCGAAGCCACTTCTGCAGACAAAGATTAGACTGGACTATAAGACATAAAATGAAACTGGTGAGGATTGTGCTTCTCAGCTCAAGTAGACACATTGTGACTGTGTGGGTAAAGCCTCTCTGGAGGCGAGATGAGAAGGCAGAGGGGGACAGGAACTGGATGAATGGACACAGGAAATACACAGGGGAGAAAGAAGGAGAGTGCTGTCACATTGTAGGGAGAGCAACTAGGATCACCTTAACCATGTCTGTATAAGTTTTTGTATGAGAAACTTACTAGAATTGTAAACTTTCACTTAAAGCACAATAAAAAGAATACTTAATATTAAAAAAAAGAATTGTTATCCATACACATTTGCTAAATATTTACTTCTGAAAAGCTTCCATATACCATAACTTCCCCATTACCCTCATTCTGTTTATGATTTTTAAAATAAGCTTAAAAATTTCGATTTAGAACAATTTTATATCTTGCTATTATGATTTCACTTAAAGTAAATTTATTGCCAATCATAGCTTTTATAACAAAATATTAATTCTTTTTCCCTTGCAAATAATTCATTTGATTGGACTATATATATATATATATACATTTTTTCTCAATGAGTCCATGTTTAAATTTCTTGTTTATAATTTCTTTTCTTATCCACTTCAAGCCTGTAAATACAATTTACAGAATGTAGTAGCAAGTTTTGATATAAGACCGTGGATTCACTTTGGAAACCCTGGTAACATAGCGGTTAAGAGCTACAGCTGCAAACCAAAAGGTTAGCAGTTCAAATCCAACAGGTACTCCTTGGAAACCCTATGGCGCAGTTCTACTCTGTCGTATAGGGTTGGTCGGAGTCAGAACCCACTCGATGGCAACGGGTTTTAGGGAACTTACTTTATGCTACATAAAAAAAGAAAATATAGCCATCAATTTACATATTATTTAGGTCAACAATTAGGTTATCAAACACTTATCATTTATTAGTCACCGTGCAGGTCATGGTGCCATGAATAGTGATGTTTATGGTCTCCAGATACCAAAAGAAAAATGAGTATTGATGGTGAACATTTAGAAATTTATTTCATCTAATAAAAAGGAAATACTTTTTTTCTGATTTTTGATGCTCTACCCACTTTTTTTTTTTTTTTACCCACTATCATCTGATGCCTACAGCCACGTTTTCTTAGCATTAGAAATATTTGTTTGTTTTTCTGTGAAAGTAATTTACAAGTGAGAACAACTTTCGTGAGGAAAGGGGTCATGTGCACCCTCTGAGGGAGGCTGAGGAATATACTCAGCATTGCATAATCCAGTATATCAGCTGATGCCTTATTGTTTTCCTTGGCAATTTTATTGCATACTCCCAGAAATAAAACAAATTAAGAGAACAGTTTATTGTGATACACTCAGTGATTATTTTTGAAAGCTGGAAGGATATATTTATTTTTACCTTTCAAATATTTTTGATATGAAAATAAAATGGCAGAAATCTTAATGAAAAGTATAATTTCTGAGATTATTCTATAAAATATGAGAAGAACAAAAGAATTTATTTTGTATTCTCCTATGTAATTTCCATCTATCCTATATCAGTATTTTTGAAGATTGGGTTACTTCAGAGTCTATGTCTTATTTTGTTAGAAAAAAATTTTAAAAACTACCAAATTATTTTAACATTGGTCTTTACCACTTACACAAATCTAATTCCCCTTCAACACTGAAATTTTACCCTCTGTGTACTTAGCTACATTCCCAAATTTCTCACTGGAATGACAAGATTTTGTTAATTTTAGATGAGTGGAATCACAAACATGAATTTTTGTCTAGAATGTGGGCAATTAGTTATAATATTCTAGTTTATGCTGTAGTATAACACCAGTGATTAAAAAAAAATCTCTATCATAAAACCACAATAGTGGATTTCTGGATCACGCTGCATGTTATCTTGGGATTTGTCCTCCCTCAGGGACACAGGCTGATGGTGCTTCCCTCATTGTGAAGCAACAGCAATTTATGGAAGATGGAAAGAACATGGAATTTCACTCGCTGGCTCTAAATTCTTGCCATGGGTTACGCATGTCACTTGCACTAATGTTTCACAGTCCACACCTAACTTCAGAGAAAAGGGAAGTGCAATCCAAACTTGAGCCAGGAAGGATGAAGACCAGATGATTAACCAACATTCCTAATCAAGTAGTTCACTCTTCTGGGTCCCAACTCCTCTCCAAAGGAGACAACCAAATGTCCCGTTCAGTCATGGAATAAGCTCAAAGCCCATGATCTCTTGGTGATAAGCAGTCACCAATAAGGTCCATCTTTTATCTGATGACCTGTGAATTATCTAAATTTCCCAGTTATCCAAATATCCAGCATGTCTTGGTTGGACAGGGACAGGATAATGGAAATAAACACTGGTATTAGGAAAGAAAGAATGAGATATCCACAGGAATCGTGGGTCCCCAGAAATTCTGAAATTCCATTAGGCAGACATTTAAAGGCCCACTATATTTCTGATGAGGAATAGTCACTGATAAGGCCACTTTCTGCCTCCTTGGAGTAGTTTTCACATTCATTTTTTTTGATAGCATAGCCCCTGGATCTTCTCTCTGAGATATGCTTTTTAAAAGATTCATATTGCCTTATCTGCCATGATGCAAAACCCCAAAAAACCCACTGCTGTTGAGTCGATTCTGCCTCATAGCGACCCTATAGGACAGAGTACAACTGCCCCATAGAGTTTCCAAGGAGCGCCTGGTGGACTCGAACTGCCAACCTTTTGGTTAACAGCCATAGCACTTAACCACTACGCCACCAGGGTTTCCTATCTGCCATGATAATTGTGGAATATACTCTTATGGTTGCTAAAGAGTTTTTTCAACTAACTTTCTGCCCATGGTGTTTGGAGTCTGTGATAAAGAGACTATCATTTGACAAGTATTTACTGCCTTCTGCTGATCACATGAGGAGCACACTTCTTCACTCCATCACGCGTTAACCTAGTGATTTGATAAACTTTGCTCAATAGCATGTGGCTGAAAGTGTCTGTATACCACTTCCAAGCCTAGAGTTTCAGCGATATTATATTTTCATATTTCTCTATTGTTTCTTCCATCATCATGAGAAGAAAATGTCTCCAGTAGGTTGTCTCTTTCAAAAACTTTCTTCTAAGCCTAATTTCCTCATCTAAAAATCAGTTATCAGGAGAGAGATCACTAGCTATTTCAAAAGAGAGAACAGAATTCAGATAAGTACTTCAATAGGAGATGAAGGAATCAAGGAACCAAACAAGGGAAGCTGAATCAACTTAGAGACTCCCATCAGTATGTTGCTCCCAACACCCAGAAAACTGTCAAACAGCAGGACAAGATGGCTTCCAGGACCCCATGGGTGGGGCCCTCATGCAGAACCCAGAACCAAGGTGAGGACCAGCAGACAATATTTGAAACCATGAAGAGAGTGGCTATTTATTCAAAGTGAAATCATGGCGAGCCACGGTTACTTCCAGGAACTATAGTTGAAGTGGGGAAAGAGAGAAGGAGAAATTTGCTGACTTCTGTCCTATAGCCTTTCTAATCTTCTGACAGTCTTACATTGTGATTTCCTACAAGAAATATGCTGGCAAAGGATCTTGGGAAATGTAGTTCTCCTTGGTATAGAGTCAAATAAAGTCAGTGAAAGTATCTGAAAACCAAGGAGCATTACAAAACATGCTGGCTAATATGAAAAAATAAAAACCAATCATGTTGAGTCAATTACAACTCATAGCAACCCTATAGGGCGAAGCAGAACTGCCTTGTAGGGTTTTCAAGGAGCAGCTGGTGGATTTGAACTGCCAACCTTTTGATAAGTGTCAGCTCAGCTTTTAACCACTGCACCACCAGGACTCCAAGCTAATAATCCAAAAAAAAATAGAGCCTGTCTTATATGGTGTGTGTGAGCATCTTCATATCTAGAGTTTTTTTTTCTTAAAATCTGCTTTGTTTAATATTTTATAGCTAAACCATATTTCCTTTTAATTAATATTTGTCTTAGGTATCTTTTTGACCTTTTAAATTTCATGTATTCTTTGTCTTTATATTTAAATATGCCTCCTTAAAATTTCACTCAGGTAAAATTTTGCTGAAGATAATTAAAAAATGGCTGCAGCAGTACATCAACAGGAAACTGCCAGAAATTCAAGCCGATTCAGAAAAGGATGTGGAAACTAATGGGCCGCAACTACCACAGCCTCCACCAGACTGAGTCCAGCATAACTAGATGGTGCCCAGCTACCACCAACGACTGCTCTGACAAGGATCACAATAGAGGGTCCAGGACAGAACTGGAGAAAAATGCAGAACAAAACTATAACTTACAAAAAAAGACCATACTTACTGGTCTGACAGAGACTGGAGAAACCTCGAGAGTATGGCCCCTAAGTGTCCTTTTAAATCAGTACTGAAGTCACTCCGAAGGTTAACCCTTCAGCCAAAATTTAGACAGACCCGTAAAACAAATCAAGACTAAATGGGCACACCAACCCAGGGGCAAGGATGAGAAGGTTGGAGGGAACAGGAAAGCTGATAATGGGGAACCCAAGGTTGACAAGGGTAGAATGTTGACATGGTGTAGGGTTGGCAACCAATGTCACAAAACAGTATGTGTATTTATTGCCTAATGAGATATTAATTTGCTCTGTAAATCTTCATCTAAAGCATAATTAAAAAAAAAGAGAGAAAAATCAAAATATCTACCTGATAACATTTGGGAATTACTGTTATTTCCATCATTGCTATCACATAATAACAATTATAACATGTGCATTGTTAATTATAATTACAACATTTATTGTGCACTGTCAGGAACAGTACCAAGTACTTTTCATACATTGCTCATTCCATGCCCGTATTAACCCCATGAAGTAGGTGCTATTATCACATCCAGAGTCCTGTGGATAGTAATGGGTAGGAATGTAAACCTAGGTTGAAATTCTTAACCACTGTTACATTAACTTCAGTTCTACTTCTGGCCACGGTGGTTCTGTTTTTATATATTAATTGATTAAATGTATTGAGGAAGACTGAGACTATAAACCTAGAGAGATAAATTTGAATATGTAAGTATATAGCCAGTGGAAGGATTTCAAAGGATAATGGAATCAGGGTATTATAATGAAGAAAGATCTGGATCATTGGGATGGCAGACCAAAGAGTAAGAAACACTAACTCTTCAGATGAACTATGTGAGCACTACCCAACTGGCACAATGGTAAGTTCCATCACTTGTCTTGTCAAAGAAGATATGACATACTGAAGCCATATACAGCTGTATTTCTGTATGACTTGATTCTGATCCATTGGGCAGACAACCATGTATAATGACTCTGATCTACAAGAAACATGTGCTCTGTGTGCTAGGCTTTGGGTACACAGATATATGTTCCCTTTCTTTTCTTTTCTTTTTTAAAAATAAGTTGTGGTTAAATAAATATTAAAATAGAAAAATCCTGATTTGAAAGAAAAAAAATAAAGAAAATGACACGGAAGGAGGGATATAATTGCTGATGTCCAGTGGATCTTGGCTAAAAGCTGAGAATACCAGAAAGATGTTTATTGTTGTCGTTATTAGGTGCAGTGGAGTCGCTTCCGACTCATAGCGATCCTATGTACCACAGAAAGAAACACTGTCCGGCCCCGTGCCATACTTACAATCGTTGTTATGCTTGAGCCCGTTGTTGCAGACACTGTGTCGATCCATCTCATTGAGGGTCTTCCTCTTTTAAGCTGACCCTGTACTTTACCAGGCATGATGTCCTTCTCCAGGGACTGATCTCTTCTGACAACATGGCCAAAGTATGTTAGATGCAGTATCACCATCCTGGCTTCTAAGGAGCATTCTGGCTGTACTACTTCCAAGACAGATTTGTTTGTTCTTTTGGTATATTAAATATTCTTTGCCAACACCACAATTCAAAAGCATCTATTCTTCTTCAGTCTTCCTTATTCATTGTCCATCTTTCACATGCATATGAGGCAATTGAAAATACCACTAATGCTTGGAACCTGAAATATACGAAGTATGAATCTAGGAAAATTGGAAATCTTCAAAAACGAAATGGAACACATAAGCATCGATATCCTAGGCATTAGTGAGCTGAAATGGACTGGTATTGGCCATTTTGAATTGGACAACACATAGCCTACTACGCCAGAAATGACAACTTGAAGAGGAATGGTGTTACATTTATGGTCAAAAAGAACAATTCGAGGTCTATCCTGAAGTACAGTGCTGTCAGTGATAGGATAATATCCATAGGCCTATAAGGAAGACCAGTTAATATGACTATCATTCAAATTTACGCAGCAACCACTAAGAACAAAGTTGAAGAAATTGAAGATTTTTTTCAGCTTCTGTAGTCTGAAATTGATTGAACATGCAATCAGGATGCATTGGTAATTACTGGTGATTAGAATGTGAAAGTTGGAAACAAAGAAGAACAATTGGTAGTCGGAAAATATGGCCTTGGTGATAGAAACAATGCCGGAGATTGAATGATAGAGTTTTGCGAGACCAATGACTTCTTCATTGCAAATACCTTTTTTTCACCAACATAAACGGCAACTATGCACATGGCCCTCGCCAGATGGAATACACAGAAGTCAAAACGACTACATCTATGGAAAGAGACAAAGGAAAAGCTCAATATCATCAGTCAGAACAAGGCCAGGGGCTGACTGTGGAACAGAAAGATCTTTCTGTGTTAATTATTGACTATTCAAAGGCATTTGACTGAGTAGATCATAACAAATTTTGGATAACATTGCAAAGAGTGGGAATTCCAGGACACTTAATTTTGCTCATGCGGATTCTCTACATAGACCAAGAGGCAGTAACTGGAACACAACAATGGGACACTGCTTAGTTTGAAATCAGAAAAGATGTGCGTCAGGATTGTATCCTTTCACCATACTTATTCAATTTGTATGATCAGCAAATGATCTGAGATGGACTATATGAAGAAGGCAGCATCAGGATTAGAGAAAAACTCATTAACAACCTGCAATATGCAGAACACACAGCCTTGCCTGTTGAAAGTAAAGAGGACTTGAAGCACTTGCTGATGAAGATCAAAGACGTCAGCCTTCAGTATGAATTACACCTCAAAATAAAGAAAACAAAAATCCTCAAAACTGGACCAGTAACCAACATCGTGATAAATGGAGAAAATACTGACGTTGTCAAGGATTTAATTTTACTTTGATCTACAATTAACTCCAATGGAAGCAGAGGTCAAAAAATCAAAGGATGTATTGCATTTGGCAAATTGGCTGCAAAAGCCCTCTTTAAAGTGTTAAAAAGCAAAAACGTCGCTTTGAGGACTAAGGTGCACCTGACCCAAGCCATTGTATTTTCAGTTGCCTTTTGCCACTTCTGCATGTGAAAGATGGACAATGAGTAAGGAAGACCAAAGAAGAATCGATGCCTTAGAATCACGGTGTTGGTGGAAAATATTGAATATAAAATGGACTGTCAAAAGAATGGTCAAATTTGTCTTGGAAGAAGTACAGCAAGAATGCTCCTTAGAAGTGAGGATGGCGAGATTTCGTCCCATGTAATTTGGACATATTATAAGGAGGAACCAGTCCCTGGAGAAGGACATCATGCTTGGTGAAGTAGAGGGTCAGCAAAAATGAGGGATTAACACAGTGGCCGCAATAATGGGCTCAAACATAGAAATGATAGTTAGGTTGGGGCAAAATGGGGCAGTGTTTCATTATGATGCACATAGGGTCGCTCTGAGTAGGAACCCACATGAAGGAACCTAACAACAACAATTAAAATACAAAAAGGTTTTCTCCAGTCTAGATTCTTTGCTCGGAACATTTAGTCTATTTACATTTGCTGAAAAACTTATGTTTTTCAGCTTATTAGTTTTTTTATTTTAAATTAAAAAAAACTGATATTATTCAATGTAGTGATTTTTAGTTACTTATCTTCTCTGTGTCCCCCCTTCATCTCATTCCTGTCTTCTTTGGATTGATTATTTTTTTGCATTTCACGATTTCTTTGTGTCATTTAAGACAATATGCACTTTACTTCTTTATGTTTAGTGATAATCTAGGACAATGTACCATACACTTAATTAATCAAAAACTAATTTTATTACAACTTCATCTACTCAAACAATAAAAGGTATTATATATTTTAACTCATATCTTCACAGCTATTGCTGTCTAACAAAACACCACAAAACTTGGCAGTTTAAAACAATAAGTTATTATCTCCCCAGGATTCTGGGTTGAGTGGGTTGGTTCCCTGCTAGAATGTCTGTTTTGAAGTTGCAATCAGATACTGGCTGGAGTCATCTGAAAACCTATTGGGCTGGATGTCCAAGAATACTTCTTCACTCCCATGTCTAGTGCCGCAATGCTGCTCCATGGGACCTCTCTCTCCAGCAGACAATTATGGGCTTTTTATGTGACCTACAAGTTCTTGACCGAGTTCTCAGCCACTCTACTTGGTGCCATTCACTGAGAAAGAATTTTCTGCAGAGTTCCTGGACCTACTTGAGGAGCTGGGAGGTTAATTTCTAGCTAACTCAGTCGGAATTGTGTTGTCCCTTACATTCCCCGGTTTATTCAGAGTTCTTCTGAATCCTCACCTTTAGGGGCCTTGTAGTTTATCTCCTGTTGTCTATGAAACACAGAGCCATGAAAGTTGATACAGCATTGTTTTTTTATTTCCTTTGACTAATATTCTGGTAAAGAAGCTACTTCCTTCTGCCTTATTTTTCTAATTACTGTTTTTGTTTGTGTATGTGTGTGTCTGTGGTATATATATGCAGTTCTTTAATGCATGAAAGAAAAACTTAGATCCACATGCCTATAATCTGTTTCCAAGTCTGTCTATCTATCTGTTCAACTAGCTCTGTGTGTTGGGTATGATACCTCATCTGCCATGTTTCCAGGCACTGAAGTCTCTGTCATGTTCTTTTCACATTACTAACTTAAATCTAATCTTGATTGTATATATATTTTTAATTTTAGGAATGCTGTTTTTATAGACAGAATAGCTGTATATCAGAGAAGCTAACTTACCCAAGGTACATGTTCTTAGTTGACTGATCCCAGACGGCAACCCCTGGCCCTCTCACGGAAAAATCTAAGTGGTTTTCCTCAACCACATTGTTTTTGATTTTTCACTTCTAGAACATCTTAAAACTTTAATCAAAGCCGAAGTGGTAAGACTTCTCTGTAATATAAAATAATTCTAAACAGATAAAAATATTATTTTCAGAACAATGGTTCCAGATTATATGAAGTAGGGAAAGAGAATTATAACCCCTTTTATTCAAATGTAGTTCATACCTTTATTATGGGTTTTAGGTAACACATATATTCACCTGAGCACTATTCCAGTGTGTGCGTGTGTGTGTGTATCCACAAAGCACAGCAGTTTAAAACAACAATTATTTATTTTGCAAATGAATTTGCAATTTCAGCAGGTTTCATCAGGGACAGCTCATCTCTGCTCCATGCAACATCAGTGGAAGTGGCTCAACTGGGAGCTGAAAGATACACTTGCATGATGTGCCACCAAGGACTGAAAAAAATGGCTTTGAATTTGGCTGGGCTCTCAGCTGGGGATGTGCACCAGAAGTCTTGGTTTCTCTCTTTGTCACAGCATGGGGATTATATAATTGCACCAACACAATTACTCTTAAGACATTTCTTAAAATAGGGAATGGGGTAGCATACAGTCACTTGCAATTCTAAAATTCTGGTAGAAATTGTTGCCAGCTCCTTAACTAAGATTCAGTGTGATTCTCTGGGAATTATTCTACATGATTTTTGCCTCTGCTTTCTGAGTCACCCTTGCTCTACCATAAGAAAACTGAGTAGTCACCTCAATCAGCTTACTCAGACCAAACTAGTGGTATTTCTGTCAGAAAAACATGCTTGCAAACATTGCGAGTTTTCCGTGAATCTTACTGGAATTTACTCCATTAGGCATAACCCACAACTACCAACCTTGGGCTTCCTGTGACTCTGCTGCACTACAGTGCCCTAAAACATTTTAGTAGTCCTATTTATTTTTAACAAAAGAGAACCTACAAGACTCTCAAGATTTATAGAAGGTCTTTTGTCTCTTTGGATGTTTATTTAAGGTACAGTGTCTTAAATCGTCCTGAAGCCTTAATAAATGATTTTAGAGTCACAACTTGTGTTGGATCTTTGGCCTGAGGCCCTTTCTTAATTTGAGACTTCTTTGCTGAAAGAAAGTTTTATTTTTGAATCCACTGTGTACTGACTCCTTTGTACACAATATATTTTTTTCTTCAGCTCATCTCTCTACTCTTACGTTTTAACATAGGTCATGAAAAGCCAATTAGCATTTTTATATTCTGTCTGGAAGTTTCTTTAACAAATCTTCCCACAGCAACATTTTGCAAATATTTCTTGATGTCTTCTTACGTATTTTATGTTTGATGGTCACATTGGGTCCTTATTTCATTTGAATTTATTTTATCTTCATTATGTGATTTAGGATCTACATTTAGTTTTCAAAAGGTATTATCCCCATCAAAATTAATGATTTCCATTATTTATCAAAAAATACAAATTATGCACGTATCATATGCCATTTAGAAACTCAATCACTCATACTTATTGCCAGAGCCCTAATTTCAGAGCAAAAACACCACTGCAAGTTATGACAGGAGGACAAATATAATTTTTAATTAGTTTACCATATATAAAAACAATCACATAGGAACAATGGAGCCAGATTGGCAAAGTAAGAGCAAAATAACTTGATAACACAAAAAGAAGAATTTAAATGGGATGAACAAAATAGCAAAACAATATTTTAGAAATGTAACCTGTATCCAGTTTGGTTGCTGCCCTTTTGGCAAATTATGCTCAGCATTGATATCACATAAAATGTCTCTCCAGCCACCTCCTCAAGGCACCCTTGACTTCTTTATTTCTCACACTGTATATAAGGGGGTTCAAGACAGGTGTGAAGATGGTATAAAAAGCTGAGACCACCTTATCATGGTCCTCTGAATCGTTAGATTTGGGCCTCATGTAGATGAACATGATGGTGCCATAGAAGAGTCCCACAACCACCAGGTGAGAGGAGCAGGTCTTAAAGGCTTTTTTCTGCGCTCCAGCTGACCGCATGTGGAGCGCTGCAGCCAGGATAAGGCTGTATGAGGCCAAAATGAGAGACAAAGGGATCAAGAGCATCAGAATGCAGCAGACATACATGAAAAACTCAAAAATCGTGGTGTCAGCACAGGCAAGGCGTACCAGTGATGGTGCTTCACAGAAAAAGTGATTGATTTCCTGTGAGTGACAGTAAGGGAAGCTCAAAGTGGCACCAGCCTGCATCAGCCCATCGATCCCTCCCAGGAGCCAGGAACCTGACGTCACGAGTAAACAGAGCTTCTGACTCATGAGAATGGGGTAGCACAGTGGGTGACATATGGCCACATAGCGGTCATAGGACATGGCCGTTAAGAGGAAGCATTCACTCCCTCCCAGAGTGAGAAGCAGGAAGATCTGGACTCCACAGCCAGTGGGAGAGATAGACCTAGTGTCCATCAGGTAGTTGGCTGCCATTTTGGGAACGATGGTGGAGACCAGCATCATGTCCATGAAAGAAAGCTGGCTAAGCAGGAAGTACATGGGCATGTGGAGTTGAGGGTCCACATGAATGAGAATGATCATAAGGGTGTTGCCCATCAGTGAGGTGATGAAGATCATAAGCACCATGGCAAACAGGAATAGGTGGATCTGTGTGTGGTTAAAGGCCCTAGAAGAATGAAGTTTATTCCTGTGGTGCCGTTTGCATTGACCATGGCTCTACTGGTGCCTGAAAGATGTAAAATGATGCAGAAATAAGATTTGTTTAAAAGGAAAAAAAAAAAAAAATTTTTTTTTTTTTTTTTTAAAGGAAGCTTGTACATATCTTTATGAAAACTTGATCAAATGACTTGGGAAATCTCAGACTTGGAGGGCTAATTGCTACTTTAATCTTTCACTTACAAACAAGATTTTTGCCATAGCATAGTACTATCCATCTCTGCTGTTACTATACATTATTTTTTATTCACACAAAATTAGATAACATACATGTACAGTACTACAACTTACACCTCTATTGTTTTTTAATAATTTGTCAGTATGCCACATGTAATTTACTCATGGTGTTAAGAAATATTACTTATGCAATCCGAGTTCTTTACACTCTGGGTATTTCTATATTGAAGGAAATTCAGATTTATGCACTTTAGTAGGTATTGAGGTGATATGCCTATAGTTATTACTTTTGCATGTGTTTTAGATATTTGCTTAATGGATTCTCACATGATTTTCTTCAATATCAAGACAAATAAATTACAACTGATAAAACTAAGTTTGATGGGGAAAAAACAAAAGCAAAAATTCTCTATTCCACACTTACATGCAGCCTGTGCTCTAAACACACTAGGCTTTCAGCCACCACAGATACTACTGTACCCATCGCCATATCATTTATATTATCATGACTTGCTTTCCTGATCATGGTGCCTACATCTCATTAAGTTTAGAACCCCCTCAACATTTAAACTTTTATGTATTATGTTCTCAAACAATGCTGCTGATTTTAATTTAATATATAATATATCCATTCTAAGGGAGCCCTGGTGGCACAGTGGTTAAGTTTTCGGCAGCTAACCAAAAGGTTGGCAGTTCAAACTCACCACCACTCCTTGGAAACTCAATGAGGCAGGTCTACTCTGTCCTATAGGATCAGAATTGACTTGACAGCACAGGTGTTTGGGTTTTATCCATTCAAAAAAGTTAATAATTTCATAAATGAACATAATTTGTATTGCATGCAATTTTCACATAAATTTGGACATCAATAATCTTATACTTCTAAAAGTAGAAGACAAAAACTAATCCATTGATTATGACTTATCCAAATGATATTCTCATATAATGAACCTGAGGTCCAACATCTCCCACAGGTAAAATATACAGGTACTCATTCACTTTCAGAATAGCTCCTCTTTTCACTAGAACCTATAACTTCCGTTTCTTTTACGTCTAAGTATTTTTGGTGGTAGGAATGGATGCACATGTAAATGGATTCACCTATTATACTTAGGTAGGTGGTGTCTTTTGCTCACAAATTCAAATTGTCAGAGAGAGCTGTGAATTCAGGATTACCAACAGTATTATGTTTGGACTTCATAATCTGTGGTGTAGTAAATCCTTTTTTAGTTTTTCTGTAATTTATTTGGAAAACATTGCAAATTTTGTGAATGGTCTATGATCTTCACACCTTTAATACATATTAAAATTTTTTGATTCTTAGTATATACCAACATTGACTTTCATATCAATAAAATATGTAGATGTTCCATTTTTCAAAATTGATATAAATATGCTATAATAGTGAGCATATCATTCTTTTATGCTTTGTTCCCTCAAATATATATGTTTTGAGTGAAATATATATTCAGTTTAATATATTTTTAACTACTGCCAAATTTTATTACATCATATATATGCAATTTATATATATAAATATAGATGTATATATATATAATGTTTATTTAAGAATACTTAGCTTCTTTCCAATCTTTTGTTAATATAACCCATATCCTTGTGCATGTGGCAATATTTTCTCAAGTAAATATTTTACTAGAATATTTTGGGTTTAAGATAATTGCATCTCCACCTTTTATACTCCAGTCAACTGTCAATTTGTGTGATAATTCCTCCACGTATTTTACTGTTAGATGCGATAATTAACAGCAATCATGTAAGTGTGAAAATAAATTTAAATTGCATGTCACTTAAGTTACATGGCAGAAACTCTTTTAATCTATTCATCGACCTCTTGGATTTCTTCTGCAAACTGTGAATATCTCTAATTCATGGTTTCTAGATTGTTTGGCTTTTTCTTAATAATTTAAAGAATTTCCCATGTATTTTGTAATTTATATATTTAATTATATATTTAATTTATATATCTTTATAACTTGTTATTTATATGCATTGTGAATATCTTCTCCAGTTGATTTTATATATTTGACATTTTTGTTATTTTGGACTGAAGTTTTGCGTTTTATATTACATATATTTGGGATACTTATATGATATTAATAATTTAATATTAATGTTCTGCATTTCATTAATAGGCTACCATTTTAAACAATTTCAATGTTATTTGGATCAAACAACTTGTTATTGGTATATAAGTTGTTTGAATCTATGATCATTGTTGATTTAATATTACATTGTACTGTCTTTGCATGCATGAATATTAAACATATTAAACTCACAAAATGTATTGCTGTAGTTCATCTTTTAATTTGTAGTCTCTGATTTTTTTTTTTTTAAACAAAAGAGGGATAATCAGTGTTCTTAAAGGCCACTAAAACACAGGTGTAAAGTAGTCTGTGTCTGTAGATTTTTTTTTTTTAAATAATGTATTCACTTTCCCATTAGTTTCAGGTAAGCTGTGTTTTCCTATTACTTTTTAAATTCATATGACTTTCTATTTTTAAGGAAACATTTTCCTTTTCTAATCTATTTTCTTTGTTAGCGTTTCTCACTGCATTGGGTGGATGGACAGGTCTGTGTCTCTGGCTGCCGCTGAACTGGAGGTCGTGACATGCAAAATTCATTCACTTAAGCCTGCCCTGGGTCAGGGCACACTGGGTATAGACATACGAGTTACGAGTTGATTAAATAACACGAAGACTAGGAGTCAGAACTCTAAAGACCTGTCCATATTTTGTTCACAAATACGTGTTATATTTGGGGAAGGTCACTTACTTTCCTATGAGCCACTCTCCTTGTTTCTAGACTGGGAAAATTCGCAGACTTTGGTAGACAGCTGTACTGGAGCACTGTTTTCAATTGTTTCCATCTGGCTCATTCTCTGCTTTGGCGATTTGATAACCACCTGCTAAGGCCCTGAGCTTAAGGGCAGCTTTCCAATGTTTCTCAGATGCCAAGATTCAATGAATATGATTTTGAAAGTCTTCTGTAGATTTAAATTTAAGATGAAATTATTTTAAATTAACTGTATTTGAAAATATTATCATATCAGGCATTCTATTCGCTGGACAAACAGTTCATATAATGTGAAATATATGTATATTTCACATTTAATCAGTATAAATTACGAAGTTCAGAAAAGTTACATGACTAATCTAATAATAAACATTTAAACTGGTAGCTGTATTCATCTGAAGGTTGTCTGAACATAGAAGTACATATTTAATGGCCAGGTTTCTGGAGTTTGAATACCTATGCCACTGTTTAGTAGCTGGATAAATTTGAGCAATATGCTTAAACCTCAGTTTCATTATGTGCAAAATGAGATGACATAATAGTATCTACTATAGGATTATTTGATAACTACAAAATAAAATGTATATAAGTACATTGGAGAATGCATGCACAAGAAGATAGCTCTAAAAAGTTATTAATTATTATCATTATTATATTGTTATTGGCCATACATAGATGTTTCCTACCAAAATATTTTGAAAGTAAAATTAGTATTTTCCCATAACTCACATGTAATGTAATGTTACTTATTTCATACCAAAGAACAAAAATATCATTACATATCAGTCTTCATTTTTCAGCATAAGTGACATGTTTTCTGTGTTCCTTGAGATTTTTCTGTCTGCCCTCTGTCTGTCTACCTTCTATGAATTTATTTTGAACATAGAGGAAACACTCATGACCATGGTAAATTTAATTATTCCAAGGCTATTAGGTTACTTGATTATTAATTTTACAATGTGTTCTCATGCCTTTAATATTCAATGTGTTATAAGAATTGTAATAGATACCATGAAACTTGCCACAAATTCAATAATGTCTCAAAATTCAATCAAAATTTCTTAAAATAGCAGGTAAAAAGAGAAAATATTATCCGTATTTCACATCAAAAAGGCAGTTGTTCCCAAGTGATTTCAATTCTGTGTAATTCCACACTACCAAAGTAGAAGAGGGTATGTAGGTCAGATAAACTTCTAGTTGTCCATAATATTTCTGTACAATTTAAAAGAGGATAAAAATGTATTCCCATTTATTTTCTAGTTGTATAAAGTGGGTAATTGCAGAGAGCTCAGAGTACTTTTAGATTCATTGTCACATTTTTCTGTCTACCTCAATGTGGAGTTCCCAGAATTAGCAAAGCTTCCCCTTTCTCAAAAGTACACTCTGTGTTACATACCCACCTGTCCAATATTCTGGCCTGGCACTAGTATGTTCATTTCTTCAATTCAATCCAAAACAATTCCAAGACAAAATGACTCTCTTACTTCACATCTGCATGATATAGATGGAGTAACTCAGACATAACAAGGATTTTTATAACTGTAGCAAACAATGTCCCAAGTACTATGTTAACCCTGGATATGCATTGCCTCATGCAATGTCACAACAACTAAATGAGGTAAACTGTCACTGTTTCAGATTTGCAGATGAAGGACTGGAGGGTTAGATTAACTTATTTTTCCCTGGTCTCAAAAGTAGGAAGCATGGGTCCAAAATCCTGGTCATGAAAGTAAACTCCCCACAGTTATTTTGGGCTTGCCAGCCAGTTTTTTGTTCCAATTATTATCTTAATAATGACAAAACTTTTTGAATAAAACAGACAACATAAATAAAGAAAAAAAACTTTTTGAATAAAACAAACAGCATAAATGAAGAATGGACCCTCAAACACATCGCTGTTGTTAGATGCCATTAAGTCACCTAACACACGGCTACCCCGGGCAAAATGCTGCCCAGTCCTGCACCATTCCCATAATCGGTTGTTGATCGGACTATTGCCATCCATCGGGTTCACTTTGGCTGACTTTTCAGAAGTAGATCGCTCGCCTTTTCTTCCTAGTGCATCTCAGTCTGGAAAATCTGCTGGAGCTCACTGGAGCAACTGTGAGTTCTGTGAAGTTAGGCACCTCTCTTATAAACTGTGTGTCTCAGGTTAGTGTATTTAAAATGGGTAACTGTCTTACTTTGTAAAAATGAAAAAAGATAGTGCATGTAGAATGTTTAATTAAATTATTTATATTTAGTATGTTATCAAACATAAATTTTATCTCTACACAAACTTTTTCCCAAAGAGAAATTCATGAACAGAGAATTTAATAGAATCAGATACATGCATCCATTTACCTTAGAGTCAGAGTGTTAACTAAGACTCAACTTTCCTAAAAGCTTAGTACAGATTGTCCCCGACTTAAGACATATTTGAGTTACAACGAACTGCCCTATGACTATCCTTTTTTTTATCTTTGTACATCTTATTATTAGTAATATGTACTACATATAACGTTGTAGCACGTAATTTGTTGATGTTATCATTCTCTTGCCAATCCCAAAGACAAATAAAGATTGGATTTATAAAGATACTGTTAATAGGAGACAAAAATAATGAATATTTAAAAAAAATTAGATATTCTACTTATATCAGAGCTGACTTATGACAGAGTCTTCAGAATGGAACCCTGTCTTACACTGGGAAATACCTGTAATATTATTTTCATAATTACAATTTGATAAAGATACATTAGTGCAATATAATCATGAAAGGATGTTTTTTCTCACTGGACATTAATACATAGTTTAAACCAAATTTTTATAATTTCTATGCATTCAAACATTATACACTCAATGTCTCTTTATGATATTCATTACCAGTAGGAATGCAATGAAGATTAACCTCAGGGTAAAAGTGAAAAATCCTTTATTAGTCAATTTGGCAATATGGAGTGAGAGCCAGAGAGCTAGTCTTGTCCCTTGAAGCATTGCCATACCTTGTGGATATCGTTCTAAAATATGACTAAAAAAGAAGGGATGGGAGGAGACCCTGTAAACACAAAGGGCTTATTTTGCAAGGTTTTCCACAATGTGCATCCTGAACTATTATAGAACTAATATATTTCCCATAGAACACAATATAACAGCTGGAACACTCTTAGATATCATGCTAATTGTATAAACAATATTTTTCAAATTGTAAAAAATATATATGGAAGAATATAAAAGGAATAGTTATGATGTTACCAAGTGCAATCCAGGTGCTTTAATTTCTGTGCTTTCCAAATAGTATGATTGTGATATAGTTTTTAAAATTACAGAAATTAAGTGCGCCACAGTGAAAGCATTAGCGCATACCATCCCCGGTTGTAAGCACTCAGTCTAGGAGTCGTAGCACTAACCTGCATCAGAGGAGCCACCGTGCAGGAGGTGTGGAATACTCTAAGCCTCTGGTTCCCAGATCACCGTTTGGATGCCCACCAATGCCTCTGTTGCCGGTATAAAATACAAGGCACCTGGCTAAAGCCTTAGGGATTCCTGAGCTTCAGGCTGCAGAAATGCTCGTGGGAAAGCATTTGGAAGAATACAGATGACCACATACTCTCCTCATTTATCACCTCCATACAGGATTATTTTAAAATTTCAGGATATTTGATCTCTGAAGATAATGGCCTGTTTTATCAACATGCTAAAGTCAGGATGGGATTATTTTGAATATGATGCTTGCCTTATAATATTATTAGTATTAAATGAGATACGATGCATAAAGCACTTAACTCAAACCTAGAAAATATACTTAGTCCACAATCCTGTTAACCTAAAATTTCACAATAACTAATGTGTCAAGAAAGAGCTGGTAATGATGTGGGGAATAGAGTGGACTTCTAGACATGTCTTACCCAACAAAAGGCCATGACCGAATTGAACTTTTCCAGTCTTGAAACTTTCTAGCTATATATTTTGGGCCTGTTATATAACCTCTCTGAGCGTCAGTTTAATCATCTGTAAAAGGGGCATAATAATGCCTCTTCCATAGGATTATTTTTAGGGGCTACTGTATAGAATAAGGAGCCCTGGTAGTGCAGTCGTTAAGAGCTCAGCTGCTGACCAAAACGCCAGCAGTTCAAATTCACCAGAAGCTCCTTGGAAACTCCATGGGGCAGTTCTACTCTGTCCTACTGGGTCGCTATGAGTTGGAATAGACTTGATGACAATGGGTTTGGTTTTGGTTTCAGGTATGGAATAAATATAAAGCACCAGATCTATCAAATAAGTATAATTTCATTATCTCTTTTCTTCTCTGCTTTAGCAGGATATGTTGACTTATGAACTGACGTACAGTAATGAGAGTTTTTTTTTTAATGTCTTTTTCTTGCAACAGAAAACACTAAAAATCAGTTGCCATTGAGTTATGTCTGACTCATGGCAACCCTGTGTGTGTCAGAGTGGAACTGTGCTCTGTAGAGTTTTTAATGGGTGATTTTTCAGAAGTAGATCACCAGGTCTTTCTTCCGAGGTGCCTTTGGGTGGACTTGAACCTCCGTCTTTTCAGTTAGCATCTGAACATGTTAACTGTACCACCCAGGGGCTCTGCTCCAGGAGATTATACAGTATAACTGTTTGCACCACTCAGGAGCTCCAATATGGGAGGTTATAAGATGCTGTGCTACATAATCAAAATATAATAAGCATTAACTAATTGATTTGTTACAGCTCTGCTTATGAACTGGTTAAGGGTTAAGAAAATGGGCTGAATTATTGCCGTGCAATGAATCACTTTTATATGGCTTTTCTAGCCCTGGTCTTGTAATTTCACAAAATGATTGTCTGGGCCAAAATTTTGCAAGGTATTAGTAGATTTACTACAAAACTAGTGGATTGAAAATTCACTTAATGGGATTGTGCCCTTTGTGGTCCAACTAGGAGATTGGTCGCTGTTCCTATTCTGTTAGGCTTATATAAGGGCCAAATCCACAGAGGTTCTGGGGCCCCTCACTACCATCAAAAAGAGCGTAGAGTGGAGTGCATCCTTTGGACCCAGGGTCCCTGCATTGAGAACTCCCTATATTAAGAAGAGAGAGTTGTAACAGTGAAGACAGGGATGGTGGGCTTGCTGGTCCATAGAGAGAGAACTGAGTGTCTTTGTGCAGGGTTGTGCCTCCTACTAAAGTACTGCAACAGTTGTACCTGCGGGACAGAGACCTGAGTGTGGCTGGTGTAATTTGCTTCCTTCCCCCTTTGGGCATCGTGGTGGGAACAATACATTCCCTCATGCAGGGTAGGACTTGGTATCATGACAGCAAGACAGAGAACCACTCTGGCCTGGGTAGCATGGTAGGAGGCAGCAGCATAGGTCAAAAAGGGCCCAGTGGCAGAGGCTCAGGAGATCCTGTGCAGGGGTCTTTCCATTAGTGAAGCAAGGCCCAGTGAGGCCCAGGGGCAGAGCAGAAGCCTCGGAAGCCATGCAGGTGTCCCGGGTAACATGGTGGCAGCCAGAGGCAGTGGTGACATGAAGACAACATTTGACCAGAAACACAATGTGCCAGTACAGTGATATTAGAAAGAATATGAGTAGTTTGGAGAAGAATAAGCAGATCTGCTTTGAGAATTTGTTTTACTGTTTACTGTTTGCTTTCTGGAAATAATAATAGTGGCTTTCACTTTGCCAATATTGTGTAAATGTCTTGATCACAGATGGCCGTAGCACTCATGGAATGGTTGATGCCAGTGGTTGTACATGCCTCATTCCTAGTTGTCTGGTAGTCTGAGGCACATCCTGTTTGCATGTGCAATGTGGTTAGATAGACAAACCACACAATTATATAATTATACTAGGATTGTCAAACCAATCTATGAAGGGATATTTGAATTTTATTTTCAAACAGGCATATACCTATGGATATAGTCAATAATATGAGAAAAAAGAAAGTGAAAGTAGAAATATAAGTCAAATTCTGGTAACCCTGAATAAATTAATTAAAAGAGAAAATAATAATATTAAAATCAATAACAAAAATCAGGACAGTTAATATTTATTGAGTTATTAATTTCTGACAAAACAAAAATAGTAGGAGACTTCAACACACCACTTTTGGTGAAGGACAGGACATCCAGAAAGAAGCTCAATAAAGATACGGAAGACCTAAATGCCACAATCAACGAACTTGACCTCATAGACATATACAGAACACTCCGACCGACAGCAGCCAAGTATACTTTCTTTTCTAGTGCACATGGACATTCTCTAGAAGACCACATATTACGGCATAAAGTAAGCCTTAGCAGAATCCAAAACATTCAAATATTACAAAGCATCTTCTCTGACCATAAGGGCATGAAGGTGGAAATCAATAACAGGAAAAGCAGGGAAAAGAAATCAGACACTTGGAAACTGAACAAAACAAAAGACTGCATTATAGAAGTCATTAAGGATGGAACAAAGAAATTCCAATGAGAATGAAAACACTTCCTGTAAAAACGCTGGGATACAGTGAAAGAAATGCTCAGAAGTCAATTTATATCAATAAATGCACACATCCAAAACGAAGAAGGGGCCAAAATCAAAGAATTATCCCCACAACTTGAACAAATAGAAAGAGAGCAACAAAAGAAACTCACAGGCACCAGAAAAAAAAAAAAAACTAAAAATTAGAGCTGAACTAAAAGAAATAGAAAACAATGAAAAGAATTAACAAGACCAAAAGCTGTTTTTTTTTGAAAAAACTAACAAAATTGATAAACCACTAGCCAAACTGACAAAAGAAAAACAGGAGAGGAACCAAATAACCTGAATAAGAAATGAGATGGGTGATATTACAACATACCCAACTAAAATTAAAAGAATCATATCAGATTTCTGTGAAAAATTTTACTCTGACAAATGTGAAAACCTAGAAGAAATGGGTGAATTCCTAGAAACACACTGCCTACCTAAACTAACACAAAAAGAGGTAGAACAGCTAAATAGACCCATAACAAAAGAAGAGATGGAAAAGGCAATCAACCCCCCCCACCCCAAAAAAGCCCTGGTCCGGACAGCTTCACTGCAGAGTTCTACCAAACTTTCAGAGAAGAGTTAACGCTACTACTACTAAAGGTACTTCAGAGCATAGAAAGGACAGAATACTACCAAACTCATTCTATGAAGCCACCATATCCCTCATACCAAAACCAGGTAAAGACACCACAAGAAAAGAAAATTATAGACCTATATCCCTCAGGAATTTAGATACAAAAATCCTCAACAAAATTCTCGCCAATAGAATTCAACAACATATCAAAAAAATAATTCACCATGACCAAGTGGGATTCATACCAGGTATGCAGGGATAGTTCAACATTAGAAAAACAATTAATGTAATCCATGACATAAATAAAACAAAAGACAAGAATCACATGATTTTATCAATTGATGCAGAAAAGGCATTTGACAAAGTCCAACACCTATTCATAATAAAAACTTGAGCAAAACAGGAATAGAAGGCAAATTTCTCAACATAATAAAGGGCATTTATATAAAGCCAACAGCAAACATCACCCTAAATGGAGAGAGCCTGAAAGCATTCCCACTGAGACTGGGAACCAGACAAGGATGCCCTTTATCACCGCTCTTACTCAACATTGTGTTGGAGGTCCTAGCCAGAGAAATTAGGCTAGATAAAGAAATAAAGGGCATCCAGATTGGCAAGGAAGAAGTAAAAGTATCTCCATTTGCAGGTGACATGATCTTATACACAGAAAACCCTAAGGAATCCTTCAGAAAACTACTGAAACTAATAGAAGAGTTCAGCAGAGTATCAGGATACGAGATAAGCATACAAAAATCAGTTGGATTCCTCTACACGAACAAAAAGAACATTGAAGAGGAAGTCACCAAATCAATGCCATTTACAGTAGCCCCCAAAAGATAAAATAATTAGGAATAAATCTTACCAAAGATGTAAAAGACTTATACAAAAAAACTGCAAAACACTTCTGCAAGAAACCAAAAGAGACTTACATAAGTGGAAAAACATACCTTGCTCATCGATAGGAAGACTTAACATTACAAAAATGTCTATTCTGCCAAAAGGGATCTATACATTTAATGCAATTCCGGTCCAAATCCCAATGGCATTCTTGATGAGATGGAGAAACAAATCACCAACTTCATATGGAAGGGAAAGAAGCCCCAGATAAATAAGATATTACTGAAAAATAAAAACAAAGTGGGAGGCCTTACTTTCCCTGATTTTAGAACCTACTATACCACCACAGTAGTCAAAACAGCCTGGTACTGGGACAACAACAGATACATGGACCAATGGAACAGAATTGAGAATCCAGATATAAATCCATCCACATATGAGCAGTTGATTTTTGACAAAGGCCCCAAAACAGTTAAATGGGGGGAGAAGACAGTTTTTTTTAACAAATAGTGCTGGCATAACTGGATATCCATCTGCAAAAAAGTGAAACAAGACCCATACCTCACTCCATGCAAAAAAATGAGCTCAAAATGTATCAAACACCTAAATATAAAATCTAAAAAAAAGGTAAAGGTCATGGAAGAAAAAATAGGGACACTGTTTGGAGCCCTAATACATGGCATAAATAGTATAGAAAACATTATTAAAAATACAAAACAAAAACTAGATAACTGGGAGCTCCTAAAAATAAAAAACCTATGCTCATCCAAAGACTTTACCAAAAGAGTAAAAAGACTACTTACAGACTGGGAAAAAGTTTTCAACTATGACATTTCCAATCAGCGCCTGATCTCTAAAATCTACATGATACTGCAAAAACTCAACTGCAAAAAGACAAATAACCCAATTTAAAAATGGGCAAAAGATATGAATAGACACATCACTAAAGAAGACATTCAGGTAGCTAACAGATACATGAGGAAATGTTCACGATTATCAGCCATTAAAGAAATGCAGACCGAAACTACAATGAGACTTCATCTCATTCCAACAAGGCTGGCGTTAATCCAAAAAAGACAAAATAGTAAATGTTGGAGAGGCTGTGGAGAGATTGGAACACTTATACACTGCTGGTGGGAATGTAAAATGGTACAAGCACTTTGGAAATCAATTTGGGTCTTCCTTAAAAACCTAGAAATAGAACTACCATAGGATCCAGCAATCCCATTCCTTGGAACATATCCTAGAAGAATAAGAGCCTTTACACAAACAGGTATATGCACACCCATGTTTATGCAGCACTGTTTACAATAGCAAAAAGATGGAAGCAACCAAGACACCCTAAGAACTTGAGAAATAGTTTAAACTGAGAAGAAAACATTCTTTTGTCATTACCAGAGCGGGGAGCGAGGGAGGGCGGGAAAGGGGTTTAGATAGTAATAGGAACTATTTTAGGTGAAGGGAAAGACAGCACACAATACAGGGGAGGTCAGCACAATTGGACTAAACCAAAAGCAAAGAAGTTTCCTGAATAAACTGAATACTTCAAAGGCCAGCGTAGCAGGGGCAGGGGTCTGGGGACCATGGTTTCAGGCGACATCTAAGTCAATTGGTACAATAAAATCTATTAAGAAAACATTCTGTATCCCACTTCGAAGAGTGGCATCTGGGGTCTTAAACGCTAGCAAGCAGCCATATAAGATGCATCGATTGGTCTCAACCCACCTGGATCAAAGGAGAATGAAGAACACCAAGGACACAAGGTGATTACGAGCCCAAGAGACAGAAAGGGCCACATGAACCAGTGACTACATCATCCTGAGACCAGAAGAACTAGATGGTGCTTGGCTACCACCGATGACTGCCCTGACGGGGAATACAACAGAGAACCCCTGAGGGAGCAGGAGAGCAGTGGGATGCAGACCCCAAATTCTCATAGAAAGACCAGACTTAATGGTCTGACTGAGATTAGAAGGACCCTGGTGGTCATGGCCCCCAGACCTTCTGTTGGCCCAGGACAGGAACCTTTCCTGAAACCAACTCTTCAGACATGGATTGGACTGGAAAATAGGTTGGAGAGGGACGCTGGTGAGGAGTGTGATTCTTGGATCTGGTGGACACTTGAGACTATGTTGGCATCTCCTGCCTGGAGGGGAGATGAAAGGGTGGAGGGGGTTAGAAGCTGGTGAAATGGACATGAAAAGAGAGAGTGGAGGGAGAGAGCGGGCTGTCTCATTAGGGGGATAGCAATTGGGAGTATGCAGCAAGGTGTATATAAGTTTTTTTGTGAGAGACCTATTTGATTTGTAAACTTGCACTTAGAGCACAATAAAAATTATTAAAAAAATATTTATTGAGAAATTACTGAGTGAGCTATATCGTTCCTAACAGTCTATTTGTATGATTTCATCGAAGCAGACTCATGAAGATAATGTTATTTTTAGCTCCCACTGACTTTTGATGAAACTGGATCTTAGTAAAGTTAAGTTACTGCCCAAGGTTAAAAATTAGACTAGGAAAAAGGTCTGGTGGTCTACTTCCAATAATTAGCCAATGTAAAACTTATGGATCACAACAGAACATTGTCTGACTCACTTCCTTTGGACAAACCGTTAGGAGGGATCAATCTAATGCAGGACCTCATGCTTGGGGAAATACCGGGCCAGAGAGGGTAAGGGAGACGTTTGTTGAGGCAGACTGGCGCAATAGCCACTATAGTCATTGCGAATTTGTACTTGTTTAATGAATTATTTTAATACATTTTTTACTGCAGTAGAGATATTTTTAATTTTACTGAAGTTTGTAAATAGATACAGTTAAACAAAAAGTCATAGTACAGTGAGATGAATTAACTCAAAGGGAAGAGACCTGAGTACAAATATCCTAGAAGAAGAAACAGAATATTTTTTGGCATCTGGGAGCTGATCTGGCACTATCAATTAGGTTTTTGTGTTGCCAGGAGCTGGCCTTGATGTCTGCCTGTTGGACAGACATGGTTTTACAAAATATCAATACGGAAGATAGGAAAAAGATTCTCCAGAGGTGTCCTTGTCTCAATCCCTGGAATCTGTGAATATGTTAAGTTACATGGCAAAGGAGAATTAAGATTGTACATGGAATTAAAATTGTTAATCAGCTGACCTTAAGAAAGAGTACCCTAAATTATCCAGGTGGGTTCATTGTAATCCCAAGGGCCTTAAAAGTAGAAGAGGGAAGAGGAAGAGAGAATCAGAGATAGCAGTGTGAGAAGGACTCAGCTCAAAATTGCTGGCTTTGAAAAAAGAGGAAGTGGATTGTCATGGATTGAATTGTGTTCCCCAAAAATGTCTGTCAGCTTAGCTGGGCCATGAGTCCCAGTATTGTGTGATTGTCCATCATTTTATGTGATTTCCCTGTGTTGTAAATCCTATCACTATGATGAAATGAGATGGATTAGTGGCAGATATACTGATGAGATATACAAGTTTGGATAGTGTCTTAAGCCAATCTCTTTGAGATATGAAAGAGAGAAATGAGCAGAGAGATAGGGGGGCCTTATACCACCAAGAAAGCAGTGCTGGGAGCAGAGGGTGTCCTTTGCACCTGAGGTTCCTGTGCTGAGATGCTCCCAGACCAAGGGAAGACTGATGCATCACAAGGACCTTCCTTCAGAACTAACAGAGAGCAAAAACCTTCCCCTGGAGCCGGCACCCTTAATTTGGACTTCTAGCCTACTGGACTGTGAGAGAATAAGCTTCTCTTTGTTGAAGCCATCCACTTGTGGTATTTCTATTATAGCAGACTAGAAGACCAAGACGTGGATCATGAGTGAAGGAATGTGGTTAGCCTCTAAAAGGTGGAAAGGCATGGAAACAGCTCTCTTATAGAGCCTCCAGAGGAAAGAGAAACTTATGAACACCTAGATTTTAGCCCAGTGAGAACAATCTCAGAATTCTTACTTTCAGAACTCTAAGATAATAAATTTTGTTAAATGAGTGGTAATTTGATACAGCAGAAATAGGAAACTAAGAGGTGTGGCCAAGATGTTGGGATAGTCAGACTCTTCCTGTTGTCCCTCTTACAACAAAGACCTGAAAAAACAAGTGAATTGATTATATATGACAATCTAGAAGCCCTGATCATAAAAGACAAAGCTGAAGAGTTGGATTGAGTGGCAGGGAGAAGGAGGGATAATTCAAAAACAGCAAAGAAGTGCCAGTTGTTAGGTTGCCAGTGCCCTGCTGACTAGGTCATTCTGTGCCTGCAGGCTGAGGTGAGCAGTAGTGTTTGGGATGCACCTCACCATGTTGGGTGAAGCTGGGCAGCAGCGAGTCTGCACACACCTTTGGAGCTAGGTGGAAGCAGCGCTGGACCTGCAAAAGTTAAGTGCAAACATCTAACCTAGCACTGGGAGGCAAAATAAACTCTACTCCCAGAGTTTCACAGTGGAGAACTGGTTACTTCCCCTCACCCACCCCTACCCTGCTCTGCTCTGAAACCTGTCTGGCAGTATTCAACAACTGTTACTCCCCCTAAGCCAGGAACTCGGGGTGAGTCAGGAGGTCCTGCCCCTTCACTGAGCCACTGGCATAAGGGGTCCGCAGACTTGCAGAATCCTTTACTCCTGCCTAGACCTGTGTGCAGTGGGCCAGTGGGTTTAGACCTCTGTGGGCTGATTCAACACCACATGCCATCATTATCGTAACAGCAGGGCATACACCTGAAGCTCATTTTCAACTTCATCAGCCAAGGGGGAGCTGCAGACTTATGACATTTGACATGGCCCTGCCTCTTAAGCACAGAACCTCAGCCACCTATCCCAGAGGCCTGAGGGCTGGTGGTAACATTCACTTCATCTAAACCAAAAAACAAAAAAAACAAAAAACCAAACCCAGTGCCGTCGAGTTGATTCCGACTCATAGTGACCCTATAGGACAGATTAGAACTGCCCCATAAAGTTTCCAAGGAGTGCCTGGTGGATTCGAAATGCTGACCCTTTGGTTAGCAGCTGTAGCACTTAACCATTACACCACCAGGGTTTCCTCACTCCGTCTAGCCACTCGTGTAATAGGGGTCTGAGAATAAGCGGTGTCTCCCATTCCCTATGTCAACAGGACTGTGTGCCCAAGGACCAGCTGCAATACCCCTCACTACATGCTCTAGGGAAAAAGGAACACACCCTCACCAAGGCATCCAGGGGCAGCCATCAGCCCCCTGCCTTGTTCCACACATACTCCCTACAGCAGCCGGATACCTGCTCCTGCTTCAAACACCAATATGCAGCCCTAACAGTCTGGGAGTATAGGTGAGAGTCTGCACCACACATTTGGTGACTGAAAACCTGGACACCTGTGCCACACCAGAACATATGGAGAGGAAGTTAAAGGCAATATTAAGAAATAAAATGTTGGTTTAAATTTAGAAAAATAAAGGTAAATTTTAAGGTAACCACAAAGGAAGCTAACAAACCTACCCATCAAAATAAGAAAAACATGAGGACTTAGCAAAAACAAAATAAACAATAATGAAAAAACATGAAAAGAGAATACATAAGAAAAACCACTCAACAGCACAGAAAATTAAGTGGAACAAAGAAACTGCGAGCACCACCAAAAAGACAAAAACAAAAACAAGCAACAACAACAAAATGACAGCACTAAACTCGTACCAATCAATAATTACACTGAACGTAAATGGACTAAATGTGCTAATAAAGAGATGAACAGTGGCAAAATTGATTAAAAAAACGCAATCTGTCTATATGCTGCCTATAACAGACACGACTTAGACTCAAAGACACAAACAAACTAAAACAATGGAAAAAAAAATCAAGTAAACAACCGCAAAAAAAAGAGCAGGAGAGACAATATTAATCTCTGACAAAACAGATTTAAAGCAAAATTCACCACAAAGGATAAGAAAGGACACAGTTTAACGTTTAAAGGTCAGTACACCAGGAGGACATAACTATAATAAATACATAAGCACCTAATGAGAGGGCTCCAAGCCATGCAAAACGAACCCTAAGAGTATTGGAAAGAGAAATAGATAATCCATCATAATAGTAGACTTCAACACACCACTTTCAATGAAGAACAGAACATGTAGAAAGAAAATAAAGGTACAGAAGATCATAGACATATACAGAAATCTATCCAGCAGCAGCCAAGTATACATTCTTTTCCAACTCACATGGAACATTCTTCAGAATAAACTGCATATGGGGCTGCAAAGCAAACCTTAACAGAATTCAAAACACTGAAATTTTACACAGCATCTTTTCTGATTATAATGACATAAAATTAGAAATCAATAACAGAAACAGCAAGGAAAAAAATCAAATACATGGAAACTGAACAACACCTTGCTTAAAAACTCCTGGATTATAGAAGAAATCAAGGACGGAAAAAATAAATTCATAGAATTAAATGAGAATGAAAACATGTCTTACCAGAACCTTTGGAAAACAGCAAAAGCAGTGCTTAGAGGTCAATTTATAAGAATAAATGCATACATTCAAAAAGAAGAAAGTGCCAAAATCAAAACATTAACCCTACAACTTGAACAAATAGAGAGAAACAAAAGTAGCCCTCAGGCACCAGAAGAAAGGAAATAATAAAGGTTAGAGCAGAAATGAATGAGATAGAGAATAGGAAAACAATTGAAAGAGTAGACAATACTAAAAGATGGTTCCTTGAAAAGATCAACAGAATCAATAAACCATTGGTCAAATTGACAAAAGAAAAAACAGGAGAGGAAGCAAATAACCTAAATAAGAAATGGAATGGGTGATATCACAACAGACACAATGGAAATAAAAAGGATCATAACAGAATACTATGAAAAAATGTACTCTAACAAATTTGAAAATCTAGAAGAAATGGACAAATTTCTAGGAACACACTACTTACCTAAACTAACACAAATTGAGGTAGAAAAATTAAATAAACCCACAACAAAAGAAGAGATTGAAGAGATCACTAAAAAAATAAAAACCAACAACAACCAAAAAAGCCCTGGCCCAGACGGCTTCACTGGAGAATTCTATCAAACTTTCAGGGAAGAGTTAACACCATTACTACTAAAGGCATTTCAGGCATAGAAAAGGATGGAATACTCACAAACTCATTCTGTGAAGCCAGCGTAACTATGATACAAAAGTCAGGTAAAGATCCACAAAAAAAGAAAATTACAGACCAATATCCCTCATGAATATAGACCCAAAAATCCTCAACAAAATTCTAGCCAATAGAATTCAACAATATATCAAAAAATTAATTCACCATGACCAAGTGAGATTCATACCAGGTATGCAGGGATGGTTCAACATTAGAAAAACAATGAATGTAATCCATCACATAAATAAAACAAAAGACAAGAACTGCATGATCTTATCAGTTGATGCAGAAAAGGTATTTTAAAAAGTCCAAAACCCATTCTTGATAAAAACTCTCAGCAAAATAGGAATAGAAGGAAAATTCCTGAACATAATAAAGGCCATTTATACAAAGCCAACAACCAACATCATACTAAATGGAGAGTCTTAAAGCATTCCCCTTGAGAAGGGCAACCAGACATGGATGCCCTTTATCACCACTCATATTCAACATTGTACTGGGGGCCCTAGCCAGATCAATAAGGCAAGAAAAAGAAATAAAGTGCATCCAAATTGGTAAGGAAGAAGTAAAAGTATCCCTATTTGCAGATGATATGGTCTTATACATGGAAAACCCCCAAAAATACACAAGAAAACTACTACAACTAATAGAAGATTTTGCAAAATATCAGGATATAAGATAAACATACATAAGTCAGTCAGATTCCTCTGCACCAAAAGAGAGAACTTCCAAGAGGAAATCGTCAAATCAATACCATTATAATAGCCCCCAAGAAGATAAAGTATTTAGGAATAAATTTAAACAGAGATGTAAAAAACCTACACAAAGAAAACTACAAGACACTATTTCAAGAAATCAAAAGAGACTGACATAAGTGGAAAAACATACCATGCTGATAGACAGGAAGACTCAACATTATGAAAATGTCAATTCTTCCCAAAGTGATCTACAGATACAATGCAATCTCAATCCAAGTTCTAATGACAACTTTTAGCATGTTGGAGAAACAAATCACAAACTTCATATGGAAAAGGAAGAAGCCCCAAATAAGTAAAGAATTAATGAAGAAGAAGAACAAAGTGGGAGGCCTCACACTACCTGATGTTAGAACCTATTATACCACCATGAGAGTCAAAACAGCCTGGTACTGGTACAACAGACACATAGATCAATATAACAAAATTGAGAACCCAGACGTAAATCCATGCACCTATGAGCAGCTGATAGTTGACAAAGACCCAAAGTCCATTAAATGGGGGAAAAGACAGTCTTTTTAACAAGTGGTGCTGGCATAACTGGATATCTGTCTGCAAAAAAATGAAACAGGACCCATACCTCACATCATGCACAGAAACTAACTCAAAATGATCAAAGACCTAAATATAAAACCTAAAATGATAAAGATCATGGAAGAAAAAATAGGGACAATGCTAGGAGGCCTGATACACGACATAAACAGAATACAAACCATAACTAACAATGCAGAAACATCAGAAGAGAAACTAGATAACTGGGGTCTGCTAAAAATCAGTTATGCTCATCAAAAGAGTAAAAACAGAACCTACAGATTGGGAAGAAATTTTTAACTATGACATATCTGGTAAGGGTCTAATCATTAAAATCTACAAAGTACAGCAACACCTCAACTACAAAAAGACAAATAAAAAAAAATTAAAAATGGGCAAAGTATATGAACAGACACTGCACCAAAAAAGATATTCAGGTGGCTAATGTACACACGAGGAAATGCTCATGATCATTAGCCACCAGAGAAATGCAAATTAAAACTACAAAGAGATGCCTTATCACCCCAATAACACTGGCACTAATCCAAAAAAAGGAAACCCTGGTGGTGTAGTGGTTAAATGCTGTTAACCAAAAGGTCGGCAGTTGGAATCCACCAGGCGCTCCTTGGAAACTCCACAAGGCATTTCTACTCTGTCCTATAGGGTCTCTATGAGTCAGAAATGACTTGATGGCGATGGGTTTGGTTAATCCATAAAACACCAAATAAAAATGTTGGAGAGGTTGTGGAGAGATTGGACTCTCATGCACTGCTGGTGAGAATGTAAAATGATACAATCACTTTGGAAAACAATCTGGTACTTCCTTAAAAAGCTAGAAGTAGAAATACCATAAGATCCAGCAATCCCACTCATAGGAATATACCCAAGAGAAGTAAGAGCAGTCGCAGGAATAGACATATGCATACCATGTTCATGGGAGCACCATTCACAACAGCACAAAGATGTAAACAACCTAAATGCTCATCAACAGACGAATGGGAAACAAATTATGGTACAGACACACAGTGCAGCCTACTGACGGAGCCCAGTTCTACTCCGACACCCAACGGGTCACTGTGAGTTGCGTTTGATTCTACTGCAACTGGTGGTGGTTTTTGTTTGATATGAAGATAAGCTGTAGCTATGTTGTTGTTGTCTTGCGCTGAATGTTGTTGTTGAGAGCAGTTGCTATTTAGTTGGCTTCTACTCAAAGTAACCTAATATATAAGAGAAAGAAAATTTCCCTGGTCCCATGCCATCCTAATGATTGTTGGTATGTTTGAGTCCATTGTTGTTGTTATTGGGTCAATCCATCTTTTTGAGGGTTTTCCTTTATTTTTGTGATCTTCTACCTCACCTAACAGGACTTCTTTTCCTAGTGATCGGTCTTTCCAGATAATGTGTCCAAAGTAAGTAAGATGAAGTCTTGCCATCCTCATTCCTAAGGAACATTTCACTGTTTTATTGTAAGACTGATTTTTTTGTTCTTTTGTTAATCCATGGTACATTCAATATTCTTCACCAACACCACACTTCCACGCATCAGTACTTCTCCTGCCTTCTTTTTTCATTGTCCAGTGTTCACATTCACAGAGGTGAACAAAAAGACCACAGTGTTGAATAGAAGTAGGGAAAAGAGATACCCTTGCCGTGTTCCTGATTTTATGGCAAAATCTTTCAGTCTTTCACCATTGAGTATAATGTTAAGTGTTGGTTTTTCACAACTGTCCTTTATCATTTTAAGGAAGTGTACTGAGGTGAAGGAAATTCAGAGCTATATGACAGTATTGCACAACAAGCTATTTAATGGGGCCAACACATTGAAAGTCACATGCAAGGGAGTGGTCCCTGTAGCAGGAGGTCTTCCAGAGGCTAGAGTCACAGGTAGCATCAGAAGGAGAAGAGAGCAAGAAAGCTCCCAGGGATGAGAAGCGATATCCTCCTGCAGCCAGGTGATAAGTCTCTGGGTCAGAGAGCCCTAAAAGCAGCAGAATCTTAGGGTCTTTATAACTACACGAATTTATCTTTTTTTTTTTTTCTTTTTTTAGGACTAGCAGAAGTTGAGTCCAGTTTTGCAGGGTATGTAAAACAGGCAGGTCCTAAGTGGCTAAAAATCTGCTTATTTGGGCTATTTTTAAATCAGTTGGACATGTACAAGTTTGAGTTTCATGCCAGTTTTTTTTTTTTTTTCCATATAATACGCCTCAGCTTACTTGAAGAAATAAATAACTTGGGGCTAATACACAGAGGCCATTTTTGACTCTCACATAATAGGAAGTTCGCTTTTATTCCCGATTTTTGAGTGTTTTTTTGTTAAACGTTTTTTCTGCATCAGTTGATAGATCATCCCCCTCTCCCTACATTCTATTAATGTGTTGCATTACACTGATTGACTTTTATATATGCTGCCCTTGTGGGACAAAGCACACAGGGTTATGGCATATGGTCCTTTTAATATGCTGCTGGATTGGAGTTTTACTATTTTGTTGAGGATTTCCATAGATATTTCTATGCAATATTTTTTTCTGATGGCTTTGTCTGGCTAAATATCAGGATGCTGATAGCATCATGGATTGAGTTACAAATTATTCCTTCCTTTTAGTTTTTGGAAAAGTTTGAGAAACATTGATGTTAATTTCTATTTGATGCCTTCTTTATAATTTCTTTGTCATTATTGATATTCTCTATTCGTTGAGACATTCTCCTGTTTTCCTTTAGGTCTTTGACCATGTTTAACACAGTAGATTTAAACGATTTGCCTAGCAATTCTATGTCATTGGTTCTTCAGGGACTGCTTTCACCGATTTTTTTTTTTTTCCTGTGAATTGGTTGTACTTCCTGTTTCTTGGCATGCCTAGTATTTTTACCAAACACTGGGCTTTGTGAATTTTATGTGTTAACTCTGAAAAGCAGATTCTCCAGCCTACCTAGTGCTTGCTGATATTGTTGAGGGCTGCGGTCATCTGTTTAGTGACATTTCCAAACTATTTATTTGTTTGTATGTATTTATTATTTTTCATAGACTGTTTTCTTTGCCATGTGTGGTCACTGAAGTCTATCTTCAGTTATTTTAGTGGTCAACCAGTGACCTGATAGAGACCTTTTTTGGAGTCAAAAAGAGAAGAAAAAGAAAACTAAAAACCCTTTCCTGGTCATTGAAGATTGACTCTGAATTAGGTACTCTTTCAATGCTTAGCCAGGCCACCTACAATTGGGCCTTAGTCTACACCTCCGTTTGTGCAGAGCCCAAAGATCTACCAGAGGCTCAAACCTAGGGTCCTCTCAGGTCTTGTCTGAGCATGCATTCAACCTGGGTATGTACATTGGATCTCTGATCCTTCAGTACATTCAGTATCTCTACAGTTTATTCTCCCATGCATCTGCCTCGTCAGCCTCTTCTTTTCCAGGCTATCAGGTTTGTCTGCTTCTTTCCCTGTTCTCCATTCCTTACCTCAGCTGGTTATGGCATTATATGTCTTTAAGGCTTTTGACAGACAGATACCACCTGGTAGCCACTCATGTCTGAGAGGAGTAAAGCCAAGGCCTATCTCAGAGCAAGTATCTCTGGAACTACCAGATTGGTCAAAATAAACAACAACAACATTTTTAGAAAAAATATCTGTCTTGTCCACACCCTGGCACCAGCAAGTCACACCAGGAATGTGGGCTGCTGTCTTCATGGCAGCTGCCAAGTGGAGAATGGGGGATAGTAGGTGAATAAACAAAAATGCCACCATTTTTCATCAAAATTCAACAGCATCTTTCTCATGAAGCACTTAATGTTTATTCTGTCAGGTTTTTTTCTCACTTATTCATTGCTTCAGGGAAACCCTGGTGGCCTAGTGGTTAAGTGCTACGGCTGCTAACCAAAGGGTCGGCAGTTCGAAGCCTCCAGACGCTCCTTGGAAACTCTATGGGGCAGTTCTACCCTGTTCTATAGGGTCGCTATGAGTGGGAGTCGACTCGATGGCATTGGGTTTGGTTTTTGGTTTTTTTCATTGCTTCAGTGGAGGGAACGAATCCTATACCTTCTTAACACACCGTTTTCTGTAACATCCCCTCTCCTGATGTTTTTAAGTGGCCTTTCTCTTATTTCAGAAACACTGGTGGCATAGTGGTTAAGTGCTATGGCTGCTAACCAAGAGGTCAGCAGTTCGAATCCACCAGACGCTCCTCGGAAACTCTATAGTGAAGCTCTACTCTGTCCTATAGGGTCGCTATGAGTCGCAATCGACTTGATGGGAGTGGGTTTGGTTTTCTGGTTTTCTCTTATTTCAGTATTTGCTTGGTTGCTGTAAATATTTTAAAACTTTCTAAATTTCTAAAAAAGTTGATTCTAACACTTTTTGCTCTGTCGTTGTTTCTGTGCAGGAACAGGCCCTCCACAGAAGCTATCTGAGGCTATCAACTTGGTCATTTTCACTGACATTATCCACATCTCATTTTTTAAAAATATACACGGATATACAATTGATCCAACAACTTTCACTGAAATGTGTATCCTTTTATCACTCCCCATACAAGCACCTGACATATGTGACTCATCATTGTACACATATGTGTGCATCTGAATTATGTATTCTCTTCCATTGGTCTATAATTATATCAATACAAATTTTTGATATCACATAGGATGATGCATCTCATTTTATTATTTTTAAAATTCCCTTTGAGCTATTACTGTTTTTTGCATCATTTTATATAAATTCTATAGCCAACTTGTAAATTAAACACACACACATGCACACACTGATGGGATTCTAATGGGGATTATATTGAATTTATGTAATAATTGAAATGATTTATTTTTTCATTGTTCAGTATAATTCATGGATAATGCACTTAAATATAATTGTTTCATTACAAGTAAGTATGGGTAGCAGCTAGGGGGAGGCATGAGGAATCTTCTCAAGTGCTAATAATATGTTACTACTTTCATATAGGTTTGTTCAATTTGCGATAATCTATCTGATTAGTTGTGAATGTACTGTATATGGATTTCTTTATTCTGTATAACTTACACAAATCATCCTTCAAATTGCTATTTACTTAAAAAAAGTTTGTTAGCTATAGCTATTGAAGTTTAGGCATCGTGTTTAGTCAGGTTTAGGCTCTATTGGAACTCAAAAGCATGAAAATGGTCAAAAATACTACAAAAATTAATTACAATAATAAAAGATCAAGGATGTATAAAACTCTAAGGCCAAGATCAAGAAGCTGGGGTGGAGATTACCTGAAACTTGAAGCTAGCAACTGGACATGCAACCATATACTTCACTGACTGATGTGGTCTGCAGATGTGAACTTTCATGCAATCTGTGTGAAAAATATTTAAATATGTTAAAATTCATTAAATTTGAATGTACATTTATTAAAATATGGATTTATTATTTTCGTTTTTGATAGTAAGTATGAATTAGAATTTCAAACTTTATGTAAAACACAAATGGTTTACACACTTAAGTAATTTCACCACCAATTCCATTCGTAGATATATACAAAATACAAACTCTTGTTTATGGGAAACAGGAGACAAATGCAACAATGTTTATAAGTGCATTGTATATAATAGTAGACAACTAGAAATAAAACAAGCATCTATCAGCAACAACACCACCAACAAAAAATGGATAAATGTGTAGTATAGTCTTAAAATAGAATGCCATTCAATAATAAAATAGAATGGGCTGCCATTTCATTCAACCTGGAGCATTAGTAATGTCAACCGAAAAAACAATTTTCAAAAAGATTATCTGCAACTTAAGGCCCCTTTATTAAGTTCTACAGCATCTAAAAATATTTTCTAATACCCTATGAATTCTATATTATAATTATAGCAAGAGAATTAAAAAAACAAAAATTCAGAATGATGGTGGAGGTATAGGAGGATATGAGGAGTCCCTAGATGGTGCGAACAGTTAACATAGTCACTGCTAACTGAAACCTTGGTGGTTCGAGTCTACCCAGAGGTATAGGAGGATATGAAGAGTCCCTGGATGGTGCGAACAGTTAACATAGTCACTGCTAACTGAAAGCTTGGTGGTTCGAGTCTACCCAGAGGCACCTCAGGAGAACGGATTGGTGATCCACATTAGAAAAATAAGCCGTTGAAAACCCTACCAAGAACAGTTCTACTCTGACACACATGGGGTCGCCAAGAGTTGGAGGAGCACTAAAGATAAATTTACTATTTTAGTTGTTGGGTTGGGTGGTGAACTTACAGGTATACATTATATTACAAACAAACTGACCGAAGTAAGGCATTCATAGACCAATAAACACATTTTGTCTTGAACCAGAAATGAGTGTTCCTAAAGGCCATTACATATAATTATTATTAAAATTATTGACAATGGATCCAAAAAAATCTTGCCAGTGAATCTCTAAAATATTTCACAGAAATATACACTTTCTTCCAATACCATTGTTCATGCACTGATGGCACACTGGTTGTATTTTGCTCTCATGGTTTATATTCCACTTTATATTTAGCAGCAAGTAGTTTAGCAACCCACTGCATTATTTATTATCAACACTCAGACTCTAAGAAGTTTTCATATATTACTGATTGGAAAATAAATGATTAAATCCACTTTGGATAACGCTAAAAAAAAAAATTTTTTTTTTTTTAATTAGAGCTAAACATGTGCCTAATTTATGACTAAGCAATTTCAATTTAGGTATATGTACAAGAGAATTGAGTTCACGTGTTCTCAAAAAACACTTGTACAGGAAGCTTTATGGTAGTTTTATTCATTATAGTCAAACATTTCTGACATCAGAATGGAAATAATTATTCTAAGCCATATGATGGAATTCAGCTTTGTAATAAAAATGATGGAGACACTCAAAAATATGGTTGAACCTTTTAAACATGTTTAGGAAAAGAAGCCAGACATCAAAGAGAACTTATTTTCTGATTTAAAAGTTTTGACTCAATGGTGATGAGAAATAAGAGCTTCTATTTAATGGCGATAGAAGCCAGAATAATGATTGTAATTGTGGGCCTAAGGCATTAACATGAAAGTAGCATAAGAGATGACGAATGATGAAATGCTCCACCTGTGGTTTTCCTCAAGCTGTAATGATGACAGTTCCACACTTCCAGTTGTTAATTTCAAGTTTTAGCCCAATTCTGAAAGCTTCTTATTTCATAGTATTTCCCATCCCATGTGTCCACAAAACTCAAATGTCTGCTTTCTCCCAGTCTCCTGAATCTGCCCAGTCTTTGCCTCTCCACTAATATCACCTTGGTCCAAGGTAATATCTTGTCACAGCTGGACTACTGCAATGGCTTTCTTCTGCCCACATCAATTCTCTACCACAACTCTGCAAAGGTAGCCCATTGTTTTAGGTTCAAAGCCACAATCCTCACATTGATCTAATTTACACTGTAAGACCCGGCTCCAAAACATATACTTATTTTCTGTGTCTCACCAATTTACTCCTTGATCTTTTGTGACTATGCTGGGCATGTCCGCACCTCAGGGAATTCTCACTTGTTCTTTGCTCTTCCCAGAACATTCATCCACAGATATCCACTTGTCTCTTGTCCTCAACTCCTTTTAGTTTTTGACAAATGTTGCATTCTTGGTTCTCCCTTCTCTGTTTGACTTAACGTTGCAAATATCCTTTGTTTTCCCGATTCCAATTTTCCACTTAGTTCTTCTTCATGGTGATTAATACTTTTTGGTAAAAAACATACAGAGTTAAAGCATTAAAGCCCTTGTTCAATGAATGAATAAATAAATGGTTGTATGTGTTTTGCTCTATATTATAGTTTGGTCATCATATGTATTTTCCTGATATTATGTATTATATGGTAAATTATATTTCATGTGCATTTTATTTCAGAATATTAAAAAAGGTACTAAAAATTTGTTATGACATGGGAGCATTGTGTTGACAGGGATTAAATCTATTGCTTTAGAAGATAAAGTTGATAATGGCAACCATTCTTTTGCTTTTACACAGCAAATCCACCGAGTTCCAATAACAATGCTTTAGTTATTTCTGAAAAGTGGAGAAACCAAGGCATTGTTACATTTATTTATTTTGTAAACATTTCTTTGAGCTTACATCTCTCTAGACAGTAGGCTAATCAAATCATGTTGGTCAGTCTCAAACTATAAAGGGTTCTTAAAGTCATATTTTCTGTACAAATATCCATTTTCCCAGCACTCTTCTCATGGCCCCCATGACCTCCTTATTCCTCAGACTGTAGATAAATGGGTTCAGAAGAGGTGTAATGATACTGTAAAACACCGCCACCACTTTATCTTCCTCAGGGTAATGCAAGGAATGTGGCTTGTATAGGTGGAGAGAGCAGTCCCATAAAATAGGCTTGCCACAATCAGATGAGAGGAACACATGGAGATGGCTTTTGTCTGCCCTTTACCTGAACTCATCTGGTACACCGCAATAAGCACTCGGGCATAAGAAGCCAAAATGGCTATGAATGGTAGTAGCAAATGATAAGGCCACTAAAGAGGACAGTATACTCATACTGGGAGGTGTCCTGACACACCAAAGGCAATAGAGATGGAACTTCACAGAAAAAGTGATTAACGATCCGAGATCTGCAGAATGGAAGTTGAAATACATACAGTGTATGTATTAAAGCATTGATAGAACTACTGGCCCATGCACATGTGACCATGGACAAACAGACCGTCTTGCTCATGAGCACAGGATAATGTAAAGGGTGACAGATCGCTACATGTCTATCATAAGACATGAAACCAAGAAGAGCTTTACTTCCACCAAGAGTCAAAAACAGAAAGGTCTGAATCTCACAACCGAAAAAAGCAATGGTCTTACTATTTGACAGGAAGTTTGTCGCCATCTTGGGTACCGTGGTGGAGATGTACATCATGTCAATGAAGGAGAGCTGACTGAGGAGGAAGTACAAGGGAGTGTGGAGCAGAGTGTCCAATCGGATGAGGTGGATCAGTATGATATTTCCCATCAAAGCCACTGAGAAGATGACAGTAATGGCAACGAAGAGTATCTTGTTCATTTGGCCATATTGGAAAAGGCCAAGAAGTATAAACTCTGCTCCAGAAGTTTGATTTTCTGTCTTCATGGCTTAAATCAAAACAAAGCAGACCATATCTGAAAATTCCATGTAACAACACTGACCTTTGAGAGAAAACAAAATGATTATTAAATGCAGTAGAATTCCCTTTAATCAGCTTAGGTGACTGTCTCTCCCTGTTTTTATACAGGAAACCCTGGTAGTGTAGTAATTAAGTGCAACGACTGCTAACCAAAAGGTCAGCAGTTTGAATCCACCAGGCACTCCTTGGAAACTCTATGGGGCAGTTTTTCTCTGTGCTATAGGTCAGAATCAATTCAACAGCAATGGGTTTGGTTTTGGGTTTTTATGCACTGAATCTGTGTCTATTGAGCAATGGGCATTTTGAAAAAATAAAATAAAAATAACGTTTCTTTAAAATTGATCACAGAATAAAAATATAATATGGGGATAAAACATTTAGATGATTTGCCATCATGAGTTATTACTCCCCTTGTAAATATCTTCATGATGATAGACTAGAGACATGTTCACGTGTTGTGAAAAAATCTTTCACTCAATTCCTTCATATATATAGTTTAGAATTGCACTGTTGGTTAAACATGGTATAATATTCTTTAAAAAAAATTTCTTGACTCCATTTTTCAATTTTGAATTTGTATTGGGTACACTTTATACATTGTAAGAAAAAAATTTTTTTTTAATTATATTAACATTTGTGGGTCAGGAATATTTTAGCTCTTCTAAATGAATTGGTGGTTATATAGATAACATCTGTAAGTGTAAATGGGAATTCATTGACAAAGCCCTCCAAAAAAAAAAGATCGATTGATCTACCTACCTACCTACCTACCTACCTATCATCTACCTACCTATCTATCATCTACCTACCTATCTATCATCTACCTACCTATCTATCTATCATCTATCTATCTATCTATCTATCTATCTATCTATCTATCTATCTATCTATCTATCTATCTATCTATCTATCTATCTATCTATCATCTGCCAGACCTAAGGGATGGTTGGAGAATGAATCATTAAAATAGAAGTTAACAATTATTCATCTAAATTTAACTCAAGAAGCATGTCAAGAATGGCATTTTTAATTTTACTTAGTCCTGTTATATTAATTGGGGAAATTTACATTTAAACTGCACTTGGAAGAAGTGGCAATTAGTAAAAGTTTATCACTTGCTGCTCAATCAGGACATGAAATCAAAAGACTACTGATGGCTTTTTTAAAATTCAGAAGTTTTGGATAATTCTTATTGCAGAACAACGTTAAGAAATAGAAAATATTTTCAATTAAAAACTAGCCAACTTTAATATAAAACCCCTTGTTGTTGAGTTGATTCCGATTCACAGAGACCCTATAGGACAGAGTAGAATTGCCCCATAGGGTTTCCAAGGAGTGGCTGGTAGACTCGAACTGCCAACCCTTTGGTTAGCAGCAAAGCACAAAATTAACTGACACTAACAATTGTTGATTATACACATGCAAGTACTAATACAATTCTGGCATATAAAATTCAATGACTCATCATCAGTTATATTTACCATTAACTTGACTATACTTGGTCCAAGATGCAGTCACATGAGCAAACCAAAATGTAAGTCTTCATTCAGTAAATGCCTGTCCTTCTCAGAAGCCGAAATGTAAACTAACCAGTTAGGACTTGCCTGCTGGGCTTAACCTAGTTCAGAATGTCCCATTAATCCCTTCTCCATCACCAGAAATCTGTTGAAAATGAAACTTCTACAAGATTAATTTGTATATGAGCTCATAGACTATATCTGCTATTCATGAATTGGGAAGCTATTGTCTGAAACTTCCTATTCATGAATTGCAAATAAAGCTTATAAGTTCATACGCAAATTTAATCTAGTAGAAATTTTATTTTTTACATTATCTATAGTCAGCCAAGTTCGTATAAACTAAGGCATACTTTTTTTTTTGAACTAACAATATCACGTTAGGAATTTTCATTGTATAAAAAATTTGTAGAAGTATAGTAAACTTAATATATTTTACAGAAGCAATTTGGAATGATGAGTACACGATAAAAACAGATAAGGGAACTAAAAAATATCAGCTTGGTGAGATAATGTGCATGTATTCAAAATCAGTTATGAAAACTACACAGCTACACATTATATATAGAAATATAAATGCACATGCATGTATGCATATATATTTCACTTGAAATAAAACAATTTACAAAGTATTTTAATTCAACTGCAAAGGTTCTCACCACGAATTTGTATCGCTTGAAATAGTTTACAACCTTTCACCATTCCAATAATATTGTTGAATATGACTATGCCTCGAGCATAATACAAAGTGGCAAGGCAAAAATAAGAAAGAAACATTTTTTTCTACCCCAATCAAGACTACTAGTGATGCCTCCAGGGCCATGCTGCCCAGTAGGGGTTGCACTGGACCTTTAAACCCTACCCTTTTCTCGCTTTACAAAGACACGTCTCTTACCTTGCTCTTTTGTGATTGCTGTCCTAAGAAAATTTAAAATCAATATATGACCAAATTAATCTCAGATAACATACCTGGATATTCAATTTTTGCAGAGATCATCCAAATGTAATGTGGATAATCTAGCCAGCCCAGAAATTGCCCAAATCAAAGGAAATGGGCAGGCAAGAAAAATACTATTCACTCTACATAATTTTTCAAATAAAACACATTCCTTTAAATAGTGTTCCTGAGATTAGTTGTATATTGATCTTTTTGACACGAATTGTAGCAAAGTATTCAAGGTATTATAATATTTTAGGTTAAATTCAGAGTAATAAATGGCCCAAAAGAGTTATTTGAAATCTGAATGGTTGTTATTATGAACAAGACTGCTTTAACTCTAGCAGGCCATGTTTTTAAAACTGAAAAATCAGCCACCGTGTTGAAAACCATATTCTTTTTCATTAGAAACCCACTGCCATCGAGTTGATTCCGACTCATAGCGACCCGATCGGACAGAGCAGAACTGTCCCATACAGTTTCCAAGGAGCGCCTGGCAGATTTGAATTGCCGACCTCTTGGTTAGCAGCTGTAGCACTTAACCACTACACCACCAGGGTTTCCAGTTAGACATATAGATTATTTTACATATATAAAAAATAGTTTAAAATTTTATTTTAATTGAGATATATCATCTTTCATATAGAGAGATCTGTTTCATTCTCCTAGAAGACTTTTTTTTTTAAAAAAATAAATCATTAAACAGGGAGTTGGGAAATGGATCTGCAAAATTACATAAAAGATTTTCCTGTCACCCCACTTGGGCACAGCATTAGAGAGGCACAGCAAGTCTGTCTTTCAAAAATTTTTAAGTTAAATTATATTATTTGTTTGTCATATATATTAAAAAGTCACAGACAAAGCTGCATGTATTAGGAAAATCAAGCTACTTGACACTTCTACAGGATGACAGAAAAATAAATTCACAAAGAAATCCAAAGCTGTGAAATCTCTAATTTGAAACACATTTTAGGAAGTGTTACCGTTCTATGAGCTTGCAGGATTGCTTTTTTTTTTTTTTTTGCCTCAGCAAATAAGTCTTCAATCATTTACCATGAAAAAATTTAGTAGAAAAAAGAATCAAATGTTCAAACTCATTTTCTCGTCCTTATATAAGACTTTAAACCTCTCGGTGGACACAGGCTGACTGCCTGATCAGGGTGGAATTCATACTTTGTTTCTCAGAGACCTTCTGGGAAAACTAGACCTCTAGTCCATGATTAAGCACATTGTACAAATTACAAGTGATATTTTATTAGTTCTGGTGTCTGCATTCCTGGGGGGAGGGAGAGAAATGAACAAAGGGTCAAGCCTCAAAATATATTTGTTCAAGTGAAAAAAAAAATCAAATAATTGATATTAGCTGATTGCTTTAAAATTTTTTTTTAAAGTTAACTATTTTACCTTTAAAATATGTACGTAGATTTTGACTCCACATAGTAATCAGCTAATGTATAGTTTGATTTTTTTTTCTGTACAAAATATGCATGAAATACTGAGGATATTATTAATGTGCTAAATTTTGCAATAATTTTATTCCCAAAATAGGAAGGTTGGCTTGGCCATGGAAGTAAGGGACTCCGATTTCTGAAAGTCCACAGATCAAATACAGATGCTGTAACCCCTAAGGGTTAAAGTGCCCACGTGTAGAGTAGAATTTAGAGTTTGGCATGGTGCTCAATAATGTTGTTCTATTACAATGAGATGTACTTAATCTGTAAAAATTGAAGTGAGTTGAAATTTTAACCAGTCAATTCCCTTACCTGATTCTGTGGGATGACATGAAATAGCTGCTGTGCTCAAGAATGGGAAAAGAAAAGTGCAATAACTTAAGAAGAAACTCGATGTGGGTTAGATTTTGGGAAAAAAATACACAGGTTTATTCTATCATGTACAGATAGGGATGTAAGTCACGTCGTAAGATCTTATCTTCATTTTTCTCCAATTATGATATATATGTTATTTTATAATTCATAAATTATAATAATTGTTCCTTAATTTGAAATATTTTGTCTCATTATTCTCTAAATCACCTTCCAGAGAAAACTCCAGGGGCCAACAATCACTGAATCAGTTTTAGGATGAAACACAGGTGTTTAGGAACCCTAATCTCAGATTTTTACTGAATGATTGAGTCCTATGAATAGTCAACATTTGCCTCACATTCAGTCACTTGTGGAAGGATTTCTAGAATGTCGAAGTGACATTTGTAAGTTTTGAATACTGTGAAACTTGTACAGTTTCTGGCATTTTCTTTAAGAACAAGAGAACAAAAATACAAATATAAAATTAATATGACTGTGGAAGAGGCCTGCACAGGTGAGAGGATCTGCAGTTCAAGTTTCTTAAGTTTCAGTGAAAATCTACCTCTGAAGTTAGGTTTGATACCTTTAAGTGGTGCTTGTTGTTATTGTTTTATTATTATTATCACTTGATATTGTGTGAGAAAAATATTTAAGTGTATTATATACAGACAGTTGTCAGCTACTTTGGATGGGTATGAGAACATGAAAACCTAGAACTCTTCCTGTGGCATAAAAAGAGAGATATCTCTCAGGGGCCAAACAACTTACAATGTTGTCCAGCATGCTGTAAGCCCTCAATAAATATTAGCTTTAATGATGATTATTAATGATGATGCTGTTTTTACTGCCTTTTTGGATTTTTTTTTTTTTTATTAGGATAGATTCAAGGATGGAAGCATCTCCTCCACTGCTTTGCTCAAATGTGGACACAAATCCTTCTAAAAGCTTTCCCCATCCCAGTGTGACATGGTTCTACTAAAGTTTCAGGAGAAAAAGAAACAAAACTAGAACAAACTATCTACAGGGAGAATTACTTAAAATAAGCCTTGTACATACAGTCACTCTCTCTGATAAGGTTCAAAGAGCTAAAGTTTGGTATTGAAGAAATCTGAAGTATAAGAGAGTAATCAGTAAATAAATAGAGAGAGATAAATGAATGAATGAATAAACAAATAAGCAGAGATATCAAGTTTTTATCAAGTTTGGTTCTCCAGAGCTCTAGTCAAAACCTGATTTTTGTGTGTTCATCTGACATCCTGCAATTTTGTTGGATTTGTATATTAAATCTAATAGTTCATTTTTGTTTTTGTTGGTTTGTTGTGTGTGTGTGTATTCTTTGTTGTTGTTGTTAGGTGATGTCAAGTTTGTTCTGACTCACAGCGACTCCTGTGTACAACAGAAGGAAACACTGCTCTGTCCTGTGCCATCCTCACAATCATTGTTATGCTTGAGCCCAGAGTATTTCTTAGGATATTCTGTATATAAGATCATGTCATTTGAATAGGAACAAATTTACTTCTTTTCAAATTTGAATGCCATTTCCTATTTTTTTTTTCCTAACTTTTCTGGCTAGTATTTACATAATAATATGGACTAAGAGTTGTGAAGTCAAGCATCCTTGATTTGTTCCTGATGTTATGGAAAAACTTTTACTTTTTCACCAATGTGTGTGATGTCAGCCGTGGGCATTTCATAACTGTCCTTAATCAGATACAAGCAGTTTCCTTACATTTCTAGTTTGTTGGGTGATTTTATTATGAAAGGGTATTGGAGTGTGTCAAATGATTTTTCTGCATCAATTAATATAATCATTTTTGTTCATTCTCTTAATTGATATTTATGTTTAACCACCCCTGCATTTATGGGATAAGTGTCACTGGGTCGTGGTGTATAGTCCTTCCAATATGCTGCCATATTTGGTTTGCTAGTATTTTGTTGCAATTTGCTGCTGAATTTGGTTTGTTAGTATTTTATAGACGATTTGCATCCATATTCATAAGGTACATTGTGATTTATTTTATTTTTTTTTGCTTTGGTATCAGGGTGATAATGTCATTCTAGAATGAGTTGCCTTCTATTTTTTGGAACAGTTTGAGAAAGATTATTGTTAATTTCTATCTGGTGTCCTTTTATAATTTCTATCTCCTTATTGGCAGTCTCTATTTGTTAAGACATTATTTCACTGGCTACCTTTAGTCCTTTGTACGTGATATCCATTAGCACCTTGAACATATTTAATACAGTTCATTTATATTATTTCTCTAGTAATTCCAATATCTGAGTTGACTCAGGGATTGTTTCAAATTTATTTATTTTTTCCTGTGAATGAGCCATGTGCTCCTGTTTATTTGCATGCCTAATATTTTGTTGTTGCTGTTGTGGAAAACCGAACATTGTAAATTACAAACCATAATTATTAAAATTATTGACAATGGATTAAAAACAATCTTGTCAGTGATTATCTTAAATACTTCACAGAAAATGTATACTTTCTTCCAATACCATTATTCATGCACTGTTTGAGCACTGGTTGGATTTTATGGTCATGGCTTATATCCAATTTTATATTTAGTGCCAGGTAGTTTAGCAAGTCACTGCATTATTTATTATCAACAATTAGGCTCTAAGAATTTCTCTTGTATTGCTGAATGGAATACAAATGATTAAACCCACATTGCAATAACACATTCATAGCTATAGATGTACTTAAAAAATGACCAAGCAATTTCAATCTTTGATGTATATACAAGATAATTCAGTTAACAAGTTCTCAAAAAGCATTTGTGCAGGAAGTTTTATGGCAGTTTTATTCATGATAGCCAAACATTTCCTGCATCAGAACGGAAACAATTGCTCAGGAGCCATACAGTGGAATGTAGCTTTGTAATATAAACGATGGAGTTACAGAGACACACAAAAATATGGTTAAATCTTTTAAATATGTTGACTGAAAGAAGCCAGATATCAAAGTGAACTTTTTTTTTCTGATTCCAAAGTTTCTACCCAATGGTGATGAGAAATAAGAGCTTCTCTATTTAATGGTGATAGAAGTCAGAATAATGACTGCGTTTGTGGGGCCAAGAGGTCAACGTGAAAGTAGCACAAGAGGTGCTGAATGATGAAAACGTTCCACCTGTGGCTTCCCCCAAACTATAATGATGACAACTCCATACTTCCAATTATGTAGTCCAAGTCTTAGCCCAATTCTGAATGCCTCTTATTTCGTAGCATTTCATATCCCAATGTGTCCACAAAACTCAAATATCTGCTTTCTCCCAGTCTCCTGAATCTGGCCAGTTTTTGCTCCTCCACTAATATCACTTCGATCCAAGGCCATATTTTGTCACAACTCGGCTACTGCAATGGCCTCCTTGTGTTCACATCAATTCTATACTCACAACTCAGCAATGGTTGCCCAGCATTTTATGTTAAAATCCAGAATCCTCATATTGATCTAATTTATACTACATGTTCTGGCCCCATTACATCTACCTATTGCCTAAGTCTCATCAATTTACTCCTTGATCTTTTGTGACTATGCAGGGCATGTTCCCATCACGGAAGTTCTCACTTGCTCTTTGCTTTTCCCAGAACACTTTTCCTCAGATGTCCACTTGACTCTCTTCCTTAACTCCTTTTAGTCTGACAAATTGTCACGTTCTTGTTTCTCCCTTCTCTATTTTACTTATAATTGCAAACATCTTTTAGTTTCCCTATTCCAATTTTCCACTTAGTTTTTCTTCATGGCAATTAATACTTTTTGATATACTGTACAATTTATGCATTAATTTTATATATTGTCTTTCTCCTCACAATGAAATGTAAACTTTAAGAAAGCAGACATTTATCTCAGTTTTATATTGCTCAACCCCATATCACCAGTGCCTATAATAGCGTCACATACAAAGTTAAAGCATTAAAACTTTTGTTCAATGAATGAAAGAATGAGTGGATATATGAAATCTGCTCTATACTACAGTTTGGTCATCATATATATTATCTAGGTATTACGCATTTTGCAATAAATTATCTTTTCGATGCATTTTATTTCAGCAAATTAAAGAAGAAAAAATATTTGCTATGACGTAGGAGTATTGTGTTTATGGGTCCTAAATCTACTGCTTTAGAAGATAAACAACGTAGATAATGGCAACCATTCTCTTGCTTATACATTGTAAATCAATCCAGTTCCAATAGTAATGATTTAGTTATTTCTGAAGAGAGGAGAAATGAAGGCATTTGTCTAATTATTTATTTTGTAAACATTTCTTTGAGCTTACATATCTCTAGACAGTAGGCTAATCAAATCATGTTGTTCAGTCTCAAACTATAAAGGGTTCCTAAAGTCATATTTTGTGTACAAATGTCTATTTTCCCAAAACTCTTTTCTAGTCCCCATGACCTCCTTATTCCTCAGACTGTAGATAAATGGGTTCAGAAGAGGTGTAATGATACTGTAAAATACCACCACCACTTTATCTTCCTCAGGGTAATGCAAGGTGTGTGGTCTTGTATAGGTGGAGAGAGCAGTCCCATAGAATAGGTTTGCCACAATCAGATGAGGGGAACACATGGAGATGGCTTTTGTCTGCCCTTTACCTGAGCTCATCTGGTATACCACAATAAGCACCCGGGCATAGGAAGCCAGAATGGCCATGAATGGTAGTAGCAGAATGATAAGGACACTAAAGAGGACGGTATACTTACACTAGGAGGTGTCCTGACACACCAAAGGCAATAGAGATGGAACTTCACAGAAAAAGTGGTTAATGATCCGAGATGTACAGAATGGAAGTTGAAATACATACAGTGTATGTATTAAAGCATTGATAGAACTACTGGCCCATGCACATGTGACCATGGACAAACAGATCATCTTGCTCATGAGCACAGGATAATGTAAAGGGTGACAGATCGCTACATATCTATCATAAGACATGAAACCAAGACGAAGAGCTTCAGTTCCACCAAGGGTCAAAACCACAAAGGTTTGAATCTTACAACCTAAAAAAGTAATGGTCTTACCATTTGACAGGAAGTTTGCTGCCATCTTGGGTACCGTGGTGGAGATGTACATCATGTCAGTGAAGGAGAGCTGACTGAGGAGGAAGTACATGGGAGTGTGGAGTGGAGTGTCCAATCGGATGAGGTGGATCAGTATGATATTCCCCATCAAAGACACTGAGAAGAGGCCCACAATGGTAACAAAGAGGACGGTGTTCATTTGGCCATATTGGAAAAAGCCAAGAAGTATAAATTCTGTTCCAAAAGTTTGATTTTCTGTCTTCATGGCTTAAATAAAAATAAAGCAGACAATATCTGAAAATTCAGTGTAAACAACATTGAATGTCCTCCAAAAGAAAACAAAATGATTATTAAATGCAGTAGAATTTCCTTGAATCACTTTAGGTGACTATTTCTCCCCTTGTTTCTATGCACTGAATCTGTGTCTGTTGAGCAATGGCCAATTTGAAAAAAAAAATATTATCTGGAAATAAAAATTTAGATGATTTGCCAACATGAATTTTTTCTCCCCTTTTAAATATCTTCAAGATGAGAGATTGGAGATGTGCTTACTTGGTATGAAAAAAAAAATCTTTCACTCCATTCATTTAAATAATTAAACATGACAGTGATGTTCAAATATGGTATAATATTCTTACAAAAAGAATTTCTTTCTCCATTTCTCAATTTTGAAATTATATTGGCTATAGGTTGTAATAAATGTTATATTACCATTTGTATGTCAGGAATACTACAACTCTTGTAAATGAATTGGTGATTATTTCTATAATATCTGTAATTGTATGTGGAAATTTGTTGCCCAGGCACAAAACAAATATGCAAGACCTTTAAGAAGGGCTGGAGAAAGAAACATTGAAATGTTACATTAGCAATTATTAATCTAAGTTTAACTCAAGGAACCTGTCAAGAATGGCATTTTGAATTTGACTTGGTCCTTTTATATTAATAGGGGAAATTTACATATAAACTGCACTTGGATCAAATGTCAGTTAGTAAAATGTTATTACTTGCTCCTCAGTTGAGATATGGAGTCAAAAGGTATTGATGCCCCATTAAAATTTGAAAGTTTTAGGTAATTGTTATTACAAATATTGCTCAACGAAGTTGAGAAATTAAAATTATTTTCAGTAAAAACTAGTCAGCTTTAATATAAAGTGTGACAAATATGAAAATTAATTGACAATACCAACTGTTGATCATACAGACATGCAAATACAAATACAATTCTAGCATATAGAACTCAATGATCTTTCATAAAGTTTTATTTATTGTTGACCTGACTATACTTGGTTCAAGGTGCAGTCACTTATGCTAAGCCCCACATCAGCAAACCAAAACTAAGTCTAGTTCCTACAAATGCCTGACCTTCCCAGAAGCCAAAATGTGAGTTAACCAGTTAAGACTTGCCTGCTGAGCTTAACCTAGTTCAAAACATTCCATTAAGCCCATTCCCATGACCAGAACTGTTAAAAACAAAATTTTTACAAAATTAAATTTGTATAAGAACTCATAACCTGTAGTTGCTATTCATGAATTAGAAAGCTCTTGTCTGAAACTTCCCATTCATAAATTGCAAGTTAAACTTATGGGTTCATATACAAACCTAATCTTGTAGAAATTTTGTTTTTAACATTATCTATAGTCAGCCAAGTTGGTATAAACTAAGGCACATTTGACTATAAGTAATCATATCATTAAGTTATATAGGAAAGATACTACACACATTTCATATATTCTAAAAAGCTTTGATGCTATTGAACCGTCTTTCTTCATTATAGGCCTTTCTCAAAGAACAGTGCTTTTCTCTAAAACTGCAAACACAGTGATATAAAATAATGATGGATGTTTGTATAATTCAAAAAAAAAACAAAGACTTATTCTAACAACATTATGATTTTTTTGAATGTTCTAACTCATGAAATAGAATATGACAAATAAAAATAACAACACAAAAAAGAAAAAAAAATTTCTATTTAAAAGCTTTACTGTTTTTGAAAACCTAATAAATGAAAAACATTTAACTTGCTAAAAGTGTTCGATAAATTGTATAAATTATAATTTATAGTTAGCGACATTCTAATACATTATATTTTTAATATTCTTAAAATTTTTCACCTTAGTAACAACAATACTCAATGATAATAAAATATTATTTAAATATGGTTATCAAAAAAACTGGCTTATGTTTTAAAAATATCAAATGCAAACACACGTAACTGAAAGGACAAATTAATGTCATTGCAAGCTAGTTCACTGTAAACCAATTTATGTAAATAGAATCTAAATTTTAAGATAGGTTATATATTTCAGACCATGATGCAATTTTTTAATAAAAATCTGAAAGAAAATGATTGAGTTAGAAATAAAAATTAAAAAAAAATGTTGATCAGAGAACGAAGAGGAGGAAATACAACACGTAAAATTTTATGGATATAAATGTGATGAAATAGCGTGATAATTGGGTGTGATAGAAAAACAGGAAAGTAAGAATACAATAGCTGTAGAAGTTATCAGGAGTCTTGATTCTGGTGTAGTGATTTTAGCACTGAGCTGCTAACTGAAAGGCAGGCGGTAGTTGGAACCCACCAGCTGCTGAACAGGAGGAGAAAGATGTGGCAGTCTGCTCCTGTAAAGATTTACAGCCTTGGAAACCCTACGGGGCAGTTCTACTCTGTCCTATAAGGTCACTATGAGTTGCAATTGACTCCATGGCAGTGGGTTTATAGAAGTTATATAATTATTATATGACTATGTATCATCAATAAATTATACACTCTGTCCATTGCCTTGGAGTCAATTCCATTTCATAGTGACCCCCGGGCAGAGCAGAACTGCCCCATAGGATTTCTAAAGCTACAATCAGTACAGAAGGAGCCCTGTTTGTGCTGTGGTTATGTGTTTGGCTGATAACAGAAGAGTTGGTGGTTTGATCCTACTAGGTGCTTTGAGGGAGAAAGATGTGGCAGTCTGCTCCTGTAAAGATTTACTGCCTTTGAAACCTACTTTGTCCTATACGATCACTATGAGTTGGAATCTACTGGATGGCAGTGGGTTAATCTTTATAGAAACAGGCTGCCACATCTTTCTCCCTTGAAGTTCCTGGTAGGTTCCAACCCCTGAGCTTTGGGTTAAAGCCCAATGCTTAACCACTGTACAGCCAGGGCTCCTTCAATAAAATAAGTAGAGAAGTCTGTTCTTTTTGTGAATTTGATCGTTTGTTCTACATTTTCTTCCACTCTGTCCAGGAGTCTCTGTTGTAATCCCAGTCAGAGCAGAACCCTGGAGACTATGGCCCCTGGAGATCCTTCTAACTCAGAACCGAAGCCACCCCTGAAGTTTACCTTTCAACCAAAGGTAAGACAGGCCTATAAAACGAACAGTATATGACATCATATGGGCTACACCTGCCAAAAAACAGAGAGGAGAAGGCAGGAAGGGACAGGAAAACTGGACAAATGGAATGTGGGAATGTGGGGTGGAAAGGGGGAGAGTGCTGACACAATAGGGATTGCAGCCAATGCCATGAAAAAAATCGTGTATAAATTTTTGAATGACAAAGTAATATAAACATATATATGGAAGGAAAAATTTATTTAAAAAAAAGAAAATGGGAACACTGGCAACAATTTCCAATCTATTGGAATGCCCATTTCATCAGGTGGGGGTCGTTATTTTGTAGTTTTTACCCCAAAAAATTTCATGTAAAGAATTATAAATCTAAACAAGAACCCAAATTAAATTCTTAGAATAAAAAAATTTAATATCACAAATAAAATCCAATTTACCAAAAATTAATAATAAAAATGAAAATAGCTGACTAAGCAGAAAAAAATATACAAATAAGTGATACATCAAAAATGAAATAGAAGGTTTAAAATAAAGAAATAATCCCAAAATATTAAAACCTAGTTAAACAAAACAACTTTATTAAATTATTAGGCCAAAAATGTTGTGAGCAACGTTATCAGATATGCAGTAGCATAGTTTTGGTAAAACACGGTAGATCTTTTCCAAACTTGCTAATCATTTCTCACGACCTTTGATCATTTTCATACCTGTCGCAGTCGTTGAGTTAGGGCTGCTTACCAAAAGGCTTGCAGCTCGATTCCACCAGCGGCTCCTTGGAAACCATACTGGGCAGTTCTGCTCTGTCCTACAGGGTGGCTTTGAGTCAGAATAGACTTGATGGAAACCACTTTTTTTTTTAACTAACAGTTTCATATTAGGAATTTTTCTTGTGTAATTTATAGAAATACACTAAACATACAGGAGAAATTTGAAATGAAGGGCACATGATGAAAATGGAGAAAGGAACTAAAAACATCAACTTGTTGAGATAATGTGCATGTATTCAAAATCGGTTATGAAAACTAGACAGTTACACATTATATACACACATATATACATATGCATATAAGCATATGTATTTCACTAAAAATAAAACAATTTACAAAATATTTTAATACCACTGCATAAGTTTCTTAACAGGTGTTTGTATTGCTTGAAATACTTTACATAGTTTACAACCTTTCACCTTTCTAATAATATTCCTGAACATGACTATGTCCTAAGCATAATGTAAAGTGGTAAGGCAAAAATAAGAAAGAAATGTTTTTTCTACCCCAATCAAGACTACGAGTGATAGCTGCAGGGCCATGCTGCCCAGTAGGGGTTGCATTGGACCTTCAAACCCTAACCCTTATCTCACCTTCCCAAGAAATGTCTCTCACCTTGCTCCTTTGTGATTGCCGCCCCAAGAAAATTTCAATTCAATGTATGGTCAAATCAATCTCACATAACTTACCTTGATACTCATTTTTGCAGAAATCATTCAAATGTAATCTGAATAATTTGGGCAGCCCAGATATCATGCAAATCAAGGAAATGAGTGTGCAAAAAAAACAATACAATCCACTCTACATAATTTATCAGATAAAACAAATTCCTTTAAATAGTGTCCCTGAGATTAGTTGTATATTGATCTTTTTGATATGAATTCTAGTAAAGTCTCTGAGGTATTGTAATATTTTAGGTTAAATTCAGAGTAATTAGTGGCCTAAAACAGCTATTTGAAATTTGAATTGTTGTTATGAAGGAGACTGCTCACATCCAGCGGGTCATGTTTTTAAAACTGAAGAATAAGCTACTGCATTGAAAAGCACATTCTTCTTCATTAGATGTGTAGACATCCACATTCTTTTCTAGATATAAAGTAATTAATTTTAAAACTTATTTCAGTTGAGATATATAGTGTCTCATATAGAGATATGTTTCATTTTCCCAGGAAATTTTATTTGAAATAAAACATTAGGTCAGAAGCTGGGGAAGGGGTCTGCAAAATTAAATAGATTTCCCTGTCACCCCACGTGGGGATAGTGTTACATACTCACAGCAAGTCCGTCTTTCACAAAGTTTTAAGTTAAATTATATTGTTTGTTGGTTATATATATCAAAGAGTCACAGAGACAAACTGCATATATTATGAAAAATCAAGCTACTTTATTTGGCACCTCTACGGGGTGGCAGAGAAATAGATTTGAAAAGGAACCCAAAACTGTAGAAACCTCTAATCTGAAACACATTTCAGGAACTGTTACCACACTACGAGTATGCAAGATTGCCTTTGTTTTTTTTTGCCTCAGACAATAAGCCTTCAATCATTTACCATGAAAAATTTTAATAAAAAAAGAAATGTTCAAACTCATTTTCTCATCCTTATATGAGGCTTTCAACCTCTTGATAGAAATGGGCTGACTGCCTAATCATGGTGGAATTCATATTTTGTTTCTCAGAGGCCTTCTGGGGAAACTAGGTCTCTAGCCCACAATTAAGCACATTGTAGAAATTGTAGGTGATATTTTATGAGGCCTAGTATCTACACTCCTGGGAGAAAAAAAAAAAAGAACAAAGGGTCAAGGCTCAAAATATATTTGTTCAAGTGAAAAACAAATCAAATAACTGATCTTAACTGAATGTTAAAAAAAGAAAAACCAGTTAACTCTATTTTACCTTTAAAATATGCGTGTAGATTTAGACTCCATGTAATTAGTAATTGACTAATATTTACTTTGATTTTTTTCTGTACAAAATATTCATGCAATACTGAGAATTGTATAATGTAGGAGATATTATGTTAAATACTGCAATAATTTTATTCTCAAAATAAACAAGTTGGCTTGACCATAGAAGTAAGAGACTCAGCTTTCTGGAAGTCCACAGATCCAACATAAATGTTTCAGCCCCTAAGGTGTAAATGTCTCCAAGTTCATAGACAGGAATTTAGATTTTGGCATGATGCCCACTTACATTTGTTCTATTTGAATGAGATATATTTAATCTGGAAAAATTAAAGTGAAGTGGGATTTTAACCAGTCGATTCTCTTACCTAATTCCATGGGATGACATAAGACAGCTGCTGTGCTCAAGTAGGAAAAAGAAATGTGCAATAACTTAAGAAGAAAGGTGATGTAGGTCAGAGTTTAGAGAGAAAATACATAGGTTAACTCTATCACACACAGAGATGGAAGTCACATCAGTAAGTTCTTATCTTCATTTTTCCTCAATTATAATTTATAACATAATTACTTCTTAATTTGAAATATTTTATCTCATTATTCTCTAAAACACCTTACAAAGAAACTCCAGTCGTCAAACAACCATTGAGTCAGTCATAGGATAAAACATAAGCATTCTGGAAACCAAATCTCAGAGTTTAACTGAAGAATTGAGTCCTATGAATGGTCAACACTTGCCTCACTTTTGTTCACTAGTGGAAATAGACCTAGAATATCAAGGTGACATTTGTAAATTTTGAATAATGTGAAACTTCTGCAGTTTTTGGCACTCGATTTTAGAACCAGAAAACAAAAATGCAAATATAAAATCAATATGATCTTGGAAGGGGCCTGGACAGGTAAGAAGGTATTTGCTCTCTTGATTCAGGTATTAATTATTAACTTTCAAGTGTTACTGGTAATAGCATCTACCACTAACATTGTTTATTAAAAAGTAAATTAGTTAACACATGCAAACAACTTACAACATTGTCCAGCATGCTGCAAACACTCAACAAACAGCTTTAATGATGATTATTATTGATGCTGCTGTTTTTACTGCTTTTTTGATTATTATTTCACATAAACTAAGATTCAGGGATGGAAGCATCACCTGCACTGCTTTGCTCAAACACAGGCACAAATCCTTTTAACAGCTTTCTACACCCCTGTGTTACATGGTTCTACTAAAAACTCAACAAACAAAAATAGAACAAACTCTCTGCACTGAGAATTACTTAAATAAACCTTATAAATACAGTCACTTTCTCTGCTCAGGTTCAAAGACTCTCTCCCAACGACATGATCACTGTTGAGGGCTGACCTCCTTCCAGCTAGGGGCAGCCTTCCTACCTAATAGCCAACACAGGGCAAATGAATGTTTTTGCCACCACCTGAGAAGCACTGAGTCTATACACATGGGTGCTTGGGCCCAAATAGTGAACCAAGAGGGAATCATTAAATCTCTTTTCCTCCAAATTTAAGCTCTTTAAATTCATACAAATAAGGAAAAAAAAGAAAAAAAAGATCATCCAATTTTTTTTGGATCAAGCTTAATGAGAAGTAATTTAAAGTAGATTTAAAGCAAACGTGTCATGAAGAAAACTAATCAAGTGAATCAATTTTTCCCATAATTAAGAAGTCATTGACATCTTTTTTCCCTTAAAATCCAGGTCAATTTGAAGTTTGGTGTTGAAAAAATGTGAAGCTCAAAAGGGTAATAAGTAAACAGAGAGAGAGAGAGATAAATAAATGAATGAACACATGGATGGATGGATGGATGGATGGATGGATGGATGGATGGATGGATGGATGGATGGATGGATGGATGGATGGATGGATGGATGGACTGGCATATAGAAAGACAGACATATGAATGAATGAATAGATGAATAAGTAGATAAAGAGATAGCTATATCAACAAATCAATAAATAGATGGATAAATAGCATACAGATAAATAATAACAATCTGGCTTTCCAGAACTGTATTTTTGTGTGTTGATCTGATATCCTGCCATTCTGTTGAATTTGTATATTAAATCTAATAGTTTCTTTCTGTTTTTTATTTGTATTGTATATTTGTGGGTGTGTGTATGTGAGAGAGAGAAATAGAGAGAATTCCTTAGGATATTCTATGTATAAGATCTTGTCATCTTGAATAGGAAAAATTTTACTTCTTTCCAAATTCAAATGCCTTTAAAAAAAAATTTTAGCCTAACTTTTCTGTCTAGTATTTCCAGAAAAATGTGGAATAAGAGTTATGAAATCAGGCATCCTTGTCTTGTTCCTGATGTTAGGGGAAAACTTGTAGTCTTTCACCAATGCGTGTGATGTTAGCTGTGGGTGTTTCATAAGTGTCCTTAATCAGATACATGTAGTTTCCTTACATTCCTAGTTTGTTGAGTGATTTTATTATGAAAGGGTCTTGGATTTTGTCAAATGATGTTTCTGCATTCATTAACCAATTCATTTTTCCTTCATTTTCTTAATTAATTGATATTTGTGCTTAACAACTCTTGCACTTGTGGGATAAGTTCCACTGGGACGTGGTTTATAGTCTTTTCAATATGCTGCTATGTTTGGTTTGCTAGTATTTTGCTGCTGGATTTGGTTTGTTAGTACTCTGTTGAAGATTTGCATTCATATTCATAAGGGATATTGTGGGTTTTTTTGGCTTTGGTATCAGGGTGATTATGTCATCATAGAATCAATTACAAAGTGTTCCCTACTATTTTCTTTTGCAAGAGTTTGAGAAAGATTAATGTTAATTTGTATTCGGTACTTTGTTATAATTTCCATCTCCTTAAATTATTGTTGTTGTTTTTGCTAGGTGCCCTCGAGTCATTTCTGACTCATAGCCACCCTATGCACAACAAAAGGAAACACTGCCCGATCCTGTGCCATCCTCACGATCATTGCTATACGTGAGCCCATTGTTGCAGCCACCATGTCAGTCCATCTTGTTGAGGGCCTTCCTCTTTTTCACTGACCCTATTCTTTACCAAGGATGATGTCCTTCTCCAGAGACTGATCCTTCCTGACAACATGCCCAAAGTATATGAGATGAAGTCTCACCATCCTTGCTTCTAAGGAGCATTCTGGCTGTACTTCTTCCAAGGCAGATTTGTTCCTTATTTTGGCACATCATGATATATTCAATATTCTTCACCAACAGATGCCAATTTTTCTTCAGTCTTCCTTACTCATCATCCAGCTTTCATTGCTTGGGTCAGGGGCACCTTAGTCTTCAAGGTGACATCCTTGCTTTTTAACACTTTAAGGAGGTCTTTTGTAGCAGATTAGCCCACTGCTGCTTCCATGGATGTTGATTGCTGAAACAAGTAAAATGAAATCCTTATTGTTTTGGGTTTTATATTTAGGTCTTTGATCCATTTTGAGTTAGTTTTTGTTTATGATGTGAAGTATGGGTCCTGATTCATTTTTTCTACAGATGGACATTCAGTTTTGCCAGTGCCATTTGTTAGAGACTGTCTTTTCCCAATTTAACAAAATTTTGTCCTTCATCAAAAATCAGCGGCCCATAGCTGGATGGATTTACATCTGTGCTCTAAATTCTGTTCCATCGGTCTATGTGTTTGTCATCGTACAAATACCAGTCTGTTTTGATTGCCATGCCTGTATAGTAGGTTCTGAGATTCAGTAGTGCGAGGCCTTCTTTCTACCTTGTTCTTCTTTAGTAGTACTTAACTTATCCAAGGCCTCTTTCCTTTTCACATTGGGTTGGTGATTAGTGTTTCCATCTCATTAAAGAATGCTGTTGCAATTTGGATCGGTATTGCATTATATTTGTAGATCACTTCAGGTACTATTGACATTTTCATGATGTTGAGTCTTCCTATCCATGAGCATTTTTTTTTCTTCCAATTATATAGGTCTCTTGGTTTCTTGCAGTAGCATTTTGTAGTTTTCTTTGTATAGGTCTTTTATATCCCTGGTTAGATTTATTCCCAAGTATTTTATCATTTGGGGGGCTATTATAAATGGCATTCTTTTTGTGATTTACTTTTTGAAGTTCTCTTTGTTAATGTAGAGGAATCCAACTGATTTTTTATATGCTGATATTGTACGCTGCTACTTTGCTGACTCCTTCTATTAGTTCCAGTAGTTTTTTTGTGGAATCCTTGGAGTTTTCTATGTATAGGTTCATTTCATCTGCGTATAGGGAAAATTATGCTTCTTCCTTCCAATTTGGATGTCCTTTATTTCTTTCTTTTTTCCATATTTCTTTAGTTAAGACTTTCAGTGCAATGACATTTTGGTTAGCAGCCGAGCACTTAACCAATGCACCACCAGGCCTCCTCTATGTCGTTACCTTGAAATTTACCGTTACCTTCCTAAGTTTAAAACAGTCTTTTATTTATTGATATCGCTTTGGCTTCCTCTCCATATGGAAGTTCTATAACTACACCATTTCTTCCCTCTTTTTTGTTTTGATGTCATCATTTACATATTGATGTCTTTGGTTCCCTGTTTTTAGCTTTGTTTTGTTTTTTAAATTCTTTATTTGGGTTGGTATCTGGGTGGTCTGTCCTGCATCCAAATATCAGATTATTGTTTAATGTTTTTGGTTCTCTATTCGAAGGACTCTCTTTAATATTTCTCATAAGTTTGGTCTGGTTTTTACAAATTCCCTTAATTTCTGCTTATCTGGAAATATTCTAATGTTGCCATTGTATTTGAGAGACAGTTTTACCGAATATAGAATTGCTGGCTGGGTTTTTTTTGTTTTTGTTTTTGTTTTTTTACTTTTGACCTTTTATATAGGTCTTCCCACTGTCTTCTTGCCTACGTGGTTTTAGCTACATAGTTGGAGATTAGTTTTATTGGTTCCCCTTTGTAGATAGGTGACTTTATTTTTCCTTAGCTGATCTCAGGATTCTTTGTTTGTCTTTGGTCCTTTTTATTTGCACGTTTGTTTATAAGTCTTGGTGACTTTCTTTGGGCTCTATCCTGTATGGGGTTCATTGCGCTTCTTGGATGAGTATCTTCTTATCTTTCATGATGATAGATAGCGAAGTTTTCTGCCAGGGTTACTTTGACAATTGTCTCTGTGTTTTGCATTGCACCCAGCCCCATCCATTGGATCTCTTATCATATGCAAGTTTTTCCTCTTGATAGTGTCCCACATAATTATTAGGATTTCTTCATTCTTTTTTCTGATTTTTCCTCAAATTGGTATCAAGGGATTTTTCTTTAATTTCACTAATCTGTCTTCCATTGCTTCAATTCTGGTCCTATATCCTTCTTTTGAGTTGTCTGTTTCTGAAATTTTATTCTTAATCTTTTGGCTTTCTAGTTGATGTTTTTGTATGGTTTCTAGTTGTTTCGTTTTTATATTGTTTTCCTGAATTCTTTATCGCTTTTATGAGTTGTAACCAACTTGACAACAATGGGTTTTTTGTTTGTTTGTTGCTTTCTTTCATTTTGTCAGTGCCTTCCTTGATTTTGTCTATATTTTTCTTGGTTTTGCCTGTGTTTTCACAGGCTGTTTCTTACCCCCGGCAGTTTTTTTGTTATTTCAGTCACTTGCTGACTCCATCCTGTCCTGCTTCTTTTTGTGATTTGATATTGTCTGTTGTTTCCGAAGCATCAAGAAATTATTATATCTATTTATTTACTGTGTGTTTGTTGAACCCTGAAATTTTGTTTTGTTTTGATATATCCAAGTAGGCTGGGCCTGTGTTTTGCTCTGGTCTCTAATTTTGCCATTTTGATGCTCTCACTACCTTTCTCAGGGTTGGTGGAGGAATGACTGCACGTGTGAGTGTGGGTCTCTCGTGGGGCTGTTGAGGATATAGGTGGTGTTTCTGTTGAGGTGGTGTGTTTGTCTGTCCAGCTGGACCCTGGCTGTGGGTGCAGTGGGTGATCTTCCTAGTTTTGGGGTTGGGTGCTGTGTGTGTGCTCTGCTGATTGCAGGGTGGTTGGATTTGGGGTATCTGGGTTGTTGGTCCCCAGATGAGTTGTCTGGAAACTCTCATCAATGGTTCCAGGTGAGCAGGGTTATGTGGGGATGTTTAGAATTAGAATATAGAATACAGAAGAATATACAATATACATTATAGAAGAATATACACAGTAGAAGACTATACAATACAGAATATAGATTATACAAGAGCATGTAATACAGAATTTAGAACACAGAATGTAGAATAAAGACTATAGAATACAGATTATAAAATACAGAAAATTATGGAATGTAGAATGTAAAATATAGAATACACTATATTCTATTTTCAAAGTTCTTTTATATTCTGTATTCTATCTTCAGTGTTCTATGTTCCATATTCTATATTTCAAATTCTCTATTTTCTATAATCTATGTTCTTCTATATTCTATTTTTGTATATTCTATATTTCATACTTTGCATTCTATATTCGATGTTCTACATTCTATATTTTTCTACATACAATATTCTTGTATATTCTATATTTCATATTCCATATTCTATATTGTATATTTTAAATTCTTCCATATTCTATGCTCTATATTCTGTATTCTACATTCTAAATTCTTTATTCTATGTTCTTCCATATTCTTCTATATTCTATATACTATATTTTTCTGTATTTTATATTCCATAGTCTACATTCTTCCTTCTATATTTTACATTTTTCTATATTCTGTATTCTTCATAGTGTATATTTTGTTTTACATTCTATATTCTTATTCCATTATCTTCTATATTCTATAATCTATATTCTTCTATATTCTGTGTTCTTTATGCTTTATTTATATTCTATATTTTGTATTCTACATACTATATTCTTCTATATTCTATATTCCATCCTCTGTGTTCTATATTCAATGTTCTTTTTCTATATTCTATAATTTTCTGTATTCTATAGTCTATATTCTTCTATAGTCTGTATCATATATTGTTCTATATTGTATATTGTGTATTTTGCATTCTACATTCTATATTCCATAATCTTCTATATTGTATAATGTATATTCTCTATATTATGTATTTTTTATTCTATATTTTATATTCTGTGCTCTACATTCTATTTTCTAAATTCTATATTTTCTATATTCCATTGATTGTATTCTATATTCATTTTTTTCTATAGTCTATATTTTTTAATAATTTTCTGTATTCTATATTCCATATTGCATATTCTGTATACTCTATTCTACATTCTCTTATATTCTATCTTCTATATTCTATATTTAATTCTACATTCTATATTCCAGAGTCTTCAATATTCTATAATCTATATTCTTCTATATTCTATGTTCTTTATTCTATATTTTATATTCTACTTTGTACATACTCTATTCTATATTTATCTCTATTTTATATTTTTCTATATTCTCTATTCCATACCCTGTATTCTATATCACATATTCTATATTCTATGTTCTATATTCAATATTTTTATATACTATATTCTTCTGTATTCTATATTATATATTCCATATTCTACATTCTGCATCCTATATTCTATAGTCTTCTATGTTCTGTATTCTATACTCTTCTACATTCTTATTCTACATTCTATATTCTTCTCTTATAATCTATATTCTTCTATCTGCTATATTCTGTATTGTACATTCTGAATTGTATATTAAATATTCTACAGTCTACATTCTAAATTTTGTAATATTCTTTATTCTTCTCTATACTCTATTCCACATTCTATGTTCTCTATTCTACATTCCATTTTCTTCTATATTCGACATTTTCTATTCTAAATTTTTCTGAATTCTATATTCTTCTATATTCTGTATTTTTTAGTTTATTCTACCTTCTAATCTCTATATTCTATATTCTTCTGTAATCTAATATTCTCTTGTATTCTCTATTCCATATTCTCTATTCTACATTCTATATTCTTCTATAGTCTGTAATCTATATTCTACTTTATTCTATATTCTTCAATAGTATATATCCGATACCTTATATTCCATATTTGTCCATAGTCTATTTTCTTCTATGTTCTATCTTCTATTTTCTGTAGTCTGTCATCTATATTCTGTATTCTTCTATATTCTGCATTCTATATCCTGTATCTTCTATATTCTAAATTTTTGCTCTATATTTTCCTATATTCTGTATTGTTTTTCAGTTTTCTGTATTCTTCTATAATTATACTCTACATTCTCCTATTGTCCATATTCCATATTCTTCTATACTCTATATTTTTTTCTTTTATATTCTGCATTGTATTTTCTATGTCCTATGTTCTTCTATATACTATATTCCTCTATATTCTATGTTCTACGTTCTAAATTCTTCTATATTCTATATTCTGTACTTTATATTCTACATTCTAAATTCTATATTCTCCTATGTTCTATATTCTTTTATATTCTCTTTCTGTATTTTTACATATTCTAGGTTCTATATTCCATACTCTGTATTCTATATTGTATATTCAAAGTTCTATGTTCTATATTCTTTATTTTTATATATATTTTTCTGTGTGGTATATTCTATGTTCCATATTCTGTAGTCTACATTCTGTATTCTTTTAAATTTTGTATTCTTTTATATTTTACATTCTACATTCCATAATTCTCTGCATTCTACAATCTGTATTCTATATTCTATAGTCTTTATTCTATATTTTATATTCTGTAGTCTACATTCTATATTCTAAATTCTGTATTCTATGTTCTTCAGTAATCTATATTCTTCCTTGTATAGTCTTCTACTGTGTACATTCTTCTATAATGTATATTCTGTATTCTATATTCTAATTCTTCTGTATTCTCTATCCTAATTCTTCTGTATTCTCTATTCCATATTCTGTCTTCTTCAATATTCTGTATTCTACATTCTACTATATTCTTTTTCTTGTATTTTCCATACCCTTGTTCATTCTATATTCTATATTTCGTATTCTACGTTCTCCTATATTCTATATTTTACATTGTACATTCTATATTCCATTATTTTCTATACTGTATGATTTATTTTTTTTATTATATACTTTTGTGTATTCTTCACTGTATACTTTGCATTGTATAATCTGTATTCTACATTGTACATTGTATTCTTCTGCATTCTATATTCTAAATTTATATTCTATTTTCTTCTATATCCTGTATTCTGTATGCTATATTCTTCTATAATGTATATTCTATATTCTTCTTTATTCCAAATCCTCTATACACTATATTGTTCTGTTTACAACGTTCTTTTATATTCTGTATTGTATCTTCCGTGTTCTATGTTCCATATTCTATATTTTAAATTCTCTATATTCTATAATCTATGTTCTTCTATATTCTATATTTTTGTATATTCTATATTCCATACTCTGTATTCTATATTTGATGTTCTATATTCTACTTTTTTCCACATACACCATTCTTCTAGATTCTATATTTCATATTCTATATTCTACATTCCACATTGTATATTTTAAATTCTTCCATATTCTATGCTCTGTATTCTATATTCTACATTCTAAATTCTATATTCTTCCATATACTTCCAGTCTATATTTTTCTATATATTTTTCTGTATTCTCTATTGCATATTCTATATTCTTCCTTCTATATTCTATATTCTACTATATTCTGTATTCTTCTATAGTGTAGTCTGTATTTTAAATTCTATATTCTATATTCCGTTATCTATATTCTATAATCTATATTCTTCTATAATCTGTGTTCTTTACCCTTTATTTTATATTCTATATTTTGTATTCTACATTCTATATTCTATATTTTTCTATATTACATATTCCATACTCTGTGTTCTATATTCAATGTTCTTTTTCTATAATCTATATTTTTCTATACAATTTTCTGTATTATATATTCATTCTTTACTCTATATTCTTCTATAGTCTGTACCATATATTTTTCTATATTGTAAATTCTGTATTTTACATTCTACATTCTATATTCCATAATCTTCTATATTGTATAATGTATATTCTCTATATTATGTATTTTGTTCTATATTTTATATTCTATATCCTGTATTCTAAATTCTTTATTTTTCTATATTCCATTGTCTATATTCTATACTCAATGTTGTTTTCTATATTCTATATTTTTTATAATTTTCTGTATTCTATATTCCATATTGCATATTCTGTAAACTATATTCTACATTCTATATTTTCTTTTATTCCATCTTCTATATTCTATATTTAATTCTATATTCCAGAATATTCTATAATCTATATTCTTCTGTATTCTATGTTCTTTATTCTACTTTGTACATACTCTATTCTACATTCTTTATTTAAGTCTATTCAATATTTTTCTATATTCTCTATTCCATACTCTGTATTCTATATTCCATATTCGATGTTCTATATTCTATATTTTTTATATCCTATATTCTTCTGTATTCTACATTCTATATTCCATATGCTATATTCTACATTCTGCATTTTATTCTTCTATGTTCTGTATTCTATACTCTTCTACATTCTTATTCTACATTCTATATTCTTCTGTTGTAATCTATATTCTTCTACCTGCTATATTCCATATTGTACATTCTAAATTCTATATTCAATATTCTAGTCTACATTCTATATTCTGAATTTTTCAATATTCTTTATTCTTCTCTATTCCCTATCCCATATTCTATGTTCTCCATTCTCCATTCCATTTTCTTCTATATTCTGCATTTTATATTCTAAATTTTTTCTGAATTCTATATTCTATATTTTTTATGTATATTCTACCTTCTAATCTCTATATTCTATATTCTTCTGTAATCTATTCTCTTATATTCTCTATTCTACATTCTATATTCTTCTATATTTTGTCATCTGTATTTTTCTACTTTATTCTCTATTCTTCAATACTGTATATCCTATACTCTATATTCCGTTTGTCAATATTCTATTTTCTTCTACATTCTATCTTCTATATTCTGTAGTCTGTCATCTATATCCTTTATTCTTCTATATTCTGCATTCTATATCCTATATCTTCTAAATTTATGCTCTATGTTTTCCTATATTCTGTATTCTATATTTTTCAATATTCTACATTCTTCTATAATTATATTCTACTTTCTCCTATTTTCCATATTCCTTATTCTTCTATACTCTATATTCTTCTGTATTCTTTTTTCTTTTATATTCTGTATTGTATCTTCTATGTTCTTCTATATACTATATTCCTCTATATTCTATAGTCCATATTCTATATTCTACGTTCTAAATTCTATATTTTATATTCTGTACTGTACATTCTAAATTCTATATTCTTTTATATTCTATTTCTATATTCTTCCATAATCTAGGTTCTATATTCCATTCTCTGTATTTTATATTGTATATTTAAAGTTCTATGTTCTATATTCTTTATCTTTCTATATTCTGTTTTTCTGTATGGTATATCTTATGTTCCATATTCTATATCCTATATTCTACATTCTGTATTCTGCTATAGTATGCATTCTATATTCTTCTATATTTTACATTCTATATTTCATAATTTTCTATATTCTATAATCCGTAATCAATACTCTTCATTTTATATTTTATATTCTGTATTCTACATTCTTTTCTTTTATTCTACATTCTATTTTCTATATTCCAAATTCTGTATTCTATGTTCTTCTGTAATCTATATTCTGTATCGTATAGTCCTATAGGGTAGCCCGCACGCACGAGCAGGCCCGAATAGCGAAGCCCCGCAGGTTAGGCGAAGCCTGAAAGGAGAGCTCCGCAGGCATGAATAGGCCCGAACAGAGAGTCCCGCAGGCATGAATAGGCCCGAACAGAGAGTCCCGCAGGGAAGAACAGGCCCAAACGGAGAGTTCTGCAAGCAAGTATAGGCCCAAACGGAGAGTCCCGCAGGCAAGGATAGGCCCAAACTGAGAGTCCGGCGGGCAAAAATATCCCTTAATAGAGGAGCCCCACAGGCAAGAACAGGCCCAAATAGCGGAGCCCCGCACGCAGGAAAAGGCCGGAATAACGGAGCTCCACAGGCACGAAGAGGCCCGAATAGAGGAGCCCCGCAGACAAGAGGAAGCCTGAAAGGAGAGTCCCGCAGGCAAGAATAGTCCTGAACTGGGACTCACGCAGGCAAGAACAGGCCTGAACAGAGTCACGCAGGCAAGAATACGCCCGAATTGGAGCCCGGCTGGCAAGAAAAGGCCCTTACACAGTCCCGTGGGCAAGAATAGGCCCGAATAGAGGAGCCCCGCAGGTAAGAGTAGGCCCGAACAGAATCCCCTAGGAAAGAATAGACCCTAACAGAGAAGCCTGGAGTTGAGAATAGGCCCAAAAGGAGAGTCCTGCAGGCGAGAACAGGCCCAAAAGGAGAGTCCGGCAGCCGAGAAAGGGCCCGAACGGAGAGTCCCGAAGGCGACAACAGGCCCATACCGAGAGTCCCGCAGACGAGAATAAGCCCGAAGGGAGATTCCCACAGGCCAGAACAGAGGAGCCCTGTAGGCAAGAATAGGCCTGAACAGGGTCCCGCAGGCAAAAATAGACCTGAACGGAGAGTCCCGCAGGAAAGAATAGGCCCAAATGGAGAGTGCTACAGGCAAGAATAGGCCAGAACGGAGATTCCTCTGGCCAAGAATAGGCCCGAGCAGAGTCCCGAAGGCAAGAATAGGACCGCACAGAGGAGTCCCGCAGGCAAGAACATGCCCGAATAGAGGAGCCCCACACGCACGAACAGGCCGGAACAGCGGAGCCTGGCACGTACGAACACGCCGAATAGCGGAACCCGCCACACAAGAACACTCACGAATGCCGGAGCTCCGCAGGCACGAGCAGGCCCCAAGAGCGGAGCCCCGCACTGATGAACGGCCCCAAGAGCAGAAGCCCGCACGTGCGGACACGCCGAATAGCGGAGCCCCGCACGCAGGAACAGGCCCGAATAACGGGGGCCCGCAGGCTCAAACAGGCCCGAATAACGGAGGCCCGCAGGCTCAAACAGGCCCGAATAACGGAGCTCCGTAGGCACGAGCAGGCCCAAATAGAAGAGCCCCGCAGGCAAGAGGAGCAATGAAAGGATGCTCCCGCAGGCAAGATTAGGCCCGAACGGAGGTTCCACAGGCAAGAATAGGCCCAAACGAATGATCCCACAGGCAAGAATAGGACCGAACGGAGTGTCCCACAGGCACGAATGGGCCCGAACGGAAGGTTCCGCAGGCGAGAATAGGCCCGGACGGAGAGTCCGCAGGCCAGGATACGCCCGAATAGCGGAGCCCCGCAGGTAAGAAGAGGCCCTAACGGAGAGGCCTGCAGGCGAGAACAGGCCGGAACAGAAAGTCCCACAGGCAAGAACAGGCCAGAATAGAGGAGCCCTGTAGGCAAGAATAGGCCCCGACGGAGAGTCCCGCAGGCAAGAATAGACCTGAACGGAGAGTCCTGCAGAAAACAATATAGAATGTTGAGTACAGTATAGAGAATATGGAATATAGAATACACAAAAATATAGTATATGTAAATATATAGAAAATAGAAGATTGAATATAGAAAAATATAGAATATAGAAAAATTGCAAATGTTTAATATAGAATGTAGAATATAGAAGATTTTAAAATGTAGTCTATACAATATGGAATATAGAATACAGAAGAATATAGCATAGAGAAAAATATAGAATATAGAACATAGAACATCAAATATAGAATAGAGACTATGGTTTATAGGATATAGGAAAATATAGAATATAGAACATAGAATTTAGAATGTGGAATATAGAAGAATTCAGAATATAGAATATGGAATATAGAAGGAAATAGTACATAGAAGAAAATTGAACATAGAACACAGAACACAGAAGATATAGAATGTAAAAGAATATAGAAAATAGTAGAATATAGAATATACAAGAATATGGAATACAGAAGAATATAAACAAGAATATGGATTATAGAATATACATTACAGAAGAATATAGAATACAGAATATAGAAGAATATTGAATATAAATTTAGAATATAGAAGAATATAGAATATAGAAGGCTATAGAAAATACAAGAAAAAGAATATAGTAGAACGTAGAATACACAATATGGAAGAATAGAGAATATAGAAGAATTAGAATATAGAATACAGAAGAATATAGAATATACATTATAGAAGAATATACACAGTAGAAAACTATACAATACAGAATATAGATTATACAAGAACATGTAATACAGAATTTAGAATATAGAAAGTAGAATGTAGAATACAGAAAATACAATATAAAATATAGAATAAAGACTAGAATACAGATTATAGAATATAGAAAATTATGGAATGTAGAATGTAAAATATAGAATACACTATATTCTTCTATTTTCCAAGTTCTTTTGTATTCTGTATTCTATTTTCAGTGTTCCATATTCTGTATTTTAAATTCTCTATATTCTATAATCTATGTTCTTCTTTTTTTCTATATTCTATATTTTTGTATATTCTATATCCCATACTCTGTATTCTATATTCTACATTTTTCCACATACAATATTCTTCTATATTCCATATTCTATATTCTACATTGTGTATTTTAAATTCTTCCATATTCTATGTTCTGTATTCTACATTCTAAATTCTTTATGTTCTTCCATATTCTATATTTTTCTATATACTATAATTTTCTATATTCTACATTCCATATTCTACATTCTTCCTTCTGTATTCTATATTATTCTATATTCTGAATTCTATATTCTTCTATATTGTAGATTCTGTATTTTACATTCTATATTCCATTATTTCTATATTCTATAATCTATATTCTATATTCTGTGCTGTTTATATGCTTTACTTCATATTCTATATTTTGTAGTCTACATTGTATATTTTTCTTTATTCTATATTCCATACTCTGTGTTCTATATTCAATGTTCTTTTTCTATATTCTATATTTTTCTGTATAATTTTCTGTATTCTATATTCTACATTCTATATTCTTCTATAGTCTGTACCATATATTGTTCTATATTGTATATTCTGTATTTTACATTCTACATTCTATATTCCATAATCTTCTATATTCTATAATGTATATCTCTATATTATGTATTTTTTATTCTATATTTTATATTCTGTATTCTACATTCTATAATTTTCTATATTCCATTGTCTGTATTCTATATTCAATGTTTTTTCCTATAGTCTATATTTTTTTATAATTTTCAGTATTCTATATTCCATATTGCATATTCTGTAAACTATATTCTACATTCTGTATTCTCTTATATTCCATCTTCTATATTCTATATTCCAGAATCTTCTATATTCTGTAATGTATATTCTTCTAAATTCTATGTTCTTTATTCTGTATTTTATATTCTGTATTGTACTTTGTACATACTCTATTCTATATTCTATATTTATCTCTATTCTATACTTTTCTATATTCTCTATTAATACCCTGTATTGTGTATTCCATATTCTATATTCCAAATTCTTCTATATCCCATATTCCACATTCTAAATTCTATGTTCTTCTATATTCTATATTTTCCTATATTCCATACTCTCTATTCTATATTTGATGTTCTATGTTGTATGTTCTATATTTTTCTCTATACTATATTCTTCTGTATTCTATATTCCATATTGTATGTTCTACATTCTATATTCTAAAATCTTCTATATTCTACATTCTGTATTCTATATTTTTCTATATTCTATGTTCTATATTCAATGTTCCATTTTCTATATTTTTACACATACTATATTTTTATGTATTCTATATTCCATATTCTTGATACTATATTCCACATTCTATGTTCTTCTATATTCCATATTCTCCTACATTCTGTATTTTACATTCTACATTCTGTATTCCATAATCTTCTGTATTGTATAATTTATAATCTTCTATATTCTATATTTTCCTATACTTTGCATTCTGTAATCTGTATTCCACGTTGTACATTTTATATTCCTCTGTATTCTATATTCTAAACATACGTTCTATGTTCTTCTATATTCTGTTATCTATGCTATATTCTTCTATAATGTATATTCTATATCCTTATTTATTCCAAATTCTCTATTCACTATATTCTTCTATTTTCAAAGGTCTTTTATATTCTGTATTCTATCTTCAGTGTTCTATGTTCCATATTCTATATTTGAAATTCTTTACATTCTATAATCTATGTTCATCTGTATTCTATATTTTTCTATATTCTATATTCCATACTCTATTCTGTATTTGATGTTCTGTATTCTATATTTTTCTACATACATTATTCCTCTATATTCTATATTGCACATTTCATGTTCCATATTCTACTTTCTGCATTGTATATTTAAAATTTTTCCATATTCTATGTTCTGTATTCTATATTCTTCCATGTTCTATATTTTTCTACATACTATATTTTTCTGTATTCTATATTCCATATTCTTCATTCTTCCTTCTATATTCTATATTCGTCTATATTCTGTATTCTATATTCTTCTATATTGTGTATTCTGCATTTTATATTCTATATTCTGTTATCGTCTACATTCTTTAATCTATATTCTTCTATATTCTGTGTTCTTTATGCTTTATTTCATATTCTATATTTTGTGTTCTACATTCTATATTCTATGTTCTATATTCTTCTATATTCTATATTCCATACTCTGTGTTGCATATTGTTTTTCCTATATTCTATACTTTTCTATATAATTTTCTGTATTGTATATTCTACATTCTATACTATATACTATATATTCTTCCATAGTCTGTATCATATATTCTTCTATATTGTATATTCTGTGTTTTACATTCTACATTCCGTAATCTTCTATATTCTGTAATGTTTATTCTCTCTGTTATGTATTTTTATTCTATGTTTTATATTCTGTATTCTATATTTTTCTACATTCCATTGTCTGTATTCTATATTCAATTTTTTTCTATAGTCTATATATTTTATAATTTTCTGTATCCTATATTCCATATTCTGTATATTATATTCTGCATTCTATATTCTCTTATATTCCATCTTCTATATTCTATATTTAATTCTACATTCTATATTCCATAATCTATATTCCTCTATATTCTATGTTCTATATTTTATATTCTGAATTCTACTTTGTACATACTCTATTCTATAGTCTATATTTATCTCTATTCTGTATTTTTCTATATTCTCTATTTCATACTCTGTATTCTATATTCCATATTCAATGTTCTATATTCTATATTTTTATATACTATATTCTTCTGTATTCTACATTCTATATTCCTTATTCTATTTTCTACATTCTGCATTCTATATTCTATATTCTTCTATGTCCTGCATTCTATACTCTTCTACATTCTTATTCTATATTCTTCACTTGTAATCTATATTCTTCTATCTGCTATATTCTATATTGTACATTCTAAATTCTGTATTCAATATGCTACAGTCTACATTCTATGTTTTAAGTTTTTCAATATTCTTTATTCTTCTCTATACTCTCTATTCCATATTCCATGTTCTCCATTCTACATTTTATATTCTATTTTCTTCTATACTCTACATTTTATGTTCTAAATTTTTCTGAATTCTGTATTCTATCTTCTATATTTTTATTGTATATTCTGCCTTCTAATCTCTATATTCTTCTGTAATCTAATATTCTCTTGTATAGTCTATTCCATATTCTCTATTCTACATTCTATATTCTTCTATAGTTTGTAATCTATATTCTTCTACTTTCTGTAGTCTATATTCTTCAGTAGTGTGTATCCTATACCCTATATTTGTCAATACTCTTATTTTCTTCTATGTTCTATCTTCTATATTCTGTAGTCTGTCATCTGTATTCTTTATTCTTCTATATTCTGCATTCATATATCTGTATCATCTATATTCTAAATTTATGCTCTATGTTTTCCTATATTCTGTATTCTATATTTTTCAACATTCTATATTCTTCTATAGTTATATTCTACATTCTCATATTTTCCATGTTCTGTTTTCTTCTATAATCTATATTCTTTTTTCTTTTATATTCTGTATTGTATCTTCTATGTTCTATATTCTATATACTATATTCCTCTCTATTCTATAGTCCATATTCTATATTCTACGTTCTAAATTCTTCTATACTCTGTATCCTGTATTTTATATTCTATATTCTTCTATGTTCTATATTCTTTTATATTCTATTTCTATATTTTTCCATAGTCTAGGTTGTATATTCCATATTCTGTATTCTATACTGTATATTCTACATTCTATATTCTAAAATCTTCTATATTCTACATTCTGTATTCTAAATTCTACAGTCTATATTCTTCTATATTCTATATTTTTCTATATTCTATGTTCTATGTTCAATCTTCTATTTTCTATACTTTACCTATACTATATTTTTGTGTATTCTATATTCCATATTCTTGATACTATATTCAACATTCCATATTCTTGTATATTCTGTATTCCATTTTCTTCTGTATTCTACATTTTACATTCTACATTGTATTTTCCATAATCATGTATATTGTATAATTTATAATCTTCTATATTCTGTAATTTATATTCTCCTATATTCTTCATTCTATAGTTTGCATTCTGTAATTGCTATTCTACATCGTACATTTTATATTCTTCTGTATTCTATATTCTGAATTTATATTCTATTTTCTTCTATATTCTGTATTCTTTATGCTATGTTCTTCTATAACATATATTCTGTACTCTTCTTTATTCCAAATCCTCTATATGCTATATTCTTCTATTTTCAAAGTTCTTTCATATTCTGTATTGTATCTTCAGTGTTCTCTGTATCATCTTCTATATTTGAAAGTCTCTGTATTCTATGATCTGTGTTCTTCGATGTTTTTCTACATTCTGTATTTTTGTATATTCTATATTGCATACTCTGTATTCTATATTCGATGTTCTATATTCTATATTTCTCTTCATACAATATTCTTCCATATTCTATATTGCATATTTTGTATTCCATATTCTATATTTTACATTCCATATTTTAAATTCCTCTATATTCTGTATTCTATAGTCTATATTCTTCCGTATTCTGTCTTTTTACATACTATATTTTTCTGTATTCTATATTCCAATTCTACATTTGTCCTTCTATAGTCTATATTCTTCTATATTCTGTTTTCTTCTATATTGTGTATTCTATATTTTACATTCTATATTCTATTGTCTTCTATATTCTATATATTCTATGTTCTGTGTCATTTATACTTTATTTCATAATCTATGTTTTGTATTCTACACTCTATATTCTATGTTCAATATTCTACATTTTTCTATATTCTATATTCTCTATTCCATACTTCATGTTCTATATTGAATGTTCATTTTCTGTATGTGGCAAACAGGTCATCCGTCTCCCCACGTCCATAAACCATTGGACTGCTGGGGCCCAGGCTGCCAGGATTTCGGCCCTGCCTTCAGATCCCAGCCACATAGGCAGCTTTCCACCAGAGGCGGGGACACGGAGACACCAAAAATTTGCAAAATGGCAGTGTCTCCTCGATTTCCCTGGCATTGTCTTTTTCAGCAGCATGCTTTTTTTCTCAGTAGGGTAAGGCACTGACGGAGAAAGACAGGATTATGTGTGCAGGAAAGGTGTCTGCTGAGAGGGTGATAACGTTGAGACCAGTTTGGGATCTTTTGTCCCAGGAAAGGCCCCTGGCAGGTGTGGGTCAATGTTCTCTACCCATCTCATTTGGAGGGGGGGTTGCACCAGACAAAGGAGCAGAGGAATTATTACTGGCCTGGAAAGTTGCATCTGCCCACAAGCTCCAACTGGCCAGGGTCCACCCTACTGTATTGCTCATGTCAATCAACAGAAGCTAAGACATTCCAGACAGACTACCTGCTATTCTCTGCCCATGGGGAAGCGGTACAGCCAGAAGCCTCCCCCGTTCCATCTCCAGGCTCTATCTCAGGCCCCTCATACATGTGATGTGTCTCAGAGGTAGAATGAAGAGACTTCTCTGAACAAACACTTAAACGGAGGGGCATTAGATGCTGAGGAAGGGCGTCTGGAATACTGATATCCTAGCATAAGTGGAAAAGAAGTACCTGCCTGCTGTCACAGTGTGTCGAACCTGTCCACATCAGGGGTTCACTACTGTGAAGTTATTTCCTGAGTGCCCTCGATTTTGTGACGAAAAACACACGGGGCTGTTGTGTGTCCATGGGTAAAATGGAGGGCTCTGCGGAACTGGCCGGTTAGGCTGGACCTCTCCTATTGCTCACTGCTTGTGACCCATCCCCGTCAGAAGTCCCGGCCAGCCTTCCGGTGGCTGTCTCCACGGTGATCGGGAAAGAAGCCTTAGGCCCCGCACTCAGCCTTCACCTGGCCTACCTGGCCTCTTTACACTCACCTAGACTGCTGTGTGGATGAAAGAAAGGCTGTCGGCCACTGACCATGTGTCCTTATTTCCTTTGAAGGATTAAGCTCCTTCCCTGGGCAGAAGACAGCCAAGGTCCACCCGAGCCTAGACACCAAGTGACCTGTGACACTGCAGCCAGTGATAGATGTTGATTTCCACGCTCACGTATCCTCAGGTGGCGGATTCAGAGTGCTCGGAGGAGAAGTGTAAGTAGAGATCACACACTCACGAGGGCACGGGCCAAAGGTCAGGGAAAATAGCTGAGGTCATGGAGCTCTAGCGGAGCCAGTGTAGGGCCCAGGCCTCCGTCCTCTACATGGCAAAGAGGTGATCCATATGCGACCATCCGCAGACTCTGGACTGCTAGGGCCCTGGGTGCCTGGATTTCGGCCTTGTCTTCGGAAAAGTGACGCACATGCAGTGTGCCACCGGAGGCTGTGAAGCAGCAGAGGGCAAAAACTTGAAAATGGGGACTTCGCTTGCCTTTGCCTGTGCTCTCCTTTGGCTGAGTGACATCGTGTGTTTCCTAGCAAGAGAAGGCATTCATGGAGAGAGGCGGATTCCGTGTGTGCAGGCAAAGTGTGTACTGAGATGATCAGTCCATGGAGACCAGGGTGGACTTTTCAGACCCAGGATAGGCCTCTGGCAGGTATGTGTCAACGTTTTCTGCCCAACGCACTGACCAGGGTACTTCCATACAATGTTATCAGCGGAATTAATAGTCTCTGGGGAGGCTGTCACATGTCAGCAAGCTTCACCTGGCCAGGGTCCGCCCGTGATGTAGCTCCCCAATCAATGGCTACTCTCTAGACCTTCCAGATAGACTAGCAGATCTTCTCTGCCCATGGGCAACCAGTAGAGCCAGAGGCCTTCCCCCTTTGCTCTTTTGTCTCTAGGCCCTCTGTCAGGCACTCCAAGGTGTGAAGTGACAAGGGGGAGAAGGAAGAGATTTCAGAGAAGGAACACATCGAGAGAGAGACAGAGAGAGGCAAGAGATGCTGAGTGGGGATGCCTTGCGTACTGATATCCTCAGGAAAGTGGGAAAGAGGTACCTGGCCTGCTCTGCCAATGCCCTGAAGCAGTCCGCACCAGGGGCTCCCCTGTGCCTGCGTAGGCTTTCCCAGGGTGTGCTCAAATCCTGTGGCCACTAGGTGTCATAGGTCATAATGGAGGGCCCTGTGTCATCTGCCTGGCGGGTCTTGTCATCAGGCCCATCGTGAGCTCCGCCCACTCTTCCGGTGGTGGGACTGTCTCTATGGTGATGGCAAAGATGCCTCAGCCCCGCCCAATTGGCCTGCACTTCACCTACCTGGCCCGCTGACCCTCACTCAGACCTCTGTGTTGCTCAAAATGAATGTCCGCCAGTGCCCTGGTGTCAGCACCTGGGGTAAAGGATTCGGGACCTTGCCTGGGGCAGAAGGCAGCCTAGGTCAGCGGGTACCTGGAAGTCTACTGCCTTGTGACACTGCTGCCGGTGACAAATGGTGACTCCCACACTCACATATCGCCTGGTGGCAGAATGATAGCGATGGGTGGAGAAACATCGCTCCGGAGCACACGTTCAGTGGGGCACCAGCCAAAGCAAAGGCCAGGGCCGGTAGTGGACGTGGTGGAGCTGAATGGCGAGCCAGTGAAGGGCCCAAGGATCCCTCCTGTATGTGGCGAACAGGTCATCCGTGTCCCCACGTCCATAAACCACTGGACTGCTGGGGCCCAGGCTGCCAGGATTTCGGCCTCGCCTTCGGAGCCCGGCCACATACAGCCTTGCAGCGGAGGCGGGTACGTGTAGACAGCAAAAATTTGGAAAAGGGCGGTGTTTCCTCGATTTCCCTGGCATCGGCCTTTTAGAGCGGCTAGCTTTTTTTCCTGGTAGGATAGGGCCCTGCCGGAGAAAGGCAGGATTACGTGTGCAGGAAAGGTGTGTGCTGAGAGGGTGACGACGTTGAGACCATGTTGGGATCTTTAGTCCCAGGAGAGGCCCCTGGCGGGTGTGGGTCAGTGTTCTCTACCCATCCCACTTGGCGGGGGGAGGTTTTGACCATACAAAGCAGCAGCGGAATTATTCGTCGCCGGAGAGGTTGCATCTGCCCACAAGCTCCACCTGGTCAGGGTCCGCCCCTACTGTATTGCCCATGTCAATCAACAGAAGCTAAGACCTTCCAGAGAGACTACCTGCTATTGTCTACCCACGGGGAAGCAGTACAGCCAGAAGCCCCCCCCCGCTTCATCTCTAGGCTCTCTCTCAGGCCCCTCATACTTGTGATGTGTCTCAGGGGTAGAACGAAGAGATTTCTCCGAATGAACACATACGCAGAGGGACCATAGATGCTGAGGAAGGGCGCCTTGCCTACTGATATCCTAGCGTAAGTGGAAAAGTGGTACCTGCCTGCTGCCCAGTGTGTCGAACGTGTCCACATCAGGGGCTGCCTACTGTGAGGTGATTCCCTGGTGCCCTCGGTTTTGTGGCCGAAAAGAGAAGGGGCCGTCGTGTGTCCATGGGTAAGATGGAGGGCTCTGCGGAACTGGCCGCTTAGGCCGGACCTCTCCTATTGGCTCAGTGTTTGTGACCCGTCCCCGTCAGAAGTTCCGGCCAGCCTTGCGGTGGCTGTCTCCATGGTGATTGGGAAAGAAGCCTTAGGCCCCACACTCAGCCTTCACCTGGCCTACCTGGCCTCTTTAGCCTCATCTAGACCACTGTGTGGATGAAAGAAAGAATGTCGGCCAATGACCACGTGTCCTCATTGCCTTTGAAGGTTTAGGCTCCTTGCCTGGGCAGAAGACAGCCAAGGTCAGCCTGAGCCTAGACACCTAGTGACCTGTGACACTGCAGGCAGTGACAGATGTTGATTTTCATGCTCATGTATCCGCAGGTGGCGGATTCAGAGGGGTCGGAGAAGAAGTGTAACTAGGGATGACACACACACGAGGGCACGGGCCAAAGGTCAGGGAAAATAGCTGAGGTCGTGGAGCTCTGGAGGAGCCAGTGTAGGGCCCAGACCTCCCTCCTGTACGTGGCAAAGAGGTGATCCATATGCCGCCATGCGCAGACTCTGGACTGCTGGGGCCCTGGATGACCGGATTGTGGCCTGGTCTTCAGAGAAGTAACACACATGCACTGTGCCAGCGGAGGCTGTGGCCCAGCAGAGGGCAAAATCTTGAAAATGGGGGCTTCAATTGACTTTGCCTGTCCTCTCCTTTGGCTGAGTGACATGGCGTGTTTCCTAGCACGAGAAGGCATTCCTGGAGAGAGGCAGATTCCATGCGTGCAGGCAAAGTGTGTGCTGAGATGATGAGTGGCTGGAGACCAGGGTGGACTCTTCAGACCCAGGATAGACCTCTGGCAGGTATGTGTCAATGTTTTCTGCCCATGGCACTCGGCCGGGTATTTGCATAGAACGTTATCCGCAGAATTAGTAGTCTCCGGAGAGGCTGCTGCATGTCAGCAAGCTTCACCTGGCCAGGTCCGCCCGTGATGTAGCTCCCCAATCAATGGCTACTCTCTAGACCTTCCAGATAGACTAGCAGATCTTCTCTGCCCATGGGCAACCAGTAGAGTCAGAGGCCTTCCCCCTTTGCTCTTTCGTCTCTAGGCCCTCTGTCAGGCACTCCAAGGTGTGAAGTGACAAGGGGGAGAAGGAAGAGATTTCAGAAAAGGAACACATCGAGAGAGAGACAGAGAGAGGCAAGAGATGCTGAGTGGGGATGCCTTGCGTACTGATATCCTCAGGAAAGTGGGAAAGAGGTACCTGGCCTGCTCTGCCAATGCCCTGAAGCAGTCCGCACCAGGGGCTCCGTTGTGCCTGCGTAGCCTTTCCCAGGGTGTGCTCAAATCCTGTGGCCACTAGGCGTCCTAGGTCACAATGGAGGGCCCTGTGTCATCTGCCTGGGGGGCCGGATCTCTGCCATTGGCTCAGTCTTGTCAGCAGGCCCATCACAAGCTCCGCCCACTCTTGCAGAGGGGGGACTGTCTCTATGGTGATGGCAGAGAAGCCTCAGCCCCGCCCACCTGGCCTTCACTTCACCTACCTGGCCCGCTGACCCTCACTCAGACCTCTGTGTTGCTCAAAATGAATGTCCGCCAGTGCCCTGGTGTCAGCACCTGGGATAAAGGATTCGGGACCTTGCCTGGGGCAGAAGGCAGCCTAGGTCAGCGGGTACCTGGAAGTCTACTGCCTTGTGACACTGCTGCCGGTGACAAATGGTGACTCCCACACTCACATATCACCTGATGGCAGAATGATAGCGATGGGTGGAGAAACATCGCTCCGGAGCACACGTTCAGTGGGGCACCAGCCAAAGCAAAGGCCAGGGCCGGTAGTGGACGTGGTGGAGCTGAATGGCGAGCCAGTGAAGGGCCCAAGGATCCCTCCTGTATGTGGCGAACAGGTCATCCATGTCCCCACTTCCGTAACCACTGGACTGCTGGGGCCCAGTTTGCCAGTGTTTCAGCCTTGCCTTCGGAGCCCGGCCACATACGCAGCCTTGCAGCGGAGGCGGGGACGTGTAGACAGCAAAAATTTGGAAAACGGCGGTGTATCCTCGATTTCCCTGGCATCGGCCTTTCTGAGCGCCTTGCTTTTTTTCCTGGTAGGATAGGGCCCTGACGGAGAAAGGCAGGATTACGTGTGCAGGAAAGGTGTGTGCTGAGAGGGTGACGACGTTGAGACCATGCTGGGATCTTTAGTCCCAGGAAAGGCCCCTGGCGGGTGTGGGTCAGTGTTCTCTACCCATCCCACTTGGCGGGGGGAGGTTTTGACCATACAAAGCAGCAGCGGAATTATTCGTCGCCGGAGAGGTTGCATCTGCCCACAAGCTCCACCTGGCCAGGGTCCGCCCCTACTGTATTGCCCATGTCAATCAACAGAAGCTAAGACCTTCCAGAGAGACTACCTGCTATTGTCTACCCACGGGGAAGCAGTACAGCCAGAAGCCTCCCCCGTTTCATCTCTAGGCTCTCTCTCAGGCCCCTCATACTTGTGATGTGTCTCGGGGGTAGAACGAAGAGATTTCTCCGAATGAACACATACGCAGAGGGGCCATAGATGCTGAGGAAGGGCGCCTTGCCTACTGATATCCTAGCGTAAGTGGAAAAGTGGTAGCTGCCTGCTGGCCCAGTGTGTCGAACGTGTCCACATCAGGGGCTGCCTACTGTGAAGTGATTCCCTGGGTGGCCTCGGTTTTGTGGCCGAAAAGAGAAGGGGCCGTCGTGTGTCCATGGGTAAGATGGAGGGCTCTGCGGAACTGGCCGCTTAGGCCGGACCTCTCCTATTGGCTCAGTGTTTGTGACCCGTCCCCGTCAGAAGTTGCGGCCAGCCTTCCGGTGGCTGTCTCCATGGTGATTGGGAAAGAAGCCTTAGGCCCCGCACTCAGCCTTCACCTGGCCTACCTGGCCTCTTTAGCCTCATCTAGACCGCTGTGTGGATGAAAGAAAGAATGTCGGCCAATGACCACATGTCCTCATTGCCTTTGAAGGTTTAGGCTCCTTGCCTGGGCAGAAGACAGCCAAGGTCAGCCTGAGCCTAGACACCTAGTGACCTGTGACACTGCAGGCAGTGACAGATGTTGATTTTCATGCTCATGTATCCGCAGGTGGCGGATTCAGAGGGGTCGGAGAAGAAGTGTAACTAGGGATGACACACACACGAGGGCACGGGCCAAAGGTCAGGGAAAATAGCTGAGGTCGTGGAGCTCTGGAGGAGCCAGTGTAGGGCCCAGACCTCCCTCCTGTACGTGGCAAAGAGGTGATCCATATGCCGCCATGCGCAGACTCTGGACTGCTGGGGCCCTGGATGCCCGGATTGCGGCCTTGTCTTCGGAGAAGTGACACACATGCACTGTGCCAGCGGAGGCTGTGGCCCAGCAGAGGGCAAAATCTTGAAAATGGGGGCTTCAGTTGACTTTGCCTGTGCTCTCCTTTGGCTGAGTGACATCGTGTGTTTCCTGGCAGGAGAAGGCATTCGTGGAGAGAGGCGGATTTCACGCGTGCAGGCAAAGTGTGTGCTGAGATGATGAGTGGCTGGAGACCAGGGTGGACTCTTCAGACCCAGGATAGACCTCTGGCAGGTATGTGTCAATGTTTTCTGCCCATGGCACTCGGCCGGGTATTTGCATAGGACGTTATCCGCGGAATTAGTAGTCTCCGGAGAGGCTGCTGCATGTCAGCAAGCTTCACCTGGCCAGGTCCGCCCGTGATGTAGCTCCCCAATCAATGGCTACTCTCTAGACCTTCCAGATAGACTAGCAGATCTTCTCTGCCCATGGGCAACCAGTAGAGCCAGAGGCCTTCCCCCTTTGCTCTTTCGTCTCTAGGCCCTCTTTCAGGCACTCCAAGGTGTGAAGTGCCAAGGGGGAGAAGGAAGAGATTTCAGAAAAGGAACACATCGAGAGAGAGACAGAGAGAGGCAAGAGATGCTGAGTGGGGATGCCTTGCGTACTGATATCCTCAGGAAAGTGGGAAAGAGGTACCTGGCCTGCTCTGCCAATGCCCTGAAGCAGTCCGCACCAGGGGCTCCCTTGTGCCTGCGTAGCCTTTCCCAGGGTGTGCTCAATTCCTGTGGCCACTAGGCGTCCTAGGTCACAATGGAGGGCCCTGTGTCATCTGCCTGGGGGGCCGGATCTCTGCCATTGGCTCAGTCTTGTCAGCAGGCCCATCACAAGCTCCGCCCACTCTTGCAGAGGGGGGACTGTCTCTATGGTGATGGCAGAGAAGCCTCAGCCCCGCCCACCTGGCCTTCACTTCACCTACCTGGCCCGCTGACCCTCACTCAGACCTCTGTGTTGCTCAAAATGAATGTCCGCCAGTGCCCTGGTGTCAGCACCTGGGATAAAGGATTCGGGACCTTGCCTGGGGCAGAAGGCAGCCTAGGTCAGCGGGTACCTGGAAGTCTACTGCCTTGTGACACTGCTGCCGGTGACAAATGGTGACTCCCACACTCACATATCACCTGATGGCAGAATGATAGCGATGGGTGGAGAAACATCGCTCCGGAGCACACGTTCAGTGGGGCACCAGCCAAAGCAAAGGCCAGGGCCGGTAGTGGACGTGGTGGAGCTGAATGGCGAGCCAGTGAAGGGCCCAAGGATCCCTCCTGTATGTGGCGAACAGGTCATCCATGTCCCCACTTCCGTAACCACTGGACTGCTGGGGCCCAGGTTGCCAGTGTTTCAGCCTTGCCTTCGGAGCCCGGCCACATACGCAGCCTTGCAGCGGAGGCGGGGACGTGTAGACAGCAAAAATTTGGAAAACGGCGGTGTATCCTCGATTTCCCTGGCATCGGCCTTTCTGAGCGCCTTGCTTTTTTTCCTGGTAGGATAGGGCCCTGACGGAGAAAGGCAGGATTACGTGTGCAGGAAAGGTGTGTGCTGAGAGGGTGACGACGTTGAGACCATGCTGGGATCTTTAGTCCCAGGAAAGGCCCCTGGCGGGTGTGGGTCAGTGTTCTCTACCCATCCCACTTGGCGGGGGGAGGTTTTGACCATACAAAGCAGCAGCGGAATTATTCGTCGCCGGAGAGGTTGCATCTGCCCACAAGCTCCACCTGGCCAGGGTCCGCCCCTACTGTATTGCCCATGTCAATCAACAGAAGCTAAGACCTTCCAGAGAGACTACCTGCTATTGTCTACCCACGGGGAAGCAGTACAGCCAGAAGCCTCCCCCGTTTCATCTCTAGGCTCTCTCTCAGGCCCCTCATACTTGTGATGTGTCTCGGGGATAGAACGAAGAGATTTCTCCGAATGAACACATACGCAGAGGGGCCATAGATGCTGAGGAAGGGCGCCTTGCCTACTGATATCCTAGCGTAAGTGGAAAAGTGGTAGCTGCCTGCTGGCCCAGTGTGTCGAACGTGTCCACATCAGGGGCTGCCTACTGTGAAGTGATTCCCTGGGTGGCCTCGGTTTTGTGGCCGAAAAGAGAAGGGGCCGTCGTGTGTCCATGGGTAAGATGGAGGGCTCTGCGGAACTGGCCGCTTAGGCCGGACCTCTCCTATTGGCTCAGTGTTTGTGACCCGTCCCCGTCAGAAGTTGCGGCCAGCCTTCCGGTGGCTGTCTCCATGGTGATTGGGAAAGAAGCCTTAGGCCCCGCACTCAGCCTTCACCTGGCCTACCTGGCCTCTTTAGCCTCATCTAGACCGCTGTGTGGATGAAAGAAAGAATGTCGGCCAATGACCACATGTCCTCATTGCCTTTGAAGGTTTAGGCTCCTTGCCTGGGCAGAAGACAGCCAAGGTCAGCCTGAGCCTAGACACCTAGTGACCTGTGACACTGCAGGCAGTGACAGATGTTGATTTTCATGCTCATGTATCCGCAGGTGGCGGATTCAGAGGGGTCGGAGAAGAAGTGTAACTAGGGATGACACACACACGAGGGCACGGGCCAAAGGTCAGGGAAAATAGCTGAGGTCGTGGAGCTCTGGAGGAGCCAGTGTAGGGCCCAGACCTCCCTCCTGTACGTGGCAAAGAGGTGATCCATATGCCGCCATGCGCAGACTCTGGACTGCTGGGGCCCTGGATGCCCGGATTGCGGCCTTGTCTTCGGAGAAGTGACACACATGCACTGTGCCAGCGGAGGCTGTGGCCCAGCAGAGGGCAAAATCTTGAAAATGGGGGCTTCAGTTGACTTTGCCTGTGCTCTCCTTTGGCTGAGTGACATCGTGTGTTTCCTGGCAGGAGAAGGCATTCGTGGAGAGAGGCGGATTTCACGCGTGCAGGCAAAGTGTGTGCTGAGATGATGAGTGGCTGGAGACCAGGGTGGACTCTTCAGACCCAGGATAGACCTCTGGCAGGTATGTGTCAATGTTTTCTGCCCATGGCACTCGGCCGGGTATTTGCATAGGACGTTATCCGCGGAATTAGTAGTCTCCGGAGAGGCTGCTGCATGTCAGCAAGCTTCACCTGGCCAGGTCCGCCCGTGATGTAGCTCCCCAATCAATGGCTACTCTCTAGACCTTCCAGATAGACTAGCAGATCTTCTCTGCCCATGGGCAACCAGTAGAGCCAGAGGCCTTCCCCCTTTGCTCTTTCGTCTCTAGGCCCTCTTTCAGGCACTCCAAGGTGTGAAGTGCCAAGGGGGAGAAGGAAGAGATTTCAGAAAAGGAACACATCGAGAGAGAGACAGAGAGAGGCAAGAGATGCTGAGTGGGGATGCCTTGCGTACTGATATCCTCAGGAAAGTGGGAAAGAGGTACCTGGCCTGCTCTGCCAATGCCCTGAAGCAGTCCGCACCAGGGGCTCCCTTGTGCCTGCGTAGCCTTTCCCAGGGTGTGCTCAATTCCTGTGGCCACTAGGCGTCCTAGGTCACAATGGAGGGCCCTGTGTCATCTGCCTGGGGGGCCGGATCTCTGCCATTGGCTCAGTCTTGTCAGCAGGCCCATCACAAGCTCCGCCCACTCTTGCGGAGGGGGGACTGTCTCTATGGTGATGGCAGAGAAGCCTCAGCCCCGCCCACCTGGCCTTCACTTCACCTACCTGGCCCGCTGACCCTCACTCAGACCTCTGTGTTGCTCAAAATGAATGTCCGCCAGTGCCCTGGTGTCAGCACCTGGGATAAAGGATTCGGGACCTTGCCTGGGGCAGAAGGCAGCCTAGGTCAGCGGGTACCTGGAAGTCTACTGCCTTGTGACACTGCTGCCGGTGACAAATGGTGACTCCCACGCTCACATATCGCCTGATGGCAGAATGATAGTGATGGGTGGAGAAACATCGCTCCGGAGCACACGTTCAGTGGGGCACCAGCCAAAGCAAAGGCCAGGGCCGGTAGTGGACGTGGTGGAGCTGAATGGCGAGCCAGTGAAGGGCCCAAGGATCCCTCCTGTATGTGGCGAACAGGTCATCCGTGTCCCCACTTCCGTAACCACTGGACTGCTGGGGCCCAGGTTGCCAGTATTTTGGCCTTGCCTTCGGAGCCCGGCCACATACGCAGCCTTGCAGCGGAGGCGGGGACGTGTAGACAGCAAAAATTTGGAAAACGGCGGTGTATCCTCGATTTCCCTGGCATCGGCCTTTCTGAGCGCCTTGCTTTTTTTCCTGGTAGGATAGGGCCCTGACGGAGAAAGGCAGGATTACCTGTGCAGGAAAGGTGTGTGCTGAGAGGGTGACGACGTTGAGACCATGCTGGGATCTTTAGTCCCAGGAAAGGCCCCTGGCGGGTGTGGGTCAGTGTTCTCTACCCATCCCACTTGGCGGGGGGAGGTTTTGACCATACAAAGCAGCAGCGGAATTATTCGTCGCCGGAGAGGTTGCATCTGCCCACAAGCTCCACCTGGCCAGGGTCCGCCCCTACTGTATTGCCCATGTCAATCAACAGAAGCTAAGACCTTCCAGAGAGACTACCTGCTATTGTCTACCCACGGGGAAGCAGTACAGCCAGAAGCCCCCCCCGTTTCATCTCTAGGCTCTCTCTCAGGCCCCTCATACTTGTGATGTGTCTCAGGGGTAGAACGAAGAGATTTCTCCGAATGAACACATACGCAGAGGGGCCATAGATGCTGAGGAAGGGCGCCTTGCCTACTGATATCCTAGCGTAAGTGGAAAAGTGGTAGCTGCCTGCTGGCCCAGTGTGTCGAACGTGTCCACATCAGGGGCTGCCTACTGTGAAGTGATTCCCTGGGTGGCCTCGGTTTTGTGGCCCAAAAGAGAAGGGGCCGTCGTGTGTCCATGGGTAAGATGGAGGGCTCTGCGGAACTGGCCGCTTAGGCCGGACCTCTCCTATTGGCTCAGTGTTTGTGACCCGTCCCCGTCAGAAGTTGCGGCCAGCCTTCCGGTGGCTGTCTCCATGGAGATTGGGAAAGAAGCCTTAGGCCCCGCACTCAGCCTTCACCTGGCCTACCTGGCCTCTTTAGCCTCATCTAGACCGCTGTGTGGATGAAAGAAAGAATGTCGGCCAATGACCACATGTCCTCATTGCCTTTGAAGGTTTAGGCTCCTTGCCTGGGCAGAAGATAGCCAAGGTCAGCCTGAGCCTAGACACCTAGTGACCTGTGACACTGCAGGCAGTGACAGATGTTGATTTTCATGCTCATGTATCCGCAGGTGGCGGATTCAGAGGGGTCGGAGAAGAAGTGTAAGTAGGGATGACACACACACGAGGGCATTGGCCAAAGGTCAGGGAAAATAGCTGAGGTCGTGGAGCTCTAGCGGAGCCAGTGTAGGGCCCAGACCTCCCTCGTGTACGTGGCAAAGAGGTGATCCATATGCCACCATGCGCAGACTCTGGACTGCTGGGGCCCTGGATGCCCGGATTGCGGCCTTGTCTTCGGAGAAGTGACACACATGCACTGTGCCAGCGGAGGCTGTGGCCCAGCAGAGGGCAAAATCTTGAAAATGGGGGCTTCAGTTGACTTTGCCTGTGCTCTCCTTTGGCTGAGTGACATCGTGTGTTTCCTGGCAGGAGAAGGCATTCGTGGAGAGAGGCGGATTTCACGCGTGCAGGCAAAGTGTGTGCTGAGATGATGAGTGGCTGGAGACCAGGGTGGACTCTTCAGACCCAGGATAGACCTCTGGCAGGTATGTGTCAATGTTTTCTGCCCATGGCACTCGGCCGGGTATTTGCATAGGACGTTATCCGCGGAATTAGTAGTCTCCGGAGAGGCTGCTGCATGTCAGCAAGCTTCACCTGGCCAGGTCCGCCCGTGATGTAGCTCCCCAATCAATGGCTACTCTCTAGACCTTCCAGATAGACTAGCAGATCTTCTCTGCCCATGGGCAAGCAGTAGAGCCAGAGGCCTTCCCCCTTTGCTCTTTCGTCTCTAGGCCCTCTTTCAGGCACTCCAAGGTGTGAAGTGCCAAGGGGGAGAAGGAAGAGATTTCAGAAAAGGAACACATCGAGAGAGAGACAGAGAGAGGCAAGAGATGCTGAGTGGGGATGCCTTGCGTACTGATATCCTCAGGAAAGTGGGAAAGAGGTACCTGGCCTGCTCTGCCAATGCCCTGAAGCAGTCCGCACCAGGGGCTCCCTTGTGCCTGCGTAGCCTTTCCCAGGGTGTGCTCAAATCCTGTGGCCACTAGGCGTCCTAGGTCACAATGGAGGGCCCTGTGTCATCTGCCTGGGGGGCCGGATCTCTGCCATTGGCTCAGTCTTGTCAGCAGGCCCATCACAAGCTCCGCCCACTCTTGCGGAGGGGGGACTGTCTCTATGGTGATGGCAGAGAAGCCTCAGCCCCGCCCACCTGGCCTTCACTTCACCTACCTGGCCCGCTGACCCTCACTCAGACCTCTGTGTTGCTCAAAATGAATGTCCGCCAGTGCCCTGGTGTCAGCACCTGGGATAAAGGATTCGGGACCTTGCCTGGGGCAGAAGGCAGCCTAGGTCAGCGGGTACCTGGAAGTCTACTGCCTTGTGAGACTGCTGCCGGTGACAAATGGTGACTCCCACGCTCACATATCGCCTGATGGCAGAATGATAGCGATGGGTGGAGAAACATCGCTCCGGAGCACACGTTCAGTGGGGCACCAGCCAAAGCAAAGGCCAGGGCCGGTAGTGGACGTGGTGGAGCTGAATGGCGAGCCAGTGAAGGGCCCAAGGATCCCTCCTGTATGTGGCGAACAGGTCATCCGTGTCCCCACTTCCGTAACCACTGGACTGCTGGGGCCCAGGTTGCCAGTATTTCGGCCTTGCCTTCGGAGCCCGGCCACATACGCAGCCTTGCAGCGGAGGCGGAGATGTTTAGACAGCAAAAATTTGGAAAACGGCGGTGTATCCTCGATTTCCCTGGCATCGGCCTTTCTGAGCGCCTTGCTTTTTTTCCTGGTAGGATAGGGCCCTGACGGAGAAAGGCAGGATTACGTGTGCAGGAAAGGTGTGTGCTGAGAGGGTGACGACGTTGAGACCATGCTGGGATCTTTAGTCCCAGGAAAGGCCCCTGGCGGGTGTGGGTCAGTGTTCTCTACCCATCCCACTTGGCGGGGGGAGGTTTTGACCATACAAAGCAGCAGCGGAATTATTCGTCGCCGGAGAGGTTGCATCTGCCCACAAGCTCCACCTGGCCAGGGTCCGCCCCTACTGTATTGCCCATGTCAATCAACAGAAGCTAAGACCTTCCAGAGAGACTACCTGCTATTGTCTACCCACGGGGAAGCAGTACAGCCAGAAGCCTCCCCCGTTTCATCTCTAGGCTCTCTCTGAGGTCCCTCATACTTGTGATGTGTCTCAGGGGTAGAACGAAGAGATTTCTCCGAATGAACACATACGCAGAGGGGCCATAGATGCTGAGGAAGGGCGCCTTGCCTACTGATATCCTAGCGTAAGTGGAAAAGTGGTAGCTGCCTGCTGGCCCAGTGTGTCGAACGTGTCCACATCAGGGGCTGCCTACTGTGAAGTGATTCCCTGGGTGGCCTCGGTTTTGTGGCCCAAAAGAGAAGGGGCCGTCGTGTGTCCATGGGTAAGATGGAGGGCTCTGCGGAACTGGCCGCTTAGGCCGGACCTCTCCTATTGGCTCAGTGTTTGTGACCCGTCCCCGTCAGAAGTTCCGGCCAGTCTTCAGGTGGCTGTCTCCATGGTGATTGGGAAAGAAGCCTATGCCCCGCACTCAGCCTTCACCTGGCCTACCTGGCCTCTTTAGCCTCATCTAGACCGCTGTGTGGATGAAAGAAAGAATGTCGGCCAATGACCACGTGTCCTCATTGCCTTTGAAGGATTAGGCTCCTTGCCTGGGCAGAAGACAGCCAAGGTCAGCCTGAGCCTAGACACCTAGTGACCTGTGACACTGCAGGCAGTGACAGATGTTGATTTTCGTGCTCATGTATCCGCAGGTGGTGGATTCAGAGTGGTCGGAGAAGAAGTGTAAGTAGGGATGACACACACACGAGGGCACGGGCCAAAGGTCAGGGAAAATAGCTGAGGTCGTGGAGCTCTAGTGGAGGGAGCGTAGGGCCCAGACCTCCCTCCTGTACGTGGCAAAGTGGTGATCCATATGCCACCATGTGCAGACTCTGGACTGCTGGGGCCCTGGATGCCCGGATTGCGGCCTTGTCTTCGGAGAAGTGACACACATGCACTGTGCCAGCGGAGGCTGTGGCCCAGCAGAGGGCAAAATCTTGAAAATGGGGGCTTCAGTTGACTTTGCCTGTGCTCTCCTTTGGCTGAGTGACATCGTGTGTTTCCTGGCAGGAGAAGGCATTCGTGGAGAGAGGCGGATTCCATGCGTGTAGGCAAAGTGTGTGCTGAGATGATGAGTGGCTGGAGACCAGGGTGGACTCTTCAGACCCAGGATAGACCTCTGGCAGGTATGTGTCAATGTTTTCTGCCCATGGCACTCGGCCGGGTATTTGCATAGGACGTTATCCGCGGAATTAGTAGTCTCCGGAGAGGCTGCTGCATGTCAGCAAGCTTCACCTGGCCAGGTCTGCCCGTGATGTAGCTCCCCAATCAATGGCTACTCTCTAGACCTTCCAGATAGACTAGCAGATCTTCTCTGCCCATGGGCAACCAGTAAAGCCAGAGGCCTTCCCCCTTTGCTCTTTCATCTCTAGGCCCTCTGTCAGGCACTCCAAGGTGTGAAGTGAAAGGGGGGAGAAGGAAGAGATTTCAGAGAAGGAACACATCAAGAGAGAGACAGAGAGAGGCAAGAGATGCTGAGTGGGGATGCCTTGCGTACTGATGTCCTCAGGAAAGTGGGAAAGAGGTACCTGGCCTG